>NW_026587335.1:0-1077 GCF_907164565.1 Psammomys obesus | reverse complement strand
AGTCATACTACAAAAGCCTATACGCCACAAAATTTGAAAATCTAAACCAAATGGACAATTTTCTTGATAGATTCCATCTACCAACATTAAGTCAAGATCAGGTAGAAAGACTGAATAACCCTATATCCCCCAAGGAAATTGAAGCAGTCATTAACAGTCTCCCCTCCAAAAAAAGCCCTGGGCCCGATGGTTTCAGTGCAGAATTCTGCCAGACCTTCAAAGACGGGCTAATACCAATTCTCCTCAAACTATTCCACAAAATAGAAACAGAAGGAACACTACCAAACTCATTCTATGAAGTGACAGTCACCCTAATACCCAAACCACACAAAGATGCAACAAAAAAAGAGAACTTCAGACCTATCTCTCTTATGAATATTGATGCAAAAATACTCAATAAAATACTTGCAAACGGAATCCAAGAACACATCAAAGATATCATCCACCATGACCAAGTAGGCTTCATCCCAGGCATGCAAGGGTGGTTCAACATACGGAAATCCATCAATGTAATCCACCACATAAACAAACTGAAGGAGAAAAACCACATGATCATCTGCTTAGATGCCGAAAAAGCATTTGACAAAGTCCAACCCATTCATGCTTAAAGTCTTGGAGAGATCAGAAATTCAAGGCACATGCCGAAACATAGTAAAGGCAAAATACTGCAAGGCCAACATCAAACTCAATGGAGAGAAATTTAAATCAATCCCACTGAAATCAGGGACCAGACAAGGCTGCCCACTCTCTCCATATATCTTCAACATAGTACTTGAAGTCCTAGCCAGACCAATAAGACAACTAAAGGAGATCAAGGGGATACAAATTGGAAAGGAAGAGGTCAAAGTGTCACTATTCGCAGATGATATGATAGTATACATGAGTGACCCCACAAATTCAACCAGAGAACTCCTTCAGCTGATAAACACTTTCAGCAAAGTGGCAGGGTACAAAATCAACTCAAAAAAATCAGAAGCCCTCCTGTACACAAAAGACAAAAGGGCTGAGAAAGAAATTAGGGAAACAAAATCCTTCACAATAGCCACTAATAACATAAAGTACCTTGGTGTGACTCTA
>NW_026587334.1:448-2208 GCF_907164565.1 Psammomys obesus | reverse complement strand
CATCCCCCCTCCCTCCCTCCATCCCTCCCTCCCTCCATCCCTCCTCCATCCCTCTTCTCCATCCCTCCTCCATCCTTCTATCCATCCCTCCCTCCTCCCTCCCTCCTCCATCCCTCCCTCCCTCCTCCATCCCTGCATCCCTCCTTCCCTCCCTCCTCCATCCCTCCCTCCTTCATCCCTCATCCCTTCCTCCATCCCTCCTCCATCCTTCCATCCCTCCCTCCTCCATCCCTCCCTCCTCCATCCATCTTTCCCTCCCTCCATCCATCCCTCCCTCCTCCCTCCCTCCCTCCACCCCTCCATCTCCCCATCCCTCACTCCATCCATCCCGTCTCCCTCCATCCTTCCATCCCTCCCTCCTCCTTCCTTCCATCCCTCCCTCCCTCCCTCCATCCCTCCTCCCCTCCCTCCTCCATCCTTCCATCCCTCCCTCCTCCCTCCATCCCTCCCTCCTCCATCCCTCCCTCCTCCATCCCTCCTCCATCCCACCCTCCTCCCTCCTCCCTCCCTCCCCGAGGGCGATCAGGACCGGCCGTGGCCCGGGCTGCTGCCACCGCTGCACCCGTGAGTTCCAGGGCGCCTGGCTGGGCCCTGGGGAGGGGCGGGGGGGGGGCGGGGGATGCTGGGTGATGGGTGCGGAGTGGTCCAGGGGGGGATGGTGAGTGTGTGATCTCTCTCCCTCCCTCTCTCTGTCTCTCTACTCTCTCCCTCTCTCTATCTCTCTCCCTCTATCTCTCTATCTCCCCCTCTTTCTATATCTGTCTCCCTCTCTCCGCTCTCTCTCCCTCGCTCTCTCTCACTTTATCTCTCTCCCCATCTCTCCCTCCCTCTCTGTCTTCCTCTCTCCCTCGCTCTCTCTCTCCCTCTCCCCCTCTCTCTCCCTCTCTGTCTCCCTCTCTCTCTCCCTCCCTCTCTCTCTGTCTCTCTTTGCTCTCTCTCTCTCCCTCTCTCTCCTCCTCTTCCTATAGCTCTCCCTCTCTCTCCGCTCTCTCTCACTCTTTCTCTGTCTCTCTCTGTGTCTCTCCCTCCCTGTCTCCCTCTCTCCCCCTCTCTCCCTCCCTCTCCCTCTCTCTATCTCTCTCCCTCTCTATCTCTCTCCCTCTCTCTCCCTCTCTTTCTCTCTCTCTGTCTCTCCCTCTCTTTCTCTCTCTCTGTCCCTCTCCCTCTCCCTCTCTCCGCTCTCTCTCTCCTCTCTCTCTTTCTCTCCCTCTCTCCGCTCTCTCTCTCCCTCTGTCTCCCCCAGCAGGGAGCCGCCGTCTCCACAGCAACGTCAACAGTGGGCGTCGCCCTCTGCCCGGGTCAGTGCGACTCCAGAGGACAGACAGGGGCGGGGCCTGACGGAGAGGGGCGAGAGAGAGAGAGAGAGAGAGAGAGAGAGAGACAGAGGGAGAGACAGAGGGAGAGACAGAGACAGGGAAACACAGAGAGGAGAGAGAGGGAAACAGAGAGACAGAGACACAGGGAGGGAGGGAGGGAGGATTTGAACGCGGGCTGCGAAGGGCTCCTTGACTCCTCCTTCCTTCGTCCTTCGTCTTTCCTCCTTCCTTTGTCCTTCCTTCGTGCTTCCTTCCTGCTTCCTCCTTCTTTCCTCCTTCCTTCCTCCTTCCTTCCTTCTTCCTTGTTTCTTCCTTCCTTCCTTCCCTCCCTCCTTCCTTCCCGTATTTCCTTCCTTTCTTCCCTCCTTCCTTCCTTCTTCCTTCTTCCTTCCTTCATTCCCTCCTTCCCTCCTTCCTTCCCTCCTTCCTTCCCTCCTTCCTTCC
>NW_026587334.1:0-348 GCF_907164565.1 Psammomys obesus | reverse complement strand
CTCCTTCCTTCCTTCCCTCCCTCCTTCCTTCCTTCTTCCTTCCTTCCCTCCTTCCTTCCCTCCTTCCCTCCTTCCTCCCTCCTTCCTTCCCTCCCTCCTTCCTTCCCTCCCTCCTTCCTTCCTTCCCTCCTTCCTTCCTTTCCTCCTTCCTTCCTTCCCTCCCTTCCCTCCTTCCTTCCCTCCTTCCTTCCTTCCCTCCTTCCCTTCTTCCTTCCTTCCTTCCTTTCTTCCCTCCTTCCCTCCTTCCTTCCCTCCCTCCTTCCCTCCCTCCTTCCCTCCTTCCTTCCCTCCTTCCCTCCTTCCTCCCTCCTTCCTTCCCTCCCTCCTTCCTTCCCTCCCTCCTTCCTT
>NW_026587333.1:0-1392 GCF_907164565.1 Psammomys obesus | reverse complement strand
ACCTTTCATCCATAATCCCTTGGTACTTGCTTTTATTATTCATCTGGACCTTTCCATATGCTGCCTTCATCTTACTAGTACACATCCATGTCAAGCTGGAGCCTTATGCTGAACAAACAGTGCTGTCAAATTTTACTTGCAGAGCAGAACTCAGGTTATGTCATGGAAATTATCCAAGTTTATGGCCCAGGAAAGAATCAGGACTAGGAATACTGTGTTACTCCAGCTGGTGTAACATAGTCTGTGTGGTGTTGCTTGGATCATGGTGCTCTAAAACCCAGGAGCAAGACTTCCTGCGTGGATGTACCTGAGCTCCATTCTCCTCCCCAGGATATTACAGAGGGAATAGTCAAGATCCACTAAGATCCCACAGATCTCCCTCTCCTGCCCCTTTCTTGTTCTCTCCTTCCCTCTCCTCCCTTTTCTCCACTCCCCTCTCCTTTCCTCTTTTCTTCCTTCCCTCTCTTTCCCTTCCCTCCCCTTTCCTCTCTTCTTGTTCTCCTCCCCTCCACTCTCTGCCTCTCACCTCCTCTCTCATCCCTCCCCTATTCTCTCTTCCCCTACCCCCCTCTTTCCTTCCCACCCTCTCTCTCTGCTCCTGAGACCTGCTCCAGAGCCAAAAAGCCTCTTGACCTATTTTCCTCCATAGCAGAGGATTCCTGTTCTTCTGTTCTCTCTCTCCCTCTCTCTCTTTCCTCTGTGAGCAGAGATTAAGGTGGAAAATAGTAAGAGAACCACAAAGCTAGAATCAGATTTCAAAATGTTATGGAGTCCACTAAAATCCAACACAACTCAAACAGCAGGTCAATGAAGTTGACAAAAATTTATTTGTGATGAAGCCATTACTGACCTGTCAGGGATACAGAACAGACTCAGGAGCTGAACTTCGACCCTGAGCCAGAATATCACAGCAGTCATGAACCTGTGTGCCAAGTTATTGTCCTATTTTTTCCACCAATCAGGGTTTAGGGATAAGGGCTTTCCTTATGTGGTCGATCTACGTCAACTGACAGAGAATGCAGGTTTTACAGTCCTGTTGGAGGATGGTCGAATGTTAATTACTGGCACGCAAGATCTGGTTACTGCCCACCGGACATACCATCCTTGTTGGTGTTAACCTGCCTAAATCATTGTCCCCAACTGGTTCATTGAATGGCCTACACCTGAGCTGGGCAGCATAGAGAGGTGTGCTAGGTTCCTGGGCTTTTGAGGAGGGAAGAGACAAGAGAATCACAGGACACAGACAGAGGGAAAGGAAGAGAGGAAGAAGGAGGATGCCATGATGGGTTAGCATGGAGAAGGAACCACGGAGGACTGGAGAAAAGAATCCAGTGATGGCATGGAAAGGCCCAGATGAATAATAAAAGCAAGTACCAAGGGATTATGGATGAA
>NW_026587332.1:0-3146 GCF_907164565.1 Psammomys obesus | reverse complement strand
GGGGGGGCTGGGGTGACGGGGTCGGGGTGACGGGGGGCTGGGGTGACGGGTCGGGGTGACGTGTCGGGGTGACGGGGGTCGGGGTGACGGGGGGGGGGGAGGCGGGGGGGCGGGGGCGGCCCAGGATGACAGGAGTCGGGATGACGGGGTCTGGGTGATGGGGGCTCCAGGATGACGGGGGCTGGGGTGATGGGAGTCGGGGTGACAGGGACTGGGGGTCCCCAGAATGACGGGGGTCGGTGTGACGGGGGTCGGGGTGACGGGGATTCCCAGGATGACGGGGAGCTGGGGTGACGGGGTCGGGGTGATGGGGACTGGGGCGGCCCAGGATGACGGGGGTCGGGGTGACAGGGACTGGGGCGGCCCAGGATGACGGGTGGGTCTGGGGTGACGGGAGTCGGGGTGACGGGGTCTGGGGTGACGGGGGGGCTCGGATGACGGGAACCCCGGGATGACGGGGGGGGCGGCTGGAGCCATCCTCTGGTCCGTCCCCCCCACCCCCGGCCATGGGTTCGAGGGACCCCCGGGAAAGACAGCCCCTGCGCGCCAGGCTCCGCGGTGGGCCTTTGGGGTGGCCACTGCTCCGCGTCCTCACGGGGTCACTAATCTGGGGTGCGGAGCGCGGGGTGTGCTCCCGCCCCGCCCTTCCCCGCCGCTCGAGCTCGGTGCGGGGTCGCGGGGTCAGCGGGGTCAGCGGGGCAGGAAACAGCCGGCGTGGCCGGAGCCAGGCTGACCCCGGCGGGATCCGGCGTCCGCTCCGCCCCTCGGCTCCCATCCACCCTCACCCTTCCCGGGTACAGGACCGGCGACCCCGCAGGGCGCAGAGACGAGAGCGGCTGTTAGAGAGCAGGCGGCCTGCAGGGAAGACGCTGCTGTGCGTCCCGGGGCAGCCCGGGTTCGAGCCCCAGCCCTGCGCAGATGCAGCATGCCTGGAGTCCCACGACCTGGAAGGGAAGCTCGGGGCACCTTTCACACCAGACTGCAGTGCAGCCCTAGTGCGGGTGCGCGTGCGCGCGCGCACACACACACACACACACACACACACACACACACACGTGCTGGAGAAAGTCCTGTGATTTCCCTTTTCCTTGCCATCTCCGCCCTGCCCGTCAGGAAGCTCGTCCGTCTGTCCCGTGTGAGGTCACTCCTTCCACTCTGCACCAGCAGAGCCACTGTGGGCCCAGCTCGTCCTGACAGCTCACACTCGCCCCCCCACACCTGTGCAGCAGCCAACCCCAGCCGCGCAGGAAGGTGAGTGTGACCTTGAACTCGGACGGCTGGCCAGGGCGATCTAGGAGGTGCTCAGGATGGAGGATGCCTCGGCTTCACACGTGCCGGCGAGCACTGTGCCCGGGGCCCAGCCCCGGCCAGGGGTCCCTTACACACCCAGGCAGTTTGAGCGGAGCCTCCCGGAGACGGGCTCTCCCTGCGTGGAAACCGAGCAGGGAGGTGACGCCTGCGAGCCCTGGGCTCGGGAGCAGAGTGGAGATTTTGAGGCCGGTTTGTCACCCAGTGAGGCCTAGGCAGTCAGCAGAGCCTGTCTCAGAAACATAGGAGCCAGAGGCGCACGCCATCCCAGCACTCGGGAAGCAGAGACAGGGGCATTGAGTTCAGTAGTGAGTCCCTGGACAGCCAGGGCCACACAGAGACCCCGTCTCAGACAGATGACACAGGCAGGTCAGCAGAGGGCTGACGTCGCTGACTGGAGTTGTGAGGCTCAGAGACGCTTGTTTCTGAGCCCGGCTGCCCTTGAACTCACGATCTCCTGTCTCCCCCCCACACACACTCGGCGTGGGCTCCCCTCCCTCCCACTGTGGGTGTGCGGCCTGGCGTCCGAGGAGCCCCTGCCTCCCAGGTGCCACGCTGTGAGCCCACGCCCGCAGAGTGCACCTCCCTCGGGAGAGCAGGGCACACAGCGCCCGCACAGACACAGCTCGGTGGCCGCCGCTCTGGTGCTCTTGGCAAGGACTGGAGCTTGGCTTCCTGTACCCATACCTACTGACACCTGGCACAGCTCACAACCGCCCGTAACTCCAGATCTGACGCCCTCTCCCGGCCTTCTCAGGCACCTCACACACATGTACGCACGTAAAACAAAAATAAAAACTGAGTTAAGTTAACGATTATCTGCAGGGAGTGGAGAGACAGCGCAGAGGTTGAGAGAGCTGCCTGCTCTTCCAGAGGCCCCGAGTTCAATCCCAGGCACCCACAGGGAGGCTCTAGAGTGAGATCTGGCGCCCTCTGCTGTCGAGCAGGTGTACATGCAGTCAGAACACCGTATACATCATACACACAGGGATCTTCAACCCCCGGTCACCTGCAGGGCAGGAGGCCTGGCCCCGTGTCTAAGAGCACCGGCTTCTACGTTCGCTTCCCAGCCCCCACAGGGTGCTCTCAACCGTGGGTAACTCCAGTCCCAGGGGTCCGATGCCCTCTTCTGGCACTCGGGCACTGCAGACACACAGTCAAAACACTCATCTACGTAAAATAAAGACGCCGCTTTTTTGTTTGTGGTTTTTCTTTTCTTTATTTACTTATTATTTATACAGTGGTCTGCCTGTACGTGTACCTGGACACCAGAAGAGGCGCCAGCTCTCACTATAGATGGTTGTGAGCCCCCATGTGGCTGCTGGGAACTGAACTCAGGACCTTTGGAAGAGCAGCCAGTGCTCCTAACTGCCATCTCTCCAGTCCCTTTTTGTGGTTTTTCAAGCCAGGGTTTCTCTGTGTAGCCCTGGCTGTCCTGGACTCACTCTGTAGCTCAGGCTGGCCTCGAACTCACAGATCTGCCTGCCTCTGCCTCCCAATGCTGGGATTAATGATGTGACCACCACACCTAAGTACAAATACATCTTTTAAAATGGCAGTTGGTGATTTCCCAATGCACAGAAACCTCAAGAAGCATGTGACATCGGCCCGTCCTGTCCTGCCTTAGGCGAACTTTCTGCAGCTCAACATATAGAAAGTCACAGAAACTTCTGGAATCAGAAGAGACCTTAAATCAGCAGTGGGAAAGCCTCCGTGAAGCCGGAGAGGAGAAACGGGCTGATAGGACTGCCCATGCCTTCCTGAGACAGAGATGGCATCACTGAGGCAGTGGGAGTCGGGGAGGAGGTGGGGGAAGGAGGTCTGGGGGAAGGAGGTGG
>NW_026587331.1:737-1379 GCF_907164565.1 Psammomys obesus | reverse complement strand
GCAGCCCTCAGATACTTTGCCAAGGATCAACCAGTTATCCCTAGCTAGACTGTCAAAACTGTGGGAATCCCTGGTCCTTCAAGAGGGCTGCACCCAAAGCATCTAGACCAGAGCAGTGCCTGCAGCCACCATCCCAGACAGGGACACACAGCTTCTGGTCCAGAGTGAGGCACCCAGCCTCCAGACCAGAGCAGCACCCCCACGTGCCAACTCAACCTAGGCGCACATTCTCCAGGCCCAGAGCACAGCACTCAGCCTCTGGCCCAGAGACTTGCTGGGCACAACTCTCACTTCCCCGGACAGAACTGTGTGCCCCAGGATAACAGACTGAGTTTCCCTGTTGGGAGAAAACCCCACAGCTAGAGAATCAGCAGGTTAATCAAGAGGACTGTTCCTGGAAATTTAGTGAGCAGCAGCACACTACATTTATAACAACAAACCCAGCAGTGGGGCAGCTATCTTGAGAACTTCTATGGGTAAGAGGAGATCCCCCCATGCCTAACATAGACCACAGCTACTACTCAGGGCTATAAACCTGAGGTGAGCAGTGGCAACTCCTGAGAAACACTGGCCATACAGTGACCATAACCAAAAAGCAGAGAAGGACTCCTTCAGGAAAAATCATCTTCCAGCCAAGGGGAT
>NW_026587331.1:0-637 GCF_907164565.1 Psammomys obesus | reverse complement strand
AGAAAACCCCACAGCTAGAGAATCAGCAGGTTATTCAAGAGGACTGTTCCTGGAAATTTAGTGAGCAGCAGCACACTAAATTTATAAAAAGAAACCCAGCAGTGGGGCAGCTATCTTGAGAACTTCTATGGGTAAGAGGAGATCCCCCCATGCCTAACATAGACCACAGCTACTACTCAGGGCTATAAACCTGAGGTGAGCAGTGGCAACTCCTGAGAAACACTGGCCATACAGTGACCATAACCAAAAAGCAGAGAAGGACTCCTTCAGGAAAAATCATCTTCCAGCCAAGGGGATACTCCCTACCTCAGGACTCCAGGAAGCACAGAAACTAACAGCGAACACCTAAATCAGCCCAATGGGTAGAGGTCAGCGTAAAAGCACAACCAACAAAAGACAGAGCAATATGGCATCTCCAGAACCCAGCCATCCAGGGGCGAACAGCCCTGGACAATGCAGCATAATAGAAAATCAAGAAGATGACCTTACATCTATATTGATGACGAGGATAAGAGAGGAAACAAATAAAATACGTAAAGAATTAGAGGAAGATAAAACCAAACAGATCATGGCTATCTGTAAAGAAATGGAGGAAAATAAAGACAAGCAGATTATGGCCATCCGTGAAGAAATACGG
>NW_026587330.1:195-1826 GCF_907164565.1 Psammomys obesus | reverse complement strand
TACCTCCAGAAGATCTTTTATTGTAGAGGATTGTTTTAGCAATTCTCAGTTTCTTGTTATTCCATATGAAGTTGAGAATTTTTCTTTCCAGGTCTGTAAAGAATTGTGTTGGCAATTTGATGGGAATTGCATTAAATCTGTAGATTGCTTTTGGTAAGATGGCCATTTTTACTATGTTAATCCTGCCAAGCCATGAGCATGGGAGATCTTTCCACCTTCTCATATCTTCCTCTAATTCTTCAGAGACTTGAAATTTTTTTTCATACAAGTCTTTGACTTGCTTGGTTAGGGTTACACCAAGGTACTTTATGTCATTTGTGGCTATTGTGAATGGTGTTGTTGCTCTACTTTCTCAGCCCTTTTGTCTTTTGTATACAGGGGTGCTACTGATTTTTTTGAGTTAATTTTGTATCTGGCCACTTTGCTGAAGGTGTTTATCAGCTGTAGGAGTTCCCTGGTAGAGTTTTGGGGGTCACTTATGTATACTATCATATCATCTGCAAATAGTGATAATTTGACTTCTTCCTTTCCCATCTGTATCCCCTTGATCTCCTTCAACTGTCTTATTGCTCTAGCAAGGACTTTCAGCACTATGTTGAAGAGATATGGAGAGAGTGGGCAGCCTTGTCTTGTCCCTGATTTCAGTCGGATTGCTTTAAGTTTCTCTCCATTTAGTTTTATGTTGGCTATAGGCTTGATGTATATCGCCTTTACTATGTTTAGTTATGTGCCTTGTATCCCTGATCTCTCCAGTACTTTAAACATGAATGGATATTGGTTTTGTCAAATGCTTTTTCAGCATCTAGGGAGATTATCATGTGGTTTTTTTTCTTTCAGTTTGTTAATATGGTGGATCACATTTATGGATTTCTGTATATTAAACCACCCCTGCATACCTGGGATGAAGCCTACTTGGTCATAGTGGATAATATATTTGATGTGTTCTTGGATTCAGGTTGCAAGTATTTTGTTAAGTATTTTTGCATCAATGTTCATAAGGGAGATTGGCCTGAAATTCTCTTTCTTTGTTGAGTCTTTGTGAGGTTTAGGTACCAGGGTGATTGTGGCTTCATAGAATGAGTTTGGTAATGTTCCTTCTGTTTCTATTTTGTGGAATAGTTTGAAGAGAACTGGAGTTAGCTCTTCTTTGAAGGTCTGGTAGAATTCTGCGCTGAAGCCATCTGGTCCTGGGCTTTTTTTGGATGGGAGACTTTTGATGACTGCTTCTATTTCTTTGGAGGATATAGGACTATTTAATTTATTTACCTGGTCCTGATTCAGGTTTGGTGAGTCAAATCGATCAAGAAAATTGTCCATTTCATTAGATTTTCAAATTTTGTGGCATATAGACTTTTGAAGTAAGTCCTAATGATTGTTTGGATTTCCTCAGTGTCTGTAGTTATGTCCCCCCTTTCATTTCTGATTTTGTTGATTTGGGTGGTGTCTCTCTTCCTTTTAGTTAGCTTGGCTAAGGGTTTGTCGATCTTGTTGATTTTCTCAAAGAACCAGCTCTTGGTTTCATTGATTCTTTGAATTGTTTTATTTGTTTCTAATTGATTGATTTCAGCCCTGAGTTTGATTATTTCCAGCCTTCTACTCCTTTTTGGTGTGTCTGCTTCTTCTTTTTCTAG
>NW_026587330.1:0-95 GCF_907164565.1 Psammomys obesus | reverse complement strand
AAGTGGGCCATTAAGTTGCTTGAATGAGCTGTCTCAAATTTCTTCTTAAAGGCACTTAGTGCTATGAACTTTCCTCTTAGCACTGCTTTCATTGT
>NW_026587329.1:784-1555 GCF_907164565.1 Psammomys obesus | reverse complement strand
ATGATCTTTTCTAGATCCCACCACTTGCCTGCAAATTTCATGATTTCTTCCTTTTTGATTGCTGAGTAGTATTCCATTGTGTAAAAATACCACAATTTCTGTATCCATTCCTCCGTTGATGGACATCTGGGTTGTTTCCAAGTTCTGGCTATTACAAATAAAGCTGCTACGAACATGGTTGAACAAATGTCCTTGTTGTGTACTTGAGCAAATTTTGGGTATATACCTAGGAGTGGTATAGCTGGGTCTTGAGGTAGCACTACTCCTAGTTGTCTGAGAAAGCGCCAGATTGACTTCCAGAGTGGTTGTACCAGTTTACATTCCCACCAGCAATGGAGGAGGGTTCCCTTTTCTCCACAACCTCTCCAGCATGTGCTATCACTTGAGTTTTTCATCTTGGCCATTCTGATGGGTGTAAGGTGAAATCTCAGGGTCGTTTTGATTTGCATTTCCCTAATGGCTAATGAGATTGAGCATTTCTTTAAGTGTTTCTCTGCCATTCGATATTCCTCTGTCGAGAATTCTCTGTTTAGCTCTGTTCCCCATTTTTTAATTGGATTACTTGGTTTGTTGCTTTTCTGCTTCTTTAGTTCTTTATATATACTTGATATTAGCCCTCTGTCAGATAAAGGGTTGGTGAAGATTCTTTCCCAATCTGTAGGCTGTCTATTTGTTTTGATGACAGTGTCTTTTGCTTTACAGAAGCTTTTCAGTTTCATGAGGTCCCATTTATTGATTGTTGCTCTTAGAGCCTGTGCTGATGGTGTTCTG
>NW_026587329.1:0-684 GCF_907164565.1 Psammomys obesus | reverse complement strand
CTGATTTAGAGTATCTGGTTTTATGTTGAGGTCCTTGATCCACTTGGACTTTAGTTTTGTGCAGGGTGATAAATATGGATCTATTTTCATTTTTCTGCATGTAGACATCCAGTTGGTCCAGCACCATTTGTTGAAGATGCTGTCTTTTTTCCATTGAATGGATTTGGCTTCTTTGTCAAATATTGAGAATTCATAGGTGTGTGGGTTTATTTCTGGGTCTTCTATGCGATTCCATTGCTCCTCCTTTCTGTTTCTATGCCAATACCATGCAGTTTTTATTACTGTTGCCCTGTAGTACAGCTTGAGATCGGGAATGGAGATACCTCCAGATGATCTGTTGTTGTACAGGATCGTTTTGGAGATTCTGGGTTTTTTGTTTCTCCATATGAAGCTGAGAATCTTTTTTTCAAGGTCTGTAAAGAATTGAGTTGGTATTTTGATGGGAATTGCATTGAATCTGTAGATTGCTTTTGGCAGGATGGCCATTTTCACAATGTTAATCCTACCAATCCATGAGCACGGGAGATCTTTCCATCTTCTGAGATCTTCTTCAATTTCTTTCTTCAAAGACTTGAAGTTTTTCTCAAATAGGTCTTTCACTTGCTTGGTTAGAGTCACACCAAGGTACTTTATGTTGTTAGTGGCTATTGTGAAGGGTGTTGTTTCCCTAATTTCTTTCTCAGC
>NW_026587328.1:341-1946 GCF_907164565.1 Psammomys obesus | reverse complement strand
CTCTCCTCTCTTTTCTCTCTTTTATCTTCTCTCCTTTCTCTCTTTTTATTTCTCTAATTTCTCTCTTTCTCTTGCTCTCCTTTCTCTCTTTCTCCTTTCATGCTTTCTATGCATCTCTCCTGTCTCCCTTTATCTCCTTCTCTCCTTTCTTCTCTTCTCCATTCTCTCCTTTTTCTCTTTCTCCTTAATCTCCTTCCTCTCCTTTTATCTTTTCTCTCCTTCCTCTCCATTCTCTCCTTTTTCTCCTTCTATCCTTTCTCTCTTTCTTTTTCTCTCCTTTAACTCTTTCTCTTACTCTCCTTTCTGTCTTTCACTTTTTCTCCTTTCTTCCTTTCTCTATTTCTTTCTCTCCTTCTCTCCTTTCTCTCAATGCTCTCCCCTCCTTAATCTCCTTTCTCTCTTTCTCTTCTTCACTCTTTTCTCTCCTTCTCGTTTTTCTCTCTTTCTCTCCTTTCTCTCTGTGTGTCTCTCATTTCTCCCTTTATCCCTTTCTCTCCTTCTCTCATTTCTCTTTTCCTCTTTCTCTCCCTTCTCTCATTTCTCTCCTCTCCTTTCTCTCTTTTTATTTCTCTAATTTCTCTCTTTCTTTCTCTCCTTTCTCTCTTTCACTTTTTCTCCATTCTCCCTTTCTCTCATTCTCTCCTTTCTATCTTTATCTTTCCCTCCTTCTCTCCTTTCGCTCCTTTTTCTGCTTTCGCTCCTTTCTCTCCCTAATCTTTTTTCTCCCCTTTTCTCCCTTCTCTCCTTCACTCTTTTCTCTCCTACTCTCCTTCTCTCCTTTCTCTTCTTCTCTCATCTTTCTCCTCTCCCTTCTATCCTTTCTCTCTTTCTCTTTTCCCTCTTCTCTCCTTCCTCTCCTTTCTCTTCTCTCCTTTTACTCCTTTCTCTCCTTACTCTTCTTTCTCTGCTTTCTTTCCTTCTCTCCTTAATCTCCTTTCTCTCCTTCTGTCTTTTCTTTCCTTCTCACGTTCTCTCACCTTTCTACCTTTCTCTCCTTCTTTCCTTTTCTCCCGTCTCTCTTTTCTCTACTTCTCTCCTTTCTCTCTTTCTCTCCTTTCTCTTTTTCTCTCCTTCTCTCCTTTTTCTCCTTTTCTCCTTTCTAACCCTTCCTTTCTATCCTTTCTGTCCTTTTCTCCTGTCTCTCTTTCTGTCTATTCTCTCTTTCTCTTTCTCTCCTTTCTATCCTTCTCTCATTTTTCTCATTCTCTCCCCTCTTTCCTTTCTCTCCTTCCTCTCCTTTCTCCCCTTTCTCTCCTTCCCTCCTTTCTCTCTTCTTCTCCTTTCTCTCCTCCTCTAGTTAATCTCCTTTCTCTCCTTCTCTCTTTTCTCTCCTTTCTTTCCCTCTCTCCTTCTCTACTTTCTCACTTTTCTCTCCTTCTCTCATTACTCTCTTTCTCTTTCTCTATTTTCTCCCGTTCTCTCCTTTCCTTCCTCCTCTAATTTCTCCCTTTCTCTCCTTCCTCTCTTTTTCTCCTTTCCCTCCTTCTCTAATTTCTCCCTTTCTCTCCTTCCTCTCTTTCTCTTTCTCTCCTTTGTCTCTTTCTCTCCATTCTCTCTTTTTTTCTCCTTTTCCCCTTTCTCTTCATCTCTCCTTTCTCTATTTCT
>NW_026587328.1:0-241 GCF_907164565.1 Psammomys obesus | reverse complement strand
CTCTCCTTTCTTTCTTACTCCCTTTCTCTCTCTTTCTCTCCTTTCTCTCTATTACTCTCCTTTCTTTCTTACTCCCTTTCTGTCCTTCTCTCCTTTCTCCCTTTCTCTCTTTCTCTCCTTCTCTCCTTTCTTTCTTTACCTTTCTCTTCTTTCTTTCTCTCCTCTATCTCTTCCTCTTTCTCTCTTTCTCTTTTGGTTCTTTTCTCCTCTCCTTCTCTCCTTTCTATCCTTTCTCCTTCTC
>NW_026587327.1:24818-25408 GCF_907164565.1 Psammomys obesus | reverse complement strand
AGAGGGACTGCCTCTGACATAATCTGATTGGCCTGCTCTTTGATCACTTCCCCCTGGGGGGGGAGCAGCCTTACCAGGCCACAGTAGAGGACAATGCAGCCACTTTTGATGAGAACTGATAGACTAAGATCAGAAAGAAGGAGAGGAGGACCTCCCCTATCAGTGGACTTGGGGAGTGGCATGCATGCAGAAAGGGGAGGGAGGGTGGGATTGGCAGGGGAGGAGGGAGGGGCTTATGGGGGGATACAAAATGAATAAAGTGTAATTAATAAAAAATAAATAAAAGATTTAAAAAAAAAATTAAAAAATAAATAAATAAATAAATGAAGTGGATAAAAAAAAAGAAAGAAGACCCTAGTTCTACTATAGGCTGGCTTGTACAACCTTTGGTGATGTCCTAGACTCAGGGCCTTGATTATACCTTTGTTCTTATTACTCCATGTCCATCAACAGAATATGGTTCAAATTTTCAGTAACACTATGAAGTTACTTTTTACTTGGACCATCTGAAAAATAAAAGTAAAAATTTAGTATGTGTGAATTCTATAAGGAAAATATGCATCTTTGAGGTAAATAGAAACGAGAATGTT
>NW_026587327.1:0-24808 GCF_907164565.1 Psammomys obesus | reverse complement strand
AGGATATGAGTCAAGTGCACAGTGAACAGGCCATGCTTCAGTGGACTTCAGTTCATCAGGAGAAGGAAGCCAGCACGGACAAATTGGGCTGTCATCCAATGACTGGTATAGGGAGTGGCCTCACTGCTTTGTTGGAATAAGGGTTCAGGGATGATGAAAAGGACGCTCTTCATCTGTGAGAATGTTTTTGTCACGTGTTCCTCTCATAATGCTTGCTCAGATTAGTTAAGCTTTATAAGAATACTGTATATACTCTAAGTGTCCACTGCTTGGGTTTCTACGGAAGATTTGTCCCACTGTAGGATATTATGGATACTTATTATTACCTCACTCCATTTTTGAAAATTCCCTTAATTTATAGAATTATTTTATATTTAAAATCAAAATTTTTGATTATTTTATAATTACCCTTTGACAAAATAAAATAAAAACCTTATTATTGTTGGACCTGTTGTTAAGGTCAAACCTGGCATTACTGTGAGCCCCTGAGCTCATTGCTAAAATGATGGATTCCCTCCCTTAGCTAGGTTCCCTCCTCTCTGACTGATCTGTCAAAACCCCAGATCTTCTAAAGACTTCTAAAGTCTTCTAAAGTCTTCACATAGACTTTAAGGAGATTACATGCCCAGTCCTTTCCTGATAAGAAAACTGTTTAGTGTGCACTTGGGGATTCCTGGAAATACCTACCAGGCTAATGAGATGTCTTCATACCTTAGCTTCCAACCAAAGACATTTTTTCTTATTTGGATTTCTTCCCCCACCTTCCCCTGCCTATAGCATAATTAAGTACTGTGTTCTCTTCTTATGATAGAACTGTGCTATGGCATGTAAACAAAGTATCCCTGGCACTCCTAGCCCAAGCGAATGAAACACATTCATCCCTCAAACAACTCCCACTAACCAAGGTGTATAAAGTCCCTGACTCATGAAATAAATTCTCTCTTTCTCACTCCATCCTTCCACCATGAGAATCTGAGATTTGCTGCTTAATCACTAACCCTTCAAATTTGTTTGCCTAGCCAGGTTTGCTTTGGGTGCAAACTCCCTCCCCTGTTGTCACAGACTCTAATTTTCTAAGAAAGTTCTGGTTTGATTTCCAAAGTGGTTGTACAAGTTTACATTCCTACCAGCAATGGAGGAGGGTTCTCCTTTCTCCACATCCTCTCCAGCATGTGTTGTCACTTAAGTTTTTGATTTTAGCCATTCTGATGGGTGTAAGGTGAAATCTCAGGGTCATTTTAATTTGCATTTCCCTGATGACTAAGGACATTAAGCATTTCTTTAAGTGTTTCTCTGCTGGTCCATAGATATCTCTCTATTGAGAATTCTCTGTTCAGCTCTGTATTCCATTTTTTAATTGGATTACTTGATTTGTTGTTTTTTTATGTTCTAGACTTATCATTTCTTTTTGAAAATATGACACATGTTTGTAATGTATCATGACCATATTCTCACTCAACTATTTCCCTCATTTTCCTCCCAACACATCTTCCTGCCTGTAGCTCTCTTCTTTTCTATGACCACCAGCTCACAAGGGCAGAGGAGTAGAGATGGAGTTCACAGATTGAAAGGCTGTGAGCATGACAGAATGACAGCAGGTACCAGCTGCAGGGAGGCAGATGGACTTTATTCAAAGGGTGAGGAATACAGGCCTGTAATATACATAAACAAGAAGCAAAGCCTGCTGAACTCTTGTACATAGTTGCCCTAGCCAAACAGCTGGTCACAATTCCAGTTTATTAGTTGAGCAAGGGGGCATGGTTGTTCTTGCTGTAGTCTCACCTGTTGATTATGTGTTTTTTGTTTGTTTGTTTGTTTGTTTGTTTGTTTTTTCTATCCTGCATCTGACATTCATCTCTAAATAGGGCTTACCATTGTACCGACAGAAGGCTGGGGAGAGGAGATTGGCATATATCTCTCCAGTCCTGGGAATTTAAAAGGTTTATATTAAAACTTTGTAAAAATATATTTGGCCAATGGGATGTGAATTTCTCATGGACAGTGTGGCATAAATTTTCCAAGTTTACAGCTGAGAGAGAGTAACAGGAGAGCAGGTATTGTCTTGTTAAACATTGATTAACACGGAAGATCCCAATGGGTGGAGGTCCTGGGGCTCTGGGCCAGAGAGTTTGAGGTGGCTGGGGACACTTGTTCCCAGGGTGGAGATAACTGTTCCTTGCACCTCTGAAATTAGAGAGCTGTTCAGTGGCTGTAGGAAGAGGCACACCACAGCAGCATGGGTGGGGTGGACTTGCTGGGTGCTTTTAGCAGCCTTGGTGTTATTCCAGGGCCTTTGTTCTCTGTGGCCAATGAAGACTCAGCGTCTTTGTTCTCTGCAGCTAGTGAAGACAGGGATAAAAAGGGAAGATATGTTGTGGGCTGGAAGGTAATTTTTGTCTAATTAAGTTAATTGCTTCTTCTAAAGCATCTAAATCAGCTATTGGACAATCATCAGGGTCCTCCTCCTCATCTGAGTCTTCTCCTTGTGTCCCTGTGATAGTACTCCTAATAAGTTTTTGGTGAGGCTTTGGAGCAGTCTCTTCAGAGGCATGAGCATTTCCTACGCATTGCATCAAAGCACCTTGTTCCAGAATTCCAAGCCCTCATTTTAGGAGATTTTAAGTTCTCTTTGTTTTTTGTTGTTGTTGTTTTGTTTTGTTTTTCTTTTTGATTATTATCATTTATTACAATTTATTCAGTTTGTAACCCACCTGTGGCCTCCTTCCTCATCTCCTCCCAATCCCACCCTTCCTCCCTCTTTTCCCCATATGCACCTCCCCTAGTCCATTGATAGGGGAGGTCTTCCTCCCTTTCAGGTTTCATCAGTACTTTTTGTATTTTCTTCCTCTGTGGACTAGCAAGGCTGCACCCCCTGGGGAGATAATCAGAGAGCCTGCCACTGAGTTTATGCCAGAAAAAAACCCTGCTCCTCTAAGTAGGTACCCCTTGGAGACTGAGTCTATGGGCAACATCTGAACTAGGGTTTTAGGTAATTTCCATACATTGCCCTTGGTTGGGGTATCATTCTCTTCAAGGGCCCCACAGCTCAGTTTTTATGGTTCTGTTGGTCTCCTTTTAGAGCTCCTGTCCCCTTCAGGTCTTTCTGTCTCCCCCTTATTTCATAAGATTCCCTGCACTCTGCCTAAAGTTTGGCTATGGGTCTTGGCCTCTGCTTCAATACCTCTATCAGTAGAGTCTTTTAGAGGCCATGTGTGGTAGGTTCCTGTCCTGTCTTCTTGATTTGATTAAGGTCCTAAGGGAACAGATTGGGAGATGTCTGTAGGATGTTATGAGTTCCCCATTAGAAAAGAGAGGAAGTGCAGATAGAGGTGTTTAAAATTCCTGAGACAAGCTCAATTCTCCTGGAACAATCATATCAGGGGAGTGAGAAGCATCAACTTTCAGAAGCTTTTAAAGCAAAAGCAAAAAAAGACCAGTCCTCAAGCATGCCACTGCTTAGTGGGGGATAGGGTCCCTGTTTGGGCACCAGCTGTGGGTCTCCTCTTCCATCAGGTTCTGTTGGCTATCAGTCCACAAAGGAAGAGAGCGGATGAGGGTACATAAGGCTGGGAGGGCCAGGAGCATGATGGAATAAGTACTTATGAATCATCTGCAGGGAGACAGATCCACTTTATTTCAGGGGTGAGGGGAATATATAAGAAAAGGGAAGCAGCCAGGAGGTACTCTGATAGGTGCTCATCAGAGAATAAAGAATTAAAAATTATTTTTTCTGAGTTATTGGTTGAAAGTTTAAAGCACAAGCCTGAACAAAGGCCAGACAGGTGGAGAAATGTCCATCCACGTGGGGGCGGGATGAGCCTTCCTTCATTCTTTTTCTGCCCACTAGAGATAGAGTTGCTAGGAAACCAGGCCAGATTTCCCCTCTCCCCCAGGACAGCCAAACAATGGAAGCTAAAACATTAATAGTTTGGGGGCCTTCTTAAAGCCAATCAGCTTAAGATACAACACCTCCTTCTATGTTTCAACCAATAGACAATTGTCAGGCAGGAAAAACCTGAGGATCGATATATTGTCAGCCAAATGCAGAAACTGTGCGCAACATCAGGACTGCAGGGGCAGGACCATTGGGATGGAGCCCTGCATCCAGCCCACATTAGTCTCCTGTACTCCTCTGTGGTATAAATGAGGAGCACACATGTCTGGAACACAGCCCTGACATCTCTGCTGATGACCTCTGCATCAGCTTCAGCATCCAGTTTCCTGCCCTGCTTCACTTCCTCCCCTGACTTCCATTTCTGATAAACAGTGATGCAGAAAATGCAAAACTGTATTGGATGTGTGTCTTCTGTGAGGAGAGCATGGCATTCCCTAGAGGTGTACAAAAGAGAGAGGAGGACATTGGTAGTGGATGACTGGCTGATGCTAGAGGCATCAGAGAGTAGAATGTTTCTAAGCTTCTTTCATTCTCAGGGAGGTTCATCAAGGTGAGAAAGGCACATATGGCCCATCCACAACTTCCCCATCCTGCTCTGCTCCAGTGTCACTGCAGAGCTTGGTTCACTAAATGAGAAGCTCAAAGATGTTGATAATGCACACACATATCACAATCTTGGAACTCTCATCACTGAGCCATAGCAATGAATGTGAGACACGTGCAGAGTGAACAGGCCTTTTTTCAGTGGATTTCATGTTAGCAGTGGAAGGAAGCCAGCCTCACAAATCAGGTTCTTATCAGATGACCAGTGGATAAAGTGACATCGCTGCATTGTTGGGATGAGGATTCTGGCCAGAGCATTAGGAACACTCTATCTGTGAGAAACCTTCTGTCACCTGCTGCTCTCATACAGATGGCAGTTGCCACTCTCTCAGATAAATTATGATTTGAAAAAAAAAACTGTTTGAGAAATATAAAATCCACTGATTGATATTTTTACTGTAAGTTTCTCCAGCTGATGGTTATGAGTGAATCTGTTCATTCATTGTACATGAAAACTCTCAAAATTGGTAGAATTATTTTAATCCCAAATCCAAAACTCTGAGAGACCTATAGTTTCCCTTTGATATATACAACCTTAAAACCAATGTCTCATGGTTAAAGTAAGTGCAATTATTTCACAGGTCTCTTGCACAATTCAACCCATTTAAACATATTTTTGTAATGATTTTGATGTACTCTATTGTTTCTTTAAAAATGCAGTGAGTATTTTCTAGTACTTCCATTTTTAGGAAGGCAACTCTTTGCCCTGCATCTTACACATTAAAATCTGTATCTTCAGTCCTTTTCAGCAGTGAACTGACATTGATGCTGGTCAGAAGTTCAAAGTTAATAAATCAACAAACAACCTGATACAATCTAAACACGTGTAGAGCGTTTTCTGGTCTGAATTTGTGATCTCTCTGGAAAGTATTAATTAACATCTATCCTATGGGACACATTTGTGGAGGAGGTTGACAGCTTGAAACATTTTGAAACCATTATCCCTAAGTGCAGTATGATGGAGAATAAAACTGAGTGACACTTCAGAGAATAACACTGAAATCCAAGTAGATTTATGTCTTCTGAATAAGTCATGCATTGATCTCAACTGTGAAACATGTTTAAACATAATTTAAATCTTAAGGAAGTTCTGGAAATCAGAAGGACATAAATTAAATTTTAAAATAATTTCAGATTAATGTATGAGAAAAGAAAATGTGCACTCAAGTTTGAATGAGCATGGAAAGACATTGTTACAATGATGTTTCAAATTAACTTCTGTGGCTTTTGGGACACTTCATTTGAGAAAATCGTGAATAGAGCCCAGCAAAAACTCATCTCGTGTTTCTCCTAGAAGAAATTGTTCTGTTGATTAAGTGTTTTGAGTATGATGTGGCACGAGGAGTTTCTTTTCTGGTCTAGTCTATTTGGTGTTCTGTAGGTGTCTTGTATGTTTGTGGACATCTCTTTATTTAGGTTGGGAAATTTTTCTTCTATGATTTTCTTGAAAATATTTTCTGGACCTTGAAGCCTGGAATCCTCTTCTTCTTCAATTCCTATTACTTTTAGATTTTGCCTTTTTATGGCGTCCTTGATTTCTTGGATATTTTGTGTTTAGGATTGTTCTGATTTTACTTTTTATTTGAGAGAAGTATCAATTTCTGTGAGTGAACAAAGAAAAGAGACTAAAAGCAGCAAGGGAAAAAGGCCAAGTAACATATAAAGGTAGACCTATCAAAATCATACCGGACTTCTCATCAGAAACTATGAAAGCCAGAAGGGCCTGAGGAGATATCATGCAAGCTCTAAGGGACCACAGATGCCAACCTAGACTACTATACCCTGCAAAGCTTTCAATCAACATAGATGGAGAAAACAAAATATTCCACGACAAAACTAAATTTAAGCAATATTTGAACAGCCAACCAGCCCTACAGAAGATGCTAGAAGGAAAATTCCAAACCAATGAGAAAAAGTACACCCAAGAAAATATAGGTTATAGATAATTTCCCAACAAAAATAAAAGGAAAACAAGCAATGAATCACAGTAACACCACCAACTTCACAATGATAGAATATAACATTCAAAGGTCATTATTATCTATCAACATCAATGGACTCAACTCTCCAATAAAAAGACACAGACTAACAGATTGGGTGCAGAAACAGGATCCAACATTCTGCTGCATCCAAGAAACACACCTACGCAACAAAGATAAACACTACCTCAGAGTAAAAGGCTGGAAAACAGTTTTTCAAGCAAATGGACCCAAAAAACAAGCAAGAGTGGCTATCCTAATATCTAATAAAATAGACTTTCAACCAAAACTAATCAAAAAAGCTGTAGAGGGGCCCTACATTCTCATCAAAGGAAAAATCCACCAAGAAGACATCACAATTCTGTATATCTATGCCCCAAACACAAGAGCACCTACATTCATAAATGAAACATTATTAAAGCTTAAATCACACATTGAGCCCAAAAGCTTAATAGTGGGAGACTTCAACACCACTATCACCAAGGGATAGATCATCTAGACAGAAGCCAAACAGAGAAATAAAGGCACTTACAAATGTCCAAATTCAAATGGACCTAATAGATGTCTACAGAACATTTCACCCAAACTCAAAAGAGTATACATTCTTTTCAGCACCTCATGGAATGTTCTCCAAAATAGAACATGTAGTTGGTCACAAAGCAAGCCTTAACAGATACAAGAAGTTTGGAGTAATCCCCTGTATACTATCTGACCACCATGGACTAAAGATGGAACTCAACAACAATGGAAATAGCAAAAAGCCTCCAAGCACATGTGCCATGGACCAGCCCAGTTGGGCTTCCAGCATCTGCAGGAGAACAAGTCTTTGGACAGGAAGAAACAGATTCGGTGAATTGACAGACAGAGACCAGTGAGGCTTTGGAATCTGCTGCAATTTTACTGAAGTCAAGCTGTTATTTTTATAATGATCTTACAAAAAGGCACCTTAAAGTTGGCATACTTCCCAGAACATTCAGACTTTTACCAAGAATATAAAGTTTACATTTTGACTCAAAAATGTAGTCAAACATAAAGCAGTGCCCACAAGAAATCTTGGCCTAAAAACTTTTTAATCAAAACAAACAAAGAAAAAGAAACCTCAAATGTAGTTTCATTATTGCTGACCAGTGAAGAGGAAAGGCAGGAGCTAAGTCAGATGCCTGCCAAAATCTTTCTCTATATCAAAATCTAATTACACCTTTGTTAACCATCCTCCCATATGTCCTGCTAAAGATTTATAATCTTCCCTAGAAAAAGGCGCTGAAGGGAGGGGAAACTCTTGCCAGCTGTACTTCTCATGCTACTTTTTCTTAAGAAGGAGCCCATTATTTTTTCACTATTCTTAATGCCTATTAATATTAAATCTTATTCATTATTTTCTTAAACTTATTCCTTTTACATATTATTTTTATTAAAGCTTTTAATAACCTACTAATAACAAATTTCTTTATAAAATTGGTTGTGCTGTTTCAAGATCTTTCACAGAGAAAGATCAAAGAATTTAAAATTCCATTCCCAAGACCTTGCCCAAAAAGCACAGAAATCTCAGAATACTTCTCTTTGCGAGGTGGGATGAGTCTGCCAGGGACCATTCAGGGAGCGAATTTCCGAAGAAAGCTTATCTCCTGCCCTGTAGTACATGCTACTTTGGCGACACTGGCATGGGTGTAGCACACATGGAAACTTAACAACTTACTGCTCAATGACAGCTGGGTTAAGGATCAAAAAAAAGAAAGAATTTAAAGTCTTCCTAGAATTCAATGAAAATGAAGGCACAACATACCCAAATTTATGGGACACAATGAAAGCAGTACTTAGAGGAAAACTCATAGCACTGAGTGCCTTTAAGAAGAAATTTGTAACATCTCATACAAACAACTTAATGGCACAACTGAAAGCCCTAGGGGAAAAAAAAGAAGCAGAAACACCCAAGAGGAGCAGAAAGATGGAAATAATCAAACTCAGAGCTGAAATCAACCAATTAGAAACATATAAAACAATTCAAAGAATCAATGAAACCAAGAGCTGGTTCTTTGAGAAAATTAACAATTTAGACAAACCCTTAACCAAACTAACTAAAAGGCAGAGAGAAACTATCCAAATCAGCAAAAGCAGAAATGAAAAGGGGGACATAACTACAGACAACAAGGAAATCCAAACAATCATTAGGTTGTAGATCAAAATCCTATATGACACAAACTTTGAAAATCTAAAAGAAATGGACAATTATCTTGATAGATTCCATCTACCAAAATTAAGTAAAGATCAGGTAGAAAGGTTGAACAGCCCTATATCTTGCAAGAAAATTGGAGCAGCCATCAACAGCCTCCCTTCCAAAAAAAGCCCAGGGTCAGATGATGTCAGTGCAGAGTTCTACCAGACCTTCAAAGAAGTGCTAACTCAATTCTCTCCAAATTATTCCACAAAATAGAAACAAAAGGAACATTACCAAATTCATTCTATGAAGCCACAGTCACCTTAATACCTAAACCACACAAAGATCCACCAAAAAAGAGAACTTCAGACCTATCTCTCTTATGAACATTCATGCAAAGATACTTAATAAAATCCTTGCAAACCAAATCCAAGAACACATCAAGATATCATCCACCATCACCAAGTAGGCTTCATCCCAGGCATGCAATGGTGGTTCAATATACGGAAATCCATCAATGTAATCTACCATATAAACAAACTGAAGGAGAAAAACCACATGATCATCTCCTCAGATGCTGAAAAAGCATTTGACAAAACCCAAACTCCATTCATGTTTAAAGTCTTGGAGAGATCAGGGATTCAAGGCACATACCTAAACATAGTAAAGGCAATATACAGCAAGCCTATAGCCAACATCAAACTCAACAGAGAGAAACTTAAATCAATCCCACTGAAATCAGGACAAAGGCAAGGCTGCCCACTCTCTCCATATCTCTTCAACATAGTACTTGAAGTCCTAGCTAGAGCAATAAGACAAGTAAGGGAGATTAAGGGAATACAAATCTGAAAGGAAGAAGTCAAAGTTTCGCTAATGCAGATGATATGATAGTATACCTGAGTGACCCCAAAAACTCAACCAGAGAACTCCTTCAGCTGATAAAAACCTTCAGCAAAGTGGCTGCATACAAAATTAACTCAAATAAAAATCAGAAGCCCTCCTATATACCAAAGACAAAAGGGCTGAGAAAGAAATCAGGGAAACAACACCCTTCACAATAGCCACTAATAACATAAAGTACCTTGGGGTGACTCTAACCAAGCAGGTGAAAAACATGTTTGAAAAAAAAAAAACAAAACAAAACTTCAAGTCTCTGAAGAAAGAAATTGAAGAAGACATCAGAAGATGGAAAGATCTCCTGTGCTCATGTATCGGTAGGTTTAACATAGTGAAAATGGCCATTCTGCCAAAAGCAATGTACAGATTCAATGCAATTCCCATCAAAATACCAACACAATTCTTTACAGAACTTGAAAGAAAAATTCTCAACTTCACATGGAGAAAGAAAAAAAAAAACTAGAATTTCCAAAACAATCCTGTACAACAACAGATCCTCTGGAGGTATCTCCATCCCTGATCTCAAGTTGTACTACAGAGCAATAATAATAAAAAATGCTTGGTACTGATATAGAAACAGAAAGGTGGATCAATGGAACTGAATAGAAGACCCAGAAATAAACCCACACACCTATGAATACTTAATTTTTGACAAAGAAGTCAAAACCATTCAATGGAAAAAAGACAGCATCTTCAACAAATGGTGCTGGTCCAACAGGATGTCTACCTGCACAAAAATGAAACTAGATCCATATTTATCACCCTGCACAAAACTAAAGTCCAAGTGGATCAAAGACCTCAATATAAAACCAGATACTCTATATCGATTAGAAGAAAAAGTGGGGAAGACCCTAGAACTCATTGGCACAGGAGACAACTTCCTGAACAGAACACCATCAGCACAGGTCCTAAGAGCAACAATCAATAAATGGGGCCTCATGAAACTGAAAAGCTTCTGTAAAGCAAAAGACACTGTCATCAGAACAAAACTACAGCCTATAGATTGGGAAAGAATCTTTACCAACCCAACATCTGAAAGAGGGCTGATATCTGGAATATATAAAGAACTAAAGAAGTTAAAAGGAATAATCCAAGTAACCCAATTAAAAAATAGGGTATGGAGCTAAACAGATAATTCTCTGTAGAAGAATATAGAATGGCAGAGAAACACATAAGGAGATGTCCAACATCCCTAGCCATCAGATAGATGCAAATCAAAATGACCCTGAGATTTCGCCTTACTCCCATCAGAATGGCTAAGATAAAAAACTCAAGAGATAATGCATGCTGGAGAGGCTATGGAGAAAGGGGAACCCTCCTCCATTGCTGCTGGGAATGTCAACCACTATGGAAATCAATCTGGTGCTTTCTCAGACAATTAGGAATAGTGCTACCTCAAGATCCAGCTGTGCCACTCATAGGCATATATCCAAAAGATGTTCAAGTACACAACAAGGACATTTGCTCAACCATGTTTGTAGCATCCTTATTCGTAATAGCCAGAACCTGGAAACAACCCAGATGTCCATCAACGGAGGAATGGGTACAGAAATTGGGCCAAATTTGCCAAAATGGGCTCTTCAGGTAATGATCCGGCCTACTTGATGGTCTCTCTACATGAGAGGCCCAGGCTCCATCTAAAAATTAATGGCAAAACGTTTGAAGGTATTCTAGATACAGGAGCGGATAAAAGCATTATCTCCTCCCACTGGTGGCCTAAAACCTGGCCTGTCACCCAGTCACCTCATTCTTTACAAGGTTTGGGATACCAATCCTGCCCTTCAATAAGCTCTGCTGCCTTGACATGGGAAACCCCAGAAGGCCAACGAGGAAAATTTGTACCATATGTGCTTCCTCTCCCGGTTAATCTTTGGGGAAGAGACATTATGCAACATATAGGTCTGACCCTGTCTAATGAATGTGCTTCTTCTGAGAGGTACTCCTCACAAGCAAAAGGCATTATGTCTAGAATGGGATACAAAGCAGGAAAAGGATTGGGTAAACACGAACAAGGAAGAACAGAACTTATTTCACCTACAGGAAACCAAGTCCGACAGGGTTTGGGTTTTTCCTAGGGGCCATTGGGGCAGCACGACCCATACCTTGGAAAACAGAGGACCCTGTATGGGTTCCTCAATGGCCACTACCCTCTGAAAAGTTAGAAGCAGTGACTCAACTCGTAAAAGAACAATTAGATTTGGGTCACATCGAATCATCTACATCTCCATGGAACACTCCAATCTTTGTAATTAAGAAAAAATCAGGTAAATGGAGATTGTTACATGATTTGAGAGCTATTAATGAACAAATGATTATGTTTGGCCCCGTACAGAGAGGCCTTCCCATGCTTTCTGCCCTGCCTAGGGGCTAGAATTTAATTATTATAGATATTAAAGATTGCTTCTTTTCCATACCTTTATTTCCAAAGGATAGGCCTAGGTTTGCTTTCACTATTCCCTCCATTAATCATGCAGAGCCCGATAAGCACTTTCAATGGAAGGTTCTGCCACAAGGAATGGCTAATAGCCCCACTATGTGGGGCTATTTATGTTCAGGAGGCAGGCGTTATAGCCACTAAGAGAGCAGTATTCTTTGATAATTTTGCTTCATTACATGGATGATATCCTTTTGTGCCATAAAGATATGACAATGCTTCAAAAGGCCTATTCCTTCTTGTTAAAGATTTTCAGACAATGGGGACTGCGTGTGGCTACAGACAAAGTACAAATTGCAGATACTGGACAATTCTTGGGATCTGTAGTATCCCCTACAAAAATTGTGCCTCAAAAGGTAGAAATAAGGAGAGATCATCTCCGTACCTTGAATGATTTCCAAAAATTATTAGGAGATGTTAATTGGCTTCGACCCTTTTTAAAAATCCCTACTGCTGAATTAAAACCTTTGTTTGATATTCTGGAAGGAGACCCTCATATCTCCTCTCCCAGGAGTTTCACTCCTGCAGCTGACCAAGCCCTACAAAAGGTAGAAATATCTTTACAAAATGCACAATTACAACGTATTGATCATACACGGCCTTTTAATTTATGTGTCTTTAAAACATCTCAGCTGCCAACTGCTGTGTTATGGCAAGATGGACCGCTATTGTGGATCCATCCAAATGCATCTCCTGCCAAGATTATACACTGGTATCCTAATGCTGTTGCACAATTAGCCCTCAGGGGATTAAAGTCAGCAATTACCCATTTTGGGCAAGAGCCCAAATTTTTAATTGTACCATATACTGCCGCTCAGGTTCAAACCCTGGCGGCTACTTCCAATGATTGGGCTGTTTTGATTACCTCCTTTGCAGGACATATTGATAATCACTATCCAAAACATCCCATTTTACAATTTGCCTTAAATCAAGCTGTGTGGTGTTTCCGCAAATAACAGTTAAATCCCCACTTAAGGATGGAATAATAGTATATACAGATGGTTCTAAAACGGGAATTGGTGCTTATGTGGTAAACAATAAGGTAGTGTCTAAGGATTATAAAGAGACCTCACCCCAAGTGGTAGAATGTTTGGTAGTTTTAAAAGTTTTAAAAACCTTTTCTGAGCCCTTAAACATTGTGTCAAATTCCTGTTATGTGGTTAATGCCGTCCAACTATTGGAGGCCGCAGGGGTCATCAAGCCTTCTAGTAAAGTCGCCTCCATTTTTCGGCAAATGCAATTGGCCTTACAAAATAGAAGATCTCCCATATATTACTCATGTCAGGGCACATTCGGGCCTGCCAGGTCCAATGTCCAGAGGTAATGATTTGGCAGATAAAGCTACTCGAACCATAGCTATTGCACTATCCTCCCAGGCAGATACAGCAAAAGAATTTCATCAACGCTTCCATGTGACGGCTGAAACTCTTCGCCGCCGCTTTTCTATAACCAGAAAGGAAGCTAGGGATATTGTAACTCAATGTAAAAATTGTTGTGAGTTTTTGCCCATACCCCATGTAGGGATAAACCCACGAGGCATAAGACCTCTACAGATCTGGCAAATGGATATTACTCATGTTTCTTCCTTTGGTAAACTTCAGTATCTGCATGTTTCCATTGATACATGCTCAGGCATTATCTTTGCCACTCCACTGACAGGTGAGAAAGCCTCACATGTGATACAACACTGCCTTGAGGCGTGGAGTGCTTGGGGAATGCCTAAGATTCTCAAGATTGATAATGGACCTGCATATACGTCCCAAAAATTTCTACAGTTCTGTCGTCAGATGCACGTGACTCATCTGACTGGCCTTCCTTACAACCCTCAAGGACAAGGGACTATGGAACGTGCTCACCGCACACTCAAATCTTATTTAATAAAACAAAAAGGGGGAATAGAAGGTGCTCTTCCCTCAGTGCCGAGAGTGGCCGTCTCCATGGCACTCCTTACCCTAAATTTTTTAAATTTGGATGACAAAGGCCATACTGCGGCAGAAAGACATTATTCAGAACCTGATAGGCAAAAAGAAATGGTTAAATGGAAAGATGTTCTGAGTAACACATGGAAAGGACCGGATCCTATTCTTATAAGATCCAGGGGAGCTGTCTGTGTTTTCCCACAGGAAGAAGATAATCCCTTCTGGTTACCGGAACGCTTGACACAGAAGCTTGTGATACCTGAAGATGACTCCCCAAAGGACGTGCCTGCAGAGGTTCCTGGTGCTTGTTTGGATCCTCCTGATTTGGGTTCCTAGTATTATAGGGGACCAACGTTGGACCATTCTATCTGCTTATCCAAAACCTATCCCAGTCAGACATAGTTCGCATGTTTTCCCCAAGTTTTTCACCACCAATAAAACCTTAGGCTTACCTTATTTACCTTATGATGAATCTATAGCAACCTTGGGAGAGAGCCGTGCCTTCCCTGAGTCAGGGTCCCTCTGCTTTGTGTTTTCGATCACAGAAAATGTGACCGCGGAGGGCGAGGGAGATTGTATTCGTTTGATTAACAGACCCCTGGCCTCGTTTCAGCATTCGCGAAAAGAGTATGCGAATATAACTCAAAAGCAGAGAGGGAGTAATGAGAGCATCCATGACATTTTTTATACCACCTGGCAACAAGTTACCTGGATAAATTGTACTTTTCTGGCGCCCGACTACAAGGTGCATTCTCAAGAGGGAACCGGGTGGAGATTGGGTGATGAGAACCAACCCCCTCAGCCTAGAATGGCTCCCTCTTGTCGTCTAGAAGACGACGGGGTCCTCCCGTCAATCTCGGGTCACTCGCTGGGCTGAAAAAGCCAAAACCTTCACCTTCTCTCCTAACATGATAGTGGATCCAAAAAAAGATTCAATTATGAAAAAAGGATTGTTTGTGCAAGATGAAAGAATGGACTCATTTCACAAATGGGTGCTTTGTGGGATAAATGGCAGTTGCACGGATATTTCCTCTATAGGATTTCTCCGAGGCGGTGCAGTGGGAAAGTCAACAGTCACGGGTACTATGACTGCCACCGAATTGGGAAAGGCTGGTGAGAGAAAAATAATGGTTAATGTAACTATGGAAATTGTTGGGTGGAATCAAACTATAGTAAATCAAACAGATTATCCACCTAGCCCTGTTTGTGTGTATCCCCCCTTTCTGTTTATAGTCTCTAATGCTTCTTTTACAAACTGTAGGAATGATACATGTTGGATGTCGCAGTGCTGGGATGCGAAACGATTCTCGCATGCTATGGTTGCCAGAGTCCCTCAATGGATTCCCGTTCCGGTGGAAACACCATCCACCTTGTCTCTGTTCAGACAAAAAAGAGACTTTGGAATAACCGCAGCTGTTATCACAGCAATTTCCCTTAGTGCGGTGGCAGCCATGGTTGCTGGGATTGCCATGTCAACCAGCGTCCAAACAGGCCCGGTGTTAAATCAGTTGTCTTGGGCAGTATCAGAGGCCATGAGTGTTCATTCATCCACCACCGCTCAACTAAAAGGTGGCCTGATGATTCTAAATCAACGCTTGGACCTGGTGGAAGAGAGATTAAACATCCTTTTTCAATTAGCTCAAATAGGGTGTGAAAGAAAGATGGGAGCACTTTGCATTACTAGTATACAATATAAAAACTTTACACGAGCCGCTAATCTGTCCAGAGAACTATCTTTATACCTTGCAGGAAATTGGTCAAGAGATTTTGATGAGACACTGGAGGCATTAAGAACAGCAATTGTGACGATTAACTCAACACGAGTGGACCTGTCACTGATGGAGGGACTTTCGTCATGGATATCTTCAGCTTTCTCCTTCTTTAAAGAATGGGTTGGGGTTGGACTGTTTGGAGCTGCAACTTGCTGTGGATTAGTCTTGGCCCTATGGTTGGTCTGTAAGCTCAGAGCTCAAACAAAAAGAGACAAAGTGGTTATCGCCCAAGCACTTGCTGCATTAGAACACGGAGCTTCCCCTGATACATGGTTATCTATGCTCAAGCAATAAGTCGCTGGCCGCTCAGCTTCTGCACACTCAGAGCTAGATCTCTTTGCACGAGTGGAAGTGAGTGCGCTTCAGCAGCCCAAGAGAGTTGCATAGCGAGGCATTGCAGTAGAATGGCTCTGGGGCTTAACTGAGCTAATTCTGGGGAGACATGTCATTTTGCAGGAAGGTTGCGTGTCCAAATGTCCTTCCCCCAGGAAAAACGGCACAGGGCCAGGCCATGGCCTCTTTGGGTGATGAGCTCAAGGAGGAGCCTTGTGTAAGGCTTTATATTTTTCTTACTGGGGATTTGACCTCTGTCTCCACTCTCATTGATGGGTGTCTTATTGCCACAACTAATAAAATAAAAAGGGGGATGGGGATTGAACATTTTAGTTAGGGTCCTCTCTTTTGCTTAGTTTGTTTAGATGTACAGCTTTTAGTGGGTTTATTCTATATTGTATGTTTATATGAGTGAGTATATACCGTGAGTGTCTTTTTGCTTCTGGGTCAATTCACTCAGGATGATCCTTTCCAGGTCCCACCATTTACCTGCAAATTTCATGATTTCCTTATTTTTCATTGCTGAGTAATACTCCATTGTATAGATGTACCACAGTTTCTGCATCCATTCTTCAGTTGAGGGGCATCTGGGTTGTTTCCAGCTTCTGGCTATTACAAATAAAGCTGCTACAAACATGGTTGAACAAATGTCCTTGTTGTGTACTGGCAAAGAGGATGGACATCAGAAGAAAACGAAAATAGGAAACAACCTCGGAACCCGCTACAGAGGGCCTCTGAAAGCCAGAAGAAAACAGGAAACCACCTTGAAACCTGCCACAGAGGGCCTCTGAAAGCTTCTGCAGTATAGACTGTCAAAGCAGATGCTGAGCCTGATGGCCAACTGATGGGCAGAGTGAATGGAATTTTATGTAAGAAGTGGGAAATAGTAAGAGCTGGAGGGAACGGGAACTCCACAAGCAGAGCAACAGAACAAGATAATTTGAACACAGGGAACTTCCCAGAGACTCATACTCCAACCAAGGACTATTTGTGGAGATGACCTGGAACCCCTGCACAGGTGTAGCCCATGGCAGTTCAGTGTCCAAGTGGGTTCCATAGTAATGGGAAGAGGGACTGCCTCTGACATAATCTGATTGGCCTGCTCGTTGATCACTTCCCCCTGAGGGGGGAGCAGCCTTACCAGGCCACAGTAGAGGACAATGCAGCCACTTTTGATGAGAACTGATAGACTAAGATCAGAAAGGAGAGGAGAACCTCCCCTATCAGTGGACTTGGGTAGTGGCATGCATGCAGAAAAGGGAGGGAGGGTGGGATCTGGAGGGGAGGAGGGAGGGGCTTATGGGGGGATACAAAATGAATAAAGTGTAATTAATAAAAAATAAATAAAAGATTATAATAAAAAAAAGGGGGGAGATGTGAGGAGCTGCACTCACTTTCGCCGTTACAAGATGGCGCTGTGTTCTAAACTGACAAGCAAGTAATCTGCGCATGTGCAAAGGGACTTTCCACTCTGTGTGCTCTGCCTCTCCCGTGGCGTCATTTCACGCGATGAGCAACCACCAATCAGGGACTGACATATCCTAGGCGAAGGACAGTTTCCTATATAAGGGAGGGGTCTTTGCCACTCGGGGTCTCCGCTTCTACTTGTTGTAAGCTTATGCTCTCCCTGTATGTATTAAAGGGAGATGTATTAAAGCTTTACTGCAGAAGGATCCTGTGTGTGCCGCGTCGTTCTTGCTGGCGAGACAGTAGCGCGAGCCACAGCCTCCTATTACATGATAACTTCACTTTCTTCTATATGCACATGTGTATGTATACATTTATAATCTCCTATAGTAGTAGGTAGTGAACACAGTGTGAGTTACTTCCCTATAGAACATTTGCAACAAGCACAGGGCACCTCAGACCTCAGGAAGCTCAGGGCTGTACCTAATGAGCAGGTGCTACAAGTCATGCTGAGGGCTTGTTAACACTGTAGTTTCTGGATTCCTCTTCCTGCTTAGAAATCTTCCCAAGACCTGTCAATATATCTTTGAATATGTCAGACAGTTTGCTTTTAACACAATATTAAATTGTGTTAAATTTTCCTGAGCAGAATCTAAGCTACCTACTTAACAGTTTTTTGGATTTGGGGGAGCATCGAGTACATACAAGTCAACCTCAGCATATTTCAACAAGTGTCAGTCACTCTGAAAAGTGGTGAATGAGAGTTTTGTGAGGAGCCTTAGAAAAGTTTAAATCACCTATAAATCATCCTTTATTTTACACACAAATGTAATAAAACCATACCTGAATTAACAATCTAAACTTGTGTTAGAAAATGAAATAAACTCATAAATATATTTCAGATATGTAATGTAATTGTTTCCTACAAGAAGGTACAGAAAGCATTCATTTGTTCTTTCAAAAAGTGAAAATCCCGAACATTCTGTTTTACCACTAAAGACTCGGGGTCCAGATGCTTGGGTGAAAACCTGCTAGCTCAGAGAGGCAGAGAAAGCACCCAGCTGACCTTCCTTCTCAGCTTACATCCCAAGTGAAAAAACCCCAAAGGCTTACTAGCTCAGCTGACAGCCCAGGAAGAAAAGGCTAAAAGAGCCAAGGCCAAACATTTGCAAGCTCAAAGCCCCAAGAGACAGAAGCTAGAGAGCTAAAAGCTCCTTCCACTTCCACCTTCTGTGTTAAATATCCCTCAACTCAAAGTCTCTCTTACTCTTTTTTTCCCTACTACTCTTTAATCCCTGTCAGCTGATTTCTTGCTTTGCCTCTTGACCTAGGGGTAACTTTTTAAATCCAGTGTACAGAAAGTCCTTGGATTAAAGGTGCATTCTAGGACTGGCTGAAACATACCATAATCACCTGTTAAAAGTAATCAGAAAGTCCTTGGATTAAAGGTGTGTGTTGTGGCTCAATCACACCAAACAAAAGACAGGTTGTTACAGTTCACAACCTCAGGGAACACAGTGGATCAATATCCGACAACACTCATTTTTCAGATTCCATGTTTGAGTATTCAGGTGCTTGGTAACATTGATTTGCACTGTGAATCTCAAGAAGGACCCTGTTCCAGATATGACTTAAATGCACAGTCCTGGAAAGTTTGATCCATTACCTGTGTTGATGTCAGAACACTTCTTGTAATGATCGTCATTAATCCTCAGTACCCAGTGTATGATGTAGCCTGGATCCGACCAGGAAAGGGTCTCCAGTGGATAGAGAAACATGGAGTAGTGGATGCACATAATACATCTCTGAGAGAGAGAGAAACAGGAATGTGAATTTATGACATTTTTGACTCTACGATCAGTAAGAGAGCAAAGGGATTTTAAATACCATGTTATTCATCTTCTCTGTTCTTGCACATGCGACTGAAAGGCCACAGCTTCCCAGAATTAATGTCATTTTCCAAAATTTACCTTGAAAAAGGAAATATCCGTGGTTTCCCTTTCTAAACCAAGAGATCCTATTTTAAACATAGTTTGTTATCATTGTTGTCACATTACATTTTTAAGCATTTGCCTCTTTTAAAAAAAATTGCTTGGACCTTAAAGCCCAAGCAGCCTCTTCTGCAATATTGTGAGCTCTCATAGCACCAAACCTCACCCAGCCTGTGTGCACATCCCAGCTGGTGTTGGCTCCAGCCTCTTTGCTCTCTCATCAGTGCATCCCATAGAAAGCAGAGTGGTGCACTTTTCACAGTTTGAGCTTTTGCTGCTCACAAAGACATCCACAATTATACTTCTGGAACTCTTTGTTGCTGTTGACAGGATGAGCCTGGTGTGTCACCTGTGAGCTAGAGAAGTTTCATTAAGAGACACAGCTTTGAATGTTTGCTCCGTGATAATCAATAATTACCTGTCCATTGGTCAGAGTTGGGTGTTAGAGTCTCCCACTATTAATGTTTGGGGTTCAATGTCTGATTTAAGCTTTAATAATATACATTTATTAATGTGGAAACCCTTGTATTTGGGGGCTACCTGTTTAGTATGGAGACATCATCTTGGTGGATTTTTGCTTGGATGAGTATGAAGTGTCCTTCCCCATCATTGACGACTTTTGCTTGAAAGTCTATTTTATTAGACATTAGAGTATCTGCCCCTGTTTGTTTCTACTTGCTTGGAAAATGTTTTTCTAACCCTTTACTCTTAGGTAATGTCTGTCTTTGTTGCTGGGCTGTGTTCCTGCTATGCAGCGGAATGATGGATCCTGTTTTCGTAACCACTCCATTAACTTGTGTCTTTATATTGATAAATTGAATCCATTGATGTTCATAGATATTAATGACCAATGATTATTAATTCTAGTAACTCTGATATTGGTGGTGGTAATGGGGAGTACGTGTGTTTCCTTTCTTTTGTTTTTGCTGGTGTGAAATTATTTATTTCCTGGGTCTTCCTCGGTGTATTTATCATTGGTGCTTTACAGTTTCTTTCTAATGTACTCGGTAGGACTGGGTTAGTGAAAAGATATATTTTTACATTGGCTTTTGTCAAGTAATATCTTGTTTTCTCCACCCATCATAACTGAAAATTTTGCTGGGTACAGTAGTCTAGGTTGAGATCTGTGCTCTCTTAGGTTCTGCAAAATATCTGCCCAGGCCCTTCTGGCTTTTAGAGTCTCTGTTGAAAAGTCTGATGCAATACTAATATGTCTGCCTTCATAGAACCTCTGTTTTCTTATCACATCCACAAACACTGCCTACCATCTCAGGCACCTGTCTCTGCCTCTCTCTCCTTCTCTCTCTCTCTCTTTCTTTCTCTCTGTCTGTGTTTATGATGGTGTCATGCTGGTTATATTAGTATAGAACGGCAGTGTACCTTTTTTATTTTAATTATGGTAAGACATATTTTCTTTTACTGGGGCTGAACTTACCTGCACATTTTTTCACATTGCCAGAGTGTATTTACTGTCATTAATACACTCAAACATTCACTTCTCAATTTTTTTTTTCAATTAGGGAATCTCTTCATGGATGTAGTTAAATATGATCATATCTCTACCCTATTTTCTACTATAACTCCTCCCATATCTTCCACAAAATGAGCCCGTTCCAACTCCATGGCTTTCATTAAACCCTGTTGGTGCTGCCTCTGCGTGCATGTGCTTGGAGCCAAGCACAGCAGCACAGGACTCCCAGTGACCACACCATAAAGAGAAAGATTCCCCCTCTCCAGGACTATTCCCTTCCAATAGCTCCTCAGTAAGGTTCTATGCCCAGAAGTTATTTACCTTGTCTACACGGTTTTATGCCGCCTTGGTGTTAAATAGGTTTCACACAGAAAACAGCCAAGATGAGTGCATTAATGTGATAGGCATGTCCTGGCCAAAAGACAGCATTTCAGCCCCATGCTCCATGACTTATATTATTCCACTTACTTCTTGTCCTCAGTGCTTCTGAGCTTCAGATGAACATGGATGACACTGGAAGTCTTCACATCAAACAACATAATGAAGATTAGGAAGAATACACACTTCCTGGTTCTGTCATGCTCAGAACCCAGATTGCATGTGTTAGGGGTTTGGGCTTCTTTGTGTAGGTTTTGAAACTAGAATGGAATGCTATGAAGGGAAGACATCTTCAGTGAGTATCAAGGGGACCCGAGTCAACAGCATACTCGTGACATGAAAGCAAAATGAGGTGTGGTGAGGGAAGGGATGAGTAGGAGGGAAACAAGAAAACTGGGGAAATAATAACACATTCATCTTTAAAGTCAATTAAAAGCAATGGTTATGCTGAATATATAAACTTGGGGAAATAAAAAGTGGCCCCACACAAACACTGTGATGTGTTTCCTGATTTAAAAATGAAGACAAGGATTAAGGGAGTTGAAAAAATCATGGGGAGACTTCAGAATGCAAAGCAAGTCAGTTTGCTGCCAATAGGACTATGTCTCACTAGCAAACACTGAAGGAAAGACAGGCAGGGAAAAGGGATGTCACATTTGTCAGCCTTCTATGCCCTGAGATGAGTGTTCTCTCAGAAATGAATAAAATTCCTAAAAGTCATAACTGTCCCCAAAACAGAGTGAATTCTACTTACCTCTGCAGGTAACACTATTCACAACTAAAATCAGAGAGAAGCCATGTCCAGCCCAGATAATAGGAAAGACTGAGCTCTTACATAGAAACACAACTGTGTGTGGAGCTGCTTAAGTTCATATTTACACTGAGGAGACATAGCAGTGTAAATACACAGCAAGTTGTGTGCTGACACACAAAAGAGAACTAATGAAGTGTGGTGAGTCATTAACAAGGGAAAAGTGCATAAGGAGCTGCCACACAATACTGTGTTGATTTCAATAACTGTCATCAGGCTTTGATGTCTTATATTTGCTCTGAGCACTGCCTTCTCCCCAGGATCAACTAGCAGCCTGCTACAGCAGGAAGAAATGCAAATAAGGCTTCCCTGTACCCATGATGATCAGCCCTGCACTGACACTTCAGCTCTGACAGAGGAGCCCAGCCCTGTGTTCCCAGGTCCTCACATTCAGTGATCAGCACTGAGAACAGACATTTCACCATTGACCTGGGCATCAACTTGGTTACCCAAGCAGAAAGACACACACAGCATGTACTCACTCATATAGACATATAATATAGGATAAACCTACTAAAATCTGTACACCTAAAGAAACTAATCAAGAGGGAGGACCCTGACTAAAGTGCTCAATCCCCATCCCAAAAGGCAAAGATGATGAACACCATAAGAAGAAGAAGAAAACAGGAAACAAGTTAGGAACCTGCCACTGAGGGCCTCTGAGAGGCTCTGCCCTGCAGACTATCAAAGCAGATGCTGAGACTTATGGCCAACTGTTGGGCAGAGTGCATGGAATCTTATGAAAGAAGTAGGAAATAGTAAGATCTGGAGAGGACAGGAATTCCACAAGGATAGCAACAGAACCAGAAAATTTGAACACAGGGGTCTTTCCAGAGACTCATACTCCAACCAAGTACCATGCATGGTGATAACCTAGCACTCCTGTACAGATGTAGCCATGGCAGTTCAGTGTCCAAGTGGGTTCCACAGTAATGGGAAGAAGGATTGCCTCTGACATAAACTGATTGGCCTGCTCTTTGATCACCTCCCCCTGAGGGTGGAGAAGCATTACCAGGCCACAGAAGATGACAATGCAGCCACTCCTGATGATATCTGATAGACTAAGATCAGAAGGAAGGAGAGGGGGACCTCCCCAATCAGTGGACTTCGAAAGGGCATGCTTGAAGAAGGGGGAGGGAAGGTGGGATTAGGAGGGGAGGTGGGAAGCATTTATGAGGTTATAAAAAGTGAATAAAGTGTAATTAATAAAAGTTTAAAAAAGTAGTTTATGGAGAAGGGACACTGTGTGTTGTATGAACATGAGAAAGTGAAGAAATATTTTCTTGGTGACAGTTTCCTGACCAGTAGTCTCTGTGCTTGCAGGTGTTCTGAGTGACATGCAGCTGGTGGAGTCTGGGGGAGGCTTGGTGTAGCCTAGGAAGTCCCTGAAACTCTCCTCTGTGGCCTCTGGATTCACCTTCAGTAATTTTGATATGAGCAGGCTCCAGGGAAGGGGCTGGAGTGGGTCGCAGCCATTAATACTGGTGGTGGCACCTATTATGCCGAAACCGTGAAGGGCCGATTCACCATCTCCAGAGACAACGCCAAGAACACCCTGTACCTACAAATGAACAGTCTGAGGTCTGAGGACACGGCCACATATTACTGTACAACAGACACAGTGAATGAATGTTACTGAGAGCTCAGACACAAACCTCCCTGCAGGGCGCTCATGACCAGCAGGGGGCGCGGAGAGCACACAGAGCTCTGGGTGACAGATCTACAGCCTGTTGTGAGAGTCCTGGAGGACATGGAGGGCTGGACTCTGTGTTAGGCCTGACTGTCCACATGGGGTTTCCTTTACAAATACAGCATGAGATACCACTCCTAGGCATATATCCTAAATATGCTCAAGTAAACAACAAGAACATTTGCTCAAACATGTTTGTAGCAGCTCAATTCATAATATCCAGAAGCTGGAAACAAACAAGATGTCCCTCAGTGGAAGAATGGATACAGAAATTGTGGTAGATTAACACAATGGAATATTTCTCGGCTATTAAACACAAGGAAATCATGAAATTCGCAGGCAAATGATGAGAACTAGAAAAGATCATCTGGAGTGAGGTAACAGAGAAGCAGAAAGACACACGTGGTTAATACTCACTCATAAGTGGATATTAGCCATGTAATAGAGGAAAACCATACTGAAATCTAGACTGCTAAAGAAGCTAAACAACAAGGAAGACTCTAGGGAAGACGCTCAATCCTAATTCAGAAGGACAAATGTGATAGTCATTGGAAACAGGAGAAGATAGGGAATAGGACAGGAGCCTACCACAGACGGGTTTTGAAAGACTCCCCTGATCAAGGTATTGTCCCAGAGACTGAGAATCATAAACAAACACTGGGCAGAGTGCAGAGAATCTTAGGAAAAAAGGGGGAGATAGAGAGACATGTAGTGGACAGGAGCTTCAAAAGTAGACAAACAGAGCGAGAAAAACTGAGTCCTGGGAGCCCTTCAGAGACTGATACCACAACCAAGCCCAATGCAAGGAGAGGGCCTAAAACCTCAGTTCAGATATAGACCATAAAAGTCTTGAAGTTTCCAAGTATTTATTCAACTTTGTTTTTTCTGCATGATATCTGTTTTGATTTATTTGTTACAGTGTTTCTCTGTCTCTCTGTCTCTGTCTGTGTCTCTCTCTGTGTCTTTGTTCCTCTATATGTGTGTGTGTGTGTGTGTGTGTACGTGTTGACATGAAAAGTGTTTGTTTATCAATCTACAAAATAATTTTGAAATAATTTCCATCATTGAGCCTG
>NW_026587326.1:0-7798 GCF_907164565.1 Psammomys obesus | reverse complement strand
ATTATGGTTCCTGCGAATGTTTCTCAGGCTTGATATTTGGATAAGGGGTCATCTTTTATGTCACCTTTATGGTGTTTTTTGGGACTTGGCTTATTACTCTTATTGGGACCATGTCTCCTACCAGGGATAATTAAAACCTTTCTGAAGGCCTTTTAGAATGTTTAATCTGAGCTAATCTGAATAAGATTAAACTCCAATGCCTACCCTAGCAGTGGTTAGTAGTCAAAAACGGGTATGATAAGATCTCTCTAAGGAAATATTCAACCTAAGACAGGGCATGAATGACAGAATTCATGTAACAATGACGAATAAGAATATATCTTTTAAGAGAGACAACCTAAGACAGACACAATCTTCAGCTCCATAACTCTTAAGTTATAGTCCATTTTTAAAATATAAAAAGGGTGACCTGTTGGTCTGCCAGTCTGCTTTGTTATTTAGATCTGAGCAGAAAGACATACTTTCATCCTGGCCTTCACTGGAGTCAGTGATAAGCTACCAGGTCTATCTCCTTTTGTTTGAAACAGCAGGTGGGGAGTCTTGTCAAAGTCACACCTTTTTCTTGACATCCTTGTGAAATCATTCATTGTACTAAGGTGCTTTTGCTCTGATTTAAAAAGGAGTCTGGAATAAAGTAAGGTGTCTAGCTTCTGCTAGGGCCTCTCAGAGAGGTCCCATGTGTTGTGTGTTGTTTTATTAATTTCAGTCCTCCCTCTTGACTCAAAAATTGTTTGATTAATAAATAAATTAATAAAACTCTGCTGGCAGGCTCCTACACACCCTGTTCTGTCCCCAACTGATGGCACAATTCGTTAAAATGGACTAAAAGACTCAGGGTCTCCTCACTAGTCTAAATGACTTGAGAAATAGACCCTTACCTGACTTTGACAGAACAGTAACAACTAAATATTTATTTTGGCTCTCAGTATGCTCTTAAAAACCTAACTAGAACTGCAACCATGTAGTGGTCATAAGACACTGGCACTGGAAGTAAAAATTATGAATATCCTAGTGTCACATAGAGGAACATCTATATCCCACAGACAACAGCTGAAATCCTATGGCTCCCTGGGATCTTGTCCATGGGCATCTTGGGCACAGTGACAGAAATGAACATCATGGACTTGAGATGACAGTGACAGAAATTACACATCATTTGACATCAGATGACATCAGTGACAGAAATATACATCAGGGACAGCTGGCTGATGAAAAAGTACATGGGTGTGTGGAGGTGTGTATCAGAGAGTATCAGGAGGATCGGAAAGTTGTTCCCAGACATGGCCATCAAGAAAACCACAAATATAATCACAGCAAGCTGGGCAGGGTGTTTGGATTGAATGAACTGTTTGGATTCACCAGCAGAGTGAAATCTGACTGTCCAGTGTAGTTGCTCATCCAGATGTCGATTCCATGGGCGTCTCCTAGGCAACCAAGAATGTTTTAGGGTTACTGTCATGTCATCATAGGAACAAATGCTCAGTGGTATATGTCTCAATCTCACTGTGTAACAGAGGATGTTCCTTGGGCCTAGAGAGTTGAGGTTTATAATTTATCTGTAATTTAAGAATATTTAAAAACAAAGTTCATATCTGTGATTAGAACCAAAATAACTCCTCGTGAAACTGTCTTATTTCAGGGTCATGAATTATCCAGGTCCCATAACAGTGTCCTTTATCTAGAAGGACCAAAGTCTGTGGAATCAATTCCTAGATTATCATAAACCACTGCTCCCAATGGGAAATCAACTTGTTTTGAGGATTTTTTAACCTGATGTATGAACTAAACCTCTGTGGACTAAGAATCAAACTTTTATTTTTAAAATCTCAAAGCTACTTTCCATATAGTGATTACACAGAATGTGAATCAAAGAAAATGTGGTGAAACTCATCTCAGACACATGAATCCCTTTCACCCTAAGGATCATGTGACACTGAGAGGTCTGTGCTCTGTGGAGCAGACTCATCTCACAAGCAGCACCCAGTGACCAGGACATGGGGAGTACCCAGTGACATGGAGAGAGGACACCACTCACTGGACAGACCCAGCCACCCCTCAGTCATCCAGTCCCCTGTGCAATATACAGAGGAAGGGTTTTTCACTTTTGGCCAAAATTAAATGAAATAATGGGTACTCTCAGAATACTGACAGATTCAAGTTGACAAATACACATGCTTTAGAAAGTTCATGAGCATACTTTTCTCAAGAACTCACATACAGATGTACATTAATGTCATTAGATTGTGAGATGTTACTGTGGTTCTCAGTGTGAGCACCTTTTTACACATTTATGAATTTGGTTTTCAATAAATATCACATGATATCACTCATCTGGGAATCTTAGTGTTGAATCTTTTGATTTGTGTGTTTAATTTGGAGAATCTGCTGAATACAGGAAACTTGGGAGTGCTTATTTGTGGCAATGGAGAGAAAGATCTAAGGGACAGTGGACAGTAGAATATAGTGGCACAAAGGACAAAAGAATAATTGGGAAGGGGTTTGAAGAATGGAGAGGATGAAGGTGAGGACAGAGAAGGGAACAACTAGCACTAAGGATGTTTAAAAAGTCCATATAGAAACCTGCTCTTCTTCTTCATGAATTTATATGGATGTATACACTCTACTCAGGAGACATAACTCTCAAAAATCATGCACTGTCAAATAGCCCAGTGTTTAGTGTAAGATATTTTTTCTTGAGATGTTTGTCAGGGGTGTCCTGCAGAATCCCCAAACAACATGGGCTATTGCCATTGTTCTTGGTTATCCTCTAGAAGTTGATGGTAAGACCCACTGCTGAAGAAACCACAGACATTACTCACAAGACATGGAGAATTCATGTTAGTAGTGACTTGGAAGTTTGTCCCTGCTGGCTAGCTTTCAGAGTACCAGAAGATGCCTTATAGATGCTGCTGCTTTATCTGCAGCCAAAGCCGACACAGCCCCTCGTGGTACCAAGAAAACTAGTTAGCAGGAAGCAAGACAAGAGCACACTTGTTTTCTCCATATTGTTTGCCCAAAGAGTATGGTGTTTGAAGAGTTTTGACTTATTTCAGGTGTCTCTACTCTAAATATTTACATTTTTGTTGAAGTCATTAGTAATTGTAGAGTGTTGTGTAAATTGCATGTTACTGTTTAAAATGATACAAACATTTAATCTGAAGGCAGCTTAAGCACATGGCTTGTGACTGTCAACAGAGTACAGTGCTAAAGGGCTGGGGAAAGGGCAAGATGGCACTTGAGGGGTCTTAATTGCCATCTCCTTAGATTCTGAGAAAGCCTTTGACAAAATCCAACACCCTGGCATGATAAACATAAAGGCATCTATAAAGATTAGGCATTAAAGAGACATATCTCAACATAATAAAGGAAATTTACAGCAAGCGTATACCTTATATCAAATTAAATGGAGAAAAATTCAAAGTAATTCCACTACAATCAGGGACAAGAGAAGGCTGTGCACTCTCCTCATATCTATTCAGCATAGGACTTGGAGTTCTAGTTAGAGAAATAAGACAACTGAAGCAGATCAAAGGGATACAACTGGGAAAGGAAGAAGTCAAACTATCGCTATTTGTAGGTAATATGGTAGTATATGTAAGTGACCCCAAAAATTCTATCAGGGAATTTCTATAGCTGATAAACACTGTCAGTGAAGTGGCTGGATACCATGTTAACTCAAAAAAACTCAGTTGTCCTCCTGTATAAAAACAGTAAACAGGCTGAGAAAGACATCAGGGAAACAACACCCTTCATAGTAGCCATAAATAATATATAAAAAAAAATCTTGGTATAGCTCTTACCAAGTGAGTCAAAGACTTGTATGATAAAAATTTCAAGTTCTTTTTATTTTTTATATTAATTACAGTTTATTTACTTTATATCCTAGTTGTAGCCCCCTTCCTCATTCCCCTCCTAATCCTACCCTCCCTCCCTCCCTCATCTCTTCCCTGCCCCTCTCTAAGTCCACTGATAGGGGAGGTCCTCCTCCCCTTCTATCTGTCCCTAGCTTATTAGGTCTCACCAGACTGGCTGCAGTGTCCTCCTCTGTGTCCTAGCTAGGCTGGTCTTCCCATAGGGGGTGGGGAGGTCAAAGAGCCAGCCACTGAGTTCATGTCAGAGACAGTTCCTGTTCCCCTTACTAGTGGACCCATTTGGAGACTGAGCTACCATGGGCTACCTCTGTCCGAGCAGGGGTTCTAGGTTATATCCATGAATGGTCCTTGGTTGGAGAATCAGTCTCAGACAAGCCCCTGTGCCCAGATATATTTGGACCTTGTGGAGCTACTGTCCTCTCCAGGTCTTACTAACTCCCTCTTCTTTCATATGATTCCCTGAACTCTGCCTAAAGTTTGGTCATGAGTCTTAGCATCTGATTTAATACATTTCTAGGTAGAGTCTTTCAGAAGCCCTCTGTGGTAGGCTCCTGTACTGCTCCTTGTTTTCTCCTACTTCCAATGTCCATCCTATTTGTCTTTCTAAATAATTGATCATCATCTTACCCCGGGTCCTCCTTCTTGCTTAGCTTCTTTAGGTGTACAGATTTTAGTATGTTTATCCTATCTTATAGGTCTAGTATCCACTTATAAGTGAGTATATACCATATGTATCTTTCTGCTTCTGGGATACCTCACTCAGAATTATCTTTTCTAGTTCCCACCATTTGCCTGCAAACTTCATGATTTCCTTGTTCTTAATTGTTGAGTAGTATTCCATTGTTTAAATGTACCACAATTTCTGTATCCATTCCTCCATTGAGGGACATCTGGGTTGTTTCTAGGTTTTGGTTATTACAAATAAAGCTGCTACAAACATGGTTGAGCAAATGTCCTTGTTGTGTACTTGAGCATATTTTGTATATATGCCTAGGAGTGATATAGCTGGATCTTGAGGAAGCACTATTTCTAATTGTCTGAGAAAGCACCAGATTAATTTGCAGAGTGGTTGTACAAGTTTACATTCCCACCAGCAATGGAGGAAGGTTCCCCTTTCTTCACAACCTTTCCAGCTTGTGTTGTCACTTAAGTTTTTGATCTTATCCATTCTGATGGGTGTAAGGTGAAATCTCAGGTCGTTTTGATTTGCATTTCCCTGATGGCTAAGGACGTTGAACATTTCTTCAAGTGATTCTTTGCCACTTTCTTTCTACATTCCTCTGTAGAGAGTTCTCTGTTTAGCTCTGTACCCCATTTTTTTTTAAATTGGATTACTTGATTTGTTGCTTTTTAACTTCTCAAAGAAAAAATTTGAGGAAGACACCAGAAGATGGACTGATTTCCCATGCTCATAAATCAGAAGGATCAACATAATAAAAGTGACCACACTATCAAAGCAATCTATAAGTTGAAAGGAACACCAATTAAAATTCCAACAGATTTTTTTTTCAGAATTTGAAAGTAAAATACTCAACTTCATGTGGAAAAATAAAAACCTAGGATAGCAAAAACAAAAACAAAAAACAACAATAAAAACCCCAACTCAACAATAAAAGAATTTCTGAAGGTATCATCATCCCTGATTTCAAACTATATTACAGATATATAATAATAAAAACCATTTGGTATTGGCATAAAAATAGACACATTGATTGATGGAATAAAATTGAAGACCCAGATAAAAATCCACATACCTATGGACGCTTGATTTTTAATAAAGAATCTAGAAAGATACAGTCTTAAAAAAATAAAAGCATCTTCAGCAAATGGTGCTGTTATAAATGGATTTCTGCACATAGAAGAAAGCCCAAATTGGAGATCTCCACCAGGTCCCTTCCCTTAAAGTGTTTGAGGACACTAGGAGAAGATGGCTACAGAATCACTAAGCAGTGCTCAAAGTGGCTCAGAGCCTGAATCCACAGTTACAGGGCCCGTGTGGGTCTTCACTAGGTCCTCTGCAGATATGTTATGGCGGCTTGCTCTTTTTTGTGGCACTCCTAACAGTGAGAGTGGGGGTGTCTTGGACTCCTTTGCATGCTCTTGGAACCCTTTCCCTCTCCCAGCTCTGATATGAGGTTTTGTACCTAGCCTTATTGTATCTTGGTTTGCAGTGTTAAGCTGACATCCCTTGGAGGCCTGCCTGTTCTTTTCTGCAGGAACATATATGAGGAGTGGATTTGGAGGAGATCAGGGATGGGGAGGATGCTGGGAGCTCAATATGGGTGTATTTATTAAATGAGACATTAGACTACTATAGAACAATAAACAGAATGTAATGCCAATAATAACTTATCTAACAATAAATGGTAATATTCAGGAAGAACAGCTTTTATATTTTGCTGCATTCTTAAGTTTATCCAGTTTTGTTTCTACATTAGTTTTAATAGTGAACAATCTTGTTTTCTCCAGTTTCCCCTTAGAAGAACTCAGTAACATGAGAAAATCAACAGGGAAACTGAGAATTTTAAGAAAGAAATCCACAAAAAACCTCTATTAATAAAAATTAATAAAATATTAACCATCAACTAGACCAAACAGGAGAAAGACTATCAGGGATGGGGACAAGATTGAATACATCCTCCAAGTTCACAGGACCTAAATAATTATTTTCTTGTACCAACATCATTTCTCATAGAACAGAACAAAACAAAACCAACCAACAACCCAACTAATGAAACAACAACAAAAAAGATAGCCACAGACTACCCAAGCAAAGGGACAGTGGCAAAAATATCAATATTCCTGTCTTCAAATTAAGAACCACACCATTGTCTGTGCACAAACAAAGCTACACAGGTCAGTGATATGGAATAAAAGAAACAGATACAAACCCTGGCCACCACACAATGGGAAAAGATGATTTCATCAACAGCTCTTGTTGAGAACACTGGATAGCAACATGCAGAGGAATAAAATTAGATCAACCTCTTGCACTACACAAAAATCCATTTCAAATATATCCAACATCTGAATGAGACCCGAGCCTCTGAAACAGAGGAAGAAGCAGAGAAAACACTATGAGATGCAGGCACAGGCTAAGAACTTTGACTAGGATTTCAGTTGGTCAGGAAATAATGCCCAGATAATGCATGGCAAAAACTATTAGCATCGCAAGACAGAGGCAGGGAACAGGGTAGCCAGAGTAGATGATAGTTTTTAAATGCCCAAAGTAAAGTCCACTAGAATTTCTTGATAGACCCACAGGAGCCTTTACTTCCTCCCTCTTTTGGCCTCCATGACTAGACATAGGAGTGATAAACTCAGGCAGGTGTGGCTAAAGAACTGATGATATTTCATAGGTGAGATTGTTAAAAATAAATGATACTATCTTAGGTGAAACTGTTAACTATAAGAATGGAACATCAATGGCTAGTTCAGGAAAAAAAAGCTGATATGTAATTACCCTTCAAAAATGAGGTTTGCTGTGAGAAAGGGCCTAGAGGTGATGACTGGGTCTTGAGGAGGGGAGCATTACAAAGGAGTAGTGTATCAATTTGGAAACAGCATTTTCCTTTCTGACTGTGACACAAATGATATAGTCATGACCACAATAATCTTATAATTCCTACTTCTCATAAATTTGGCTTCAAATTTCCATTCTCAGTCCCAGAAATATATGGTACATGGGTACAGAACAGTTCTTGTGGGAAGAAAGTCAAAATGATCCCATGTTGTCTGATTTCATCTACAATGTGGTTTATACTTCCCCAAACTGTAGTCTGTATAAAACCAACACAACAGGACATATCAAAATATGGCCTATGAACAAGAGTTACAAAAACTTAGAAATTGAAGAACAATCTTTCTTAAAATTAGAACTAGCCACTCCATATGCAATCATACCTATGTGGCCAGACTGTCCAAGA
>NW_026587325.1:0-7852 GCF_907164565.1 Psammomys obesus | reverse complement strand
GTGGTGGTGCGCACAGTTCAGACCTTTGATCCCAGCACTTGGGAGGCAGAAAACAGGCAGAGCTCTCTGAGTTCAAGACCAGCCAATTCCACATAGTAAGACCCTGTCTCAAAAAAAACAACAAAGACAGTTTTGATGAGTGATTAAAAAATTATATCTGTATTTATTGAGAGAGAGAGAGAGGAGGTCAGAGGAATTAGTTCTGTTCTTCTACCATATGAGTTCCAGGGATCAAACTCAAACTTAAGTCATGAGGCTTGGTGGCAAGTGCCTTTTTGACCATCTTGCCAGCCCATTGTTGATTGTTACCTTTATATTAGCAAGCCTTTCCCACTAGAGCAGATTCCGTGCTACATGAAGCTGACATTCAGGTCTTTCCCACTCCAGCAGACTTCCTATTACGTGAAGCTGACATCAGCAGCTTCCCACTACAGAAGATTCCATATTGCATAAAGCTGACTCTGTCCCCACTCTTCACTCCTCAACCATCCATTTCCGTAGGCTGCTCCCGGCAGATCGGCTTCTCCTTCATACGACCCAAGCTCTGTGCCTTCTCTGGCCTGTATTACTGTGACTTCTGCCACCAAGACGATGCCTCAGTGATTCCAGCCAGGGTCATCCACAACTGGGACCTCACCAAGCGACCGGTAAGTCCGTAGGCCAGGCTGCCCTGGCCACACAGAGCTGCTCACTGATGGAGGGACATTCTCCCCTAGGCTGCTGCTGTTGGTCTATTTGGAGAACTTTGGCTATAGGGAAGCCCGGATCACCAGTTCAGGCCCTGAAATGTGGGTCTGAAAGTTTGGTGCCTATCTGCAGCCCTTGAACTCTGCCTTGGTTCCCAGTGGCCACCTGAGGACAGTACTTTGGAACTAACATAGCAGCAGAGCTGTTCAAGACACTGGCAGTAAGGTTGGTCAGGGCGGGCTGGAGAGATGGCTCGGAGGTTAAGAACACTGGTTGTTCTTCCAAAAGTCCTGAGTTCAACTCCCATCATCCACATGGTGGCTCATGACCATCTATCGTGAGATCTGGTCCCCCTTGTGTGCAGGAACATATGCAGCCAGAATGCTGTTTTAAATAAGAAACAAATCTTTTTTAAAAGGGAGGGTTTGGTCAGGGGGAAAGTCAGGGTGGAATAGGTTTGATACACTAATGGATGGATGGACTGACATACAGATGGCTGCGTAGCCAAATGGGCCAGCCAGCAAGCTGCAGCCCTTAGATAGTCGACCTTGCTTGTTATGATTCTCTAGGGCCAGCTGCACTTCGCTGCAACAGGAAAGGGAAAGTATTTTTCTAGGTCATACAGTGTGGTTATTGCTTGACACCTACAGCTTAGAGAAGCCCAAAGACAGGTCAAAATTGGGTGTCATTACTGAAGATAACCACTATTGAGGATTTTTTTAAATTTATTACAATTTATTTGCTTTGTATCCCAGCTGTGGCCCCCTCCCTCGTCTCCTCTCTCCTCCCAGTCCCGCCCTTCCTCCCTCTTCTCCCCCTTTCCTAGTCCACTGATAGGGGAGGTCGCTATTCAGTTTTTAACACTATTCAGTGTTTCAGCTGTAAAATGGCAATGCTAATTTTTAGAGTATTTTGGGAGATAGCCTTTCCTGTGTACTTGTTTACATAAGCATCTGGGCATTTTGTTTACTTAATATTCTATATTGGATACTTTTATTATTAATTATGTTAATGTGTATGCATATGCACAGTATGTGAGTCTGTTCTCTTCCGCCATGTGTGTCCTGGGGATTGAACTGGTTCATCAGGCTTGGAGGCAGAGACCTTACCTTCTGAGCCATCTTTTTTTGTTTGGATGGTTTTGGTTTTGGGTTTTTGGTTTTAGTTTTCCAATTTCTCTGTGCAGCCCTGGCTGTCCTTGAACTCATTCTGTAGACCAGGCTGACCTCAAACTCACAGAGATCTGCCTGCCTCTGCCTCCCCAGTGCTAGGGCTAAAGGCGTGTGCCACCACCATGGGCCTCTCCTGAGCCCTCTTGATGGCCCTCGGGCACCTTTATTATGTATAAAATACTTCTGAAGGAGATTGCTTGCTTGTGGTACCTCATAGTGCCTGTCAACAGTACCTTTCCTTCCTGGAAAACAGAAACACAAGGCTGTTTGCTTGTCAGAGCCTAAGACTGCAGAGTCTTGGCTTTGAATGTGCTCCACAGTGTAGGAATAGTGACTCTGAGGCAGTTTATCTCCTGGTCTCCACCCCTGCATTAAGTATTCAGCCATGCAGAGGAGAGTAAACCTCAAAACACAAAGATGCAAGGAGTCCTTTAACAGTAAGACAGCTCTCCTAGCCTGATACCTCTGTGGAGCTCCTCATTCACTGCTGTAGTCTTTATGCATCATCGTTTCCCTCACTGGGACATTGCAGTCCTGTTCTAGGTGCTTCTGGGACCAGGAAATAGCCACTCCTTCCTCACCAGTCACTGGCTTGGGAAAGACAGGAAAATTCAAAACAGAAGGCAGTTGGCCCAAGGATCTAGGACTCCATTGTTCGCTGCTATTGCGCTGGCTGACCCACTTGCATTGAGATCCAGCTGGCACCTGGCAGAACATCAGCCCAGGACCAAGTTTCTGCTTTTGCCTGGCTCTTTCATGCCCGCAGGATACGAACAGCCTCTAGGGAGCATGAAGCCCCGTGGCAGAGCTGGAGCAGCACACATTGCTGCAGGTTGTTACAACTAAGCCTCACCTAGGGCCAGAGGCGGAGTTGTGGGGAGAGCTGAGCTCAGCCTAGAGAGTAGCATTGACCACAGCCACCAGAGTTAGCCATTGGGCTTTGCTCAGGCTTGGGGGCTGTTACCTCAGAGCTCTGGCACATGGGAAATGAAATTATCTATGCTGGGGTGAAGGTGATAGCTGCTGGCTGTTGGGAGAGAGGAGGTCAGAGGTCTCTTCTGTCCCCAAGTATAGGGGCAGCTCTCCTGGGGATCCCATTATACATTCCCTGACCTTCAGGGACCAATGGGACGAGGGTAGGCTCTTCCACTGGAGTGCCAGCAGCTCCCATTTACTGAGGGTGTGCAGTATGCCAGGCCCGGTGCCAAAGCTTATGTCTTTTAGTCTAAACTTGAAATAATGTCATGAAGTGTGTTTTGATTTTCCTGAAGCAAACCTTACCACAGGGAAGAGAGTTTATGGCAGCTCCATGTGGAGAGACCATGCCTTCAGGCCTCTGCCATCCACAGGCTAGTTAGATAAGCCAATTTAGCTTCTCTGAGGCTATTTCCCTCATCTATGCGACAGGCACTGCCACTTCTCGCTGAGGATGGCCTTGAGGATGAGAGAATACAGAGGGATCACTCAGCTCTAGAGTGGAAAGTGCTGGCACTTGAGACCTGTTAGGCTGTCCTGAAGTGCTGGCAAGAGCTGAGGGCACTTGGGAATGTCATGGAGCTCTGTCTGTTCAGTAGCTTCCTGTAGCTGGAACTTGATGGCAGCGGAGTCACCTGGTTCCTGAGTTAGAGCGCAGGGGACAGCATGTTTCCTGTAGGCAGGAAAGGGGGGCTGGGAGGACAGGAAAGTGTGGGAAAAGTCTGTGAGGCCCACAGAGAGGGGATCCCTTCCTTGTCTCAGCATGGTCAGACTCACACAACAGGGTTTGAGAGTCAGACTGGTTTTGGATATTGACTTGACCATCCCCTGAGCTGTGTGATCTTGGTCAAGTGACCTCAGTTCTCTGACGTTATTGCCTGGTCCGTAACTTGAAGAAAGTCCCACTCAGTGTGGGTGGGCCGCATGCAGGTTTGGACTAGGGAACACAGCATCCAGCCAGAGGCCTTGGCTGAACAGGCGAGGGCTTCGTGGATTTTCCCAGGTCTGCCGGCAGGCCCTGAAGTTCCTGGCACAGATCCGGGCCCAGCCCCTTATCAACCTGCAGCTGGTGAACGCCTCCCTGTATGAGCACGTGGAACGCATGCACCTCATTGGCAGGAGCCGGGAGCAGCTGAAACTTCTGGGGGACTACCTGGGCCTGTGCCGAAGTGGCGCCCTGAAGGAGCTGAGCAAAAGGTGAGCACTCTCCATGTGCGCTCGCACATGTGAGCACACACTAGCCAAAGCCTGACAGTGTGTGCACTTGGGAGATGCCACAGCTAAGCTGGGAACTTCCCACTGGGCCGGGAAATCACTGCATCCTTTGAAGGTAGCTTGTGGTCTTGTTCATCCATATGGTCATTCATTTGTCTAACAAAAGTGTATTGAGAACACCTGTTCCAAGCGCCTGGAGAAACAGGTGAATACTGTACTGAGTGAGGCAGACCCAAGGCCTCCCTTCAGGAAGCCACTGATCTGGTGGGAGGCAGGTGAGCCCCAGCACCTCCAACCAGGGGCAGAATGTGGGGGAGAGGAAGAATGCTCCAGATGTACAGAGGAGACACATCTGACCTGAGGGCAGGAAGACACATCAGGAAGACTTCCTGAAGGGAGCAACTCCTGAAATGAGACCTGAAAAGTAAACAGAAGTTGAAGAGGGAAGGAGGAGAGGAAGAGGGTTGGCAAAGGAGTGGCATGCATGTCCATGGAAAGCTCAAGGAGAGTGCGCTTTGGCCAAAAAAGAAAAGGAAGTAGGCAGCGTGGTGAAGGGCAGAACAGAAGGAGGCTAGCCTGGCACATCCCTTGGTTACTTGCTGTTATCCTTGGCAGCATTCTCTCCAGATCATGTACAGCATGTGCAATTGGCAGCACTCGGGAGACCCCTCTAGAAATTCCTTGCTATTCAGAGCCTGAGTCCTCTGGTACTCAAGGGATGGGGGGTGACTTGGACCTGAGGATAGTCTTACTCTCTGTGACTCTCTGTGACTGCCTCATGCACCACCAGGCCCTACACTCATGGCCAAAGATATGGTTCTTGAGAGGCAGTTCTCTCTGGGGGCCTTCAGGAGGGCAGGCCTGAAGATGCATTGCCCAGTATGGATTTCCTATCTGCTTTGCTGGATCTCTGGAGACCAGAGGTGCCTACAGACTGTCCTTCCCTAGGAGCTAGCACAGGGAACACTTTTTGAGCATGTCTCCCCAGGCCCAGGCATACTTCAATTCTCCCAGAGGTGGCCTGCACTGTGCCTTGAGGGTAGGTGTGTCCAGTGATGGTACCCTGGCTCTTGGGTAGGGCAGAGGGGAATGCTGGCCCTGTTCTGCCCCGAACAGCCAGTGAGCCCCCAGAGTTTTACCTCCTTCCATAGGCCTAGAAGAACAGACAGCCTTTTCGGGACTCTGCCACCTAATATCAGCCCAGTACCTGGGTCTCCTTTTCCCATGAAGCTGACCCATTTTTTTTCCTTTCAGAGATTCCATGGGCCAGAGCTCCAAAGAATTTGTGTTCCCCCCCAGAGTAAAATCTCTGTGTGGGAGAAAAGTCCACTGGCCTCTCTGGAGGCCTGAAGATCTGTGTAGATGGGTGACTATGGTGTGGCTTCTGGGTGCTGCCCCATTTGCTCTTCTTATCTGCTGATTTGTTTCCAAGCAGCCTTTGGTCGGTGCTCAGGCAGCCGTCTCCATCTCCCTGACTACTATCCTCACCTTGGCACAGGCCTACAAAACTATAAAACAGGCCTGTGGAACTCCTATCTTACTTAAATGTTATTTGTGTGTGTGTGTGTGTGTGTGTATGATATATGTGACAGGCCCATGAACATGAGTGAAGAGGCCAAAGGATTGTCCTGCTCACTGACTGACTTACTCATTGGAAACAGTCTTTCACTGGACCCAGAGCTTGCCATTCCTTGGCTAGACTGGTTGGCCAGTGCGTCCCAGTGCCCCTCCTATCTTTGTCCCTCACAGTGCTGGGATTGCAGCCACACCCAGCAATTTTACATCGGTACTGAGAGCCTAACTCAAGCCCTCATTTCTGTGCAGCAAGCACTCTTTCCCCCAGAAATTCCCTTTTAGAGGAACACAGAGCAAGAGAAAGTGTGGGAGCAGCTCCTGCCTGACCTAGACCACTGCATGGCTCCAGGAAGTATTGTTTGTGCCCGGAGCTTATTTACCCATCCATAAGATGGACCACTGGTCTTGGTTATATGGTCTTCCTGAGTTGTGCTGAGGGCCACATGAAGGGCTCACTGTCCTGAGGAAGGGTTCCCAAGGCAGCCTAGTAGGACCTTAGGAAGGCCAGGAAGCCGGGAAGGCCCCAGGAAGTTAATGTAGGAAGGCTGGCCAGAGAAGCATGGGGCTTAGATGAAACAGGTAAAAAACGCTGGCCACCCAGGCAAGTCTCCCAGATCACCTGGCCTTGGTAGACTCCCTTGGTTTCAGTTACCTTTGTTTCAGAGCACTGAGAGGGGTCTCCTCGTTGTATAGGTAGGGAAACGGGGGCCCAGGCCAATCTGTGCCCATCTCTCTGTATGCCCTTGACCAAGTCTTACAGAAAAATCAGTTGCAAGGCCACACTGAGAATGACAGGCCAAGGGTACAATGGCTCCCAAGGCAGGCCCTGGGCCTGCTGGCTCCTATGACCGGACAGAGGAAAGATGACAGGGAAAAATATCCATCAAACCAGCCCCACCCTTCCTGCCAACTAGGGACAGTCTTTGTACCCCCACCCCCGTTTTCCTGGCTGTAAATGGCAGCTTCCTGTTCCCAGAAAGCTAGAGACTCACTGGGGGCAAATTGGAGTCCTCAGCCACACAGTACAATGTAGCCAGCTTGGCTGTGTAAGTTTCACCATTCTAGCTCCAGATTGGGTTCCGAGGGGAATCAGAACTAAGGCGGTTGGTAGGGCATGGCCAGTATCCCAGGTGCCTGACACTGTCCTGTCCCTAGATGTCCCGAGTGTCCAGACAAGACCCCACACTTCCCCTCACATTAGTATCCACACAGGTGGTCAGTCAGGTTCTGTGCCAGGGATTTTCTCCAAGTGTTTTCTCTCCATCCCTGAGGATGTGACCCAGGGTCCCTGCCACTGGCCCTGGGCAGGGCTGTTGTCCTGTCTTCATCTTTTGCTCCTCAACCCTGAAATAAGATCTGCTTTGCCTAGAGTATGAATCAGTTCCTCTCTCAGATCAGGGAAACTAGATTCTTGACCATGACTGGGTAGGGGTGGAGGGATGGGTGGTTGTGGGGCAGCAACTACATCCATGTTTTTCTGTCCCCAGAACTGTTCTAATGGTGGCACTGACTCAGTGTGGGGGGATAGGGATACAGATACAGGCCAGACTCCTATGCTCAAGCTATAGCTCAGATTCTTAACTCTGTGACCTCAGGCAAGTCATTTAACCTGTGTTTCCTGTCTTCTCAAGATGGGAGTTAAAATCTGGACCGGCTTCACAGGATTACCGCAAAGACTAGATACTTAGCCCAGTTCCTGGTACCAAGTGTCAGCGCACATCACCCTCATGCCCATGGCTCGTTAGTCATGTGATTACGGTGTCCTGATGAGTTCAGTGGATTATTTAACCCTCAAAACAACCCATGTCTCAACAGGAGGCTGCCTGAGGTTGAGGGTTCCTTGGCTTGCCCCAGGCACTGGGGGCTAACCAGTGTTCCAGGGAGCTTGGGCGGGAGCCCTTGGCCTGCCGGGTAACCCAGACCTGTGTTGCTGGCTGGTGGGCAAGGCTGGGGAGAAGAAAACCAGAAACCGGAGTCCTGACCGTGGAAGCCCTTCTAAGGAAGTGCTTGTGTTGTCTTTTCAGGCTGAGCCACAGGACCTATCTCTTGGAGTCCCCTCACAAATTCAGTGTTGCGGACCTCCAGCAGGTGAGCGTGCTGTGCTCCCCACCCCTAAATCTTGGACTCACTAGAAGGTTCTTAATCCTGAAGAAATCACAGAGAAGTTGCACCTGTAATTCACTCGGACCCTGTAGCAGTCTTCAGCAGTTCACCCTTCGGAATAGCCT
>NW_026587324.1:319-1564 GCF_907164565.1 Psammomys obesus | reverse complement strand
AAAAAAAAAAAAAAAAAGAATTGAAGCTTTTCTGAGGATGACCTTGAACTTCCAATCTTTCCTTTCCCAGTTGCTGTGATTCCAGGCATAACACCTCCAGGCCTAGTTTATCTGATGCGGAAGACCAAATTCAGGGCTTCCTGCTTGCTAAGCAAGCTGTCTGCCAGATGAGTTACGGCCCTAGGCTCTATACTGCTCATTTTATCATTAAAAAGACAAAAATCCCAGCACTTTGGCAAATGTGTAATCTAACCCTGGTAATTCCAAGCACCCCTCCCCTCCCTTGCAGACAGGTTCAAGCCCTACTTTGCTACAAGGTGAATCAGAGGCTAGGCTTGCTGCTTGAGAGTTTGATATACATCAAAAACCCAATCATTGTTGTCATGCTACCCTGCCTGTCACTTTGTGTGTGTGTGTGTGTGTATGTGTGTGTGTGTGTGAGAGAGAGATCAAACTCTAAATATATAAAAATACGGACTCATCTTTAACATGGTAATAAATCGTTTATTATGATACAAATTCGAATGACCGTGGCTTTGGCACATCAGTTCACCCTGAATGACATTCCACAATAGAAAAATTTATGTAGTTATTTTTCTTTTAGAATTTTAATTATTTACTCATTTATTTTATTGAGACATATTCTTACTGTGTAGTGCTGGCAGGCCTGGGACTTGCTTTAGCGGACCAAGCTGACCTAGAATTCACATGACTCTGCCTCTGGGTTCTGGGAGTAAAGGTGTGTGCCACCATACCTTCTCTGGCACTGACCTCTAATTTTAGTCACCCAAATTCACTTTCCCACTTTTTGAGACAGGGTTTTACTAAGTTGTTCAGGTAGCCTAGATAGGCCATAAGCTCCAGCTTCAGCCTCCTGAGAATCTGTCCTTACAGGTCTATTTTTTGGGGTTAAATATGAACTTTGAAATGAAAGTCAAGGATCAGTGTTTTCACAAAGCACAGAAGTAGGACTAAGTGTGCTAAGTCATCATGCCTGTAATCCCAGCATTCTCAGGTAGGAGGACCTCTATGAGTGAGAGAACAACCTGAGATGGAAGGAGTTCCAGGTCAGCTTGGGCTACAGTAAGACTCTACCAATCACTATACAAATAATAGAGCCACAAACCAACCAAACACACTGGTGTATTTGAGGTGGGAGCCACAGCAAAGCAATTTCTAGTCATTAGATGATGAGTTTATTGCCTTTCTAGTCTCAAGTAGGTGAAGTTAGCTGAAACCAACCTG
>NW_026587324.1:0-309 GCF_907164565.1 Psammomys obesus | reverse complement strand
TTTCTTTTGCAGCCCAGGCTAGCTCAGATTGTCAATCCTCTTCCTTTCAGCTTCTCCAATACTGGGAATACAGAAATTTGCAACCAGAGACAAATATAATTTAATAAATAATGAAAAAATGAATCTTTACAAAATTTACTCAATCTACTTGGGTCTGGTGGCATATATCTTTAATCCCAACATTTGGGCAGCAGAGGCAACAGATCCCTGTGTTTTTGAGGCCAGCCCTGTGTTTTTGAGGCCAGCCTGGTAAACATGGTGAGTTCTAGGACAGCCAGGGCTACATATAAAGATGCCATCTCAAAAAAA
>NW_026587323.1:734-1714 GCF_907164565.1 Psammomys obesus | reverse complement strand
TGGGGTTTTCTCCCAACAGGGAAACTCAGTCTGTTATCCTGGGGCGCACAGTTCTGTCTGAGAAAGTGGGAGGTGCACTCAGCAAGTCTCTGGGCCAAAGGCTGATTGTTCTGCTCTGGACCTGGAGAATGTGCACCTAGGTTGAGTTGGCGCCTGGGGGCACTGTTCTGGTCTGGAGGCTGGGTGCCTCACTCTGGACCAGAAGCTGTGTGTCTCTGTCTGGGATGGCGGCTGTAGGCACCACTCTGGTCCAGACGCTGTGGGTGCAGCCCCCCTGAAGGATCAGGGATTCCTACAGTTTTGGCAGTCCAGCCAGGGACAACTGGCCGATCCCTGGCACAGTATCTGAGGGCTGCTGTCATGGCTCTTCGGCTCCTGCAGGTCTGAGGATGCAGCTGTGTGTGTGTCCCAGTGCCCCAGGGGAACGCAACAATGGCGGCAGAGCACAGCGCTTCTGCCTGCACTAGAGTCTGCGTGAGTCCGGGAAGTGTTTTGGTGCTGGGTGTCCTAAGCGTTAGAGCTGCTGACCCCCTCCGCTGGGGGTTTCCTCCTGCCAGAGACACGCAGTCTGGTGCCCTGTTGCCCTGGTGCCCACAGTTCTATCTGAGGTGGCGAATCACACGCGCAGGCAGGGCTCTGTGCAGGCAGGCGCCTTTGTCCCTCCCGGCTCTGGGTCCGGGCTGGCTCCTGGGACACCCGCGGAACCCGAGTCTTTTCCAGGGGATGTCTGGGTAACCTGGGGTCGGTCCCAATTGTTTCCTGCTCCGTGGGGTTATCTCTCGACTGGGAAATCGAGTCTATGGTGTTGTGGGCCCACAGTTCAGTCTGGGACCGTGACCAGATCGTGCTGGCGGGTAGCTCTGGGCTGGTGACCAAGCGCCTGGCGGAACGGGGATCTCTTCCGCGGTTTTGTCCGGTGAGTTAAAGCTGATCGAATCCCCCACCGTGGGGTATCCTCTCACCTGAGAAACACAACCACT
>NW_026587323.1:0-634 GCF_907164565.1 Psammomys obesus | reverse complement strand
GGCCGATCCCTGGCACAGTATCTGAGGGCTGCTGTAATGGCTCTTCGGCTCCTGCAGGTCCGAGGATGCAGCTGTGTGTCCCAGTGCCCCAGGGGAACGCAACAATGGCAGCAGAGCACAGCGCTTCTGCCTGCACTAGAGTCTGCGTGAGTCCAGGAAGTGTTTTGGTGCTGGGTGTCCTAAGCGTTAGAGCTGCTGACCCTCTCCACTGGGGGTTTCCTCCTGCCAGAGACACACAGTCTGGTGCCCTGTTGCCGTGGTGCCCACAGTTCTATCTGAGGCGGCGAATCACGCGCGCAGGCAGGGCTCTGTGCAGGCAGGCGCCTTTGTCCCTCCCGGCTCTGGGTCCGGGCTGGCTCCTGGGACACCCGCGGAACCCGAGTCTTTTCCAGGGGATGTCTGGGTAACCTGGGGTCGGTCCCAATTGTTTCCTGCTCCGTGGGGTTATCTCTCGACTGGGAAATCCAGTCTATGGTGTTGTGGGCCCACAGTTCAGTCTGGGACCGTGACCAGAATGCGCTGGCTGGTAGCTCTGGGCTGGCGACCAAGCGCCTGGCGGAACGGGGATCTCTTCCACGGTTTTGCCAGGTGAGTTAAAGCTGATCGAATCCCCCACCGTGGGGTATCCTCTCAC
>NW_026587322.1:0-2439 GCF_907164565.1 Psammomys obesus | reverse complement strand
ACAACACATGCTAGAGAGGTTGTGAAGAAAGGGGAACCCTTCTCCATTGCGGGTGGGAATGCAAACTTGTACAACCACTTTGGAAATCAATCTGGCACTTTCTCAGACAATTAGAAGTAGTGATTCTTCAAGATCCAGCTATAGCACTCATAGGCATATATCTAAAAGATGCTCAAGTAAACATCAAGGAAATTTGCTCAACCATGTTTGTAGCAGCTTTATTCATAATAGCCAGAACCTGGAAACAACCCAGATGTCTCTTAGTTGAGGAATAGATACAGAAATTGTGGTACTTTTACACAATGGAATACTACTCAACAATTAAAAGGAGGAAATCATGAAATTTGCAGGCAAATGGTAGGATCTAGAAAAGATCATCTTGAGTGAGCTATCACAGGAGAAAGACACACATGTTCTATTCTCACTTATAATAGACCTGTAAGATAGGATAAACATATAGAAATCTATACACCTAAAGAAGATAAACATGAAAGAGTACCCAGGGTAAGATGATCAATCCTCATTTAGAAAGACAAATGGGATGGATATTGGAAGTAGGAGAAAACAAGTAACAGGACATGAGCCTACCACTGAGGGACTCTGAAAGATTCTACCTAGCAGTGTTTCAAAGCAGATATTAAGACTCATAACCAAACCTTTGGGAGAGTGCAGGGAATCATATGAAAGAAGGGGGAGGTAGTATGACCTGGAGAGGACAGTAGCTCCATAAGGACAAAATATATCTGGGCACAGGGGTCTTCTATGAGACTGTTTCTCCAAACAAGGACCATGTATGGATATAACCTAGAACCTCTGCTCAGGTGTAACCCATGGTATCTCAATATCCAAGTGATTACCCTAATAAGGAAAACAGGGACTGTTTCTGACATGAACTCAATGGCAGGCTCTTTGACTGCCCCTCCCCCCCGAGAGAGGAGCAGCTCTGCTAGGCCACAGAGGAGGACTTTGCAGCCAGTCCTGAAGATACCTGATAAACCAGGATCAGATGAAAGGGAGGAGGTCTTCCCCCATCAGTGGACTTGGAAGGGGGCAGGGAGGAGATGAGGGAGGGAGAGAGGATTGGAAGGGAAAGATGGAGCTGGAAACAGCAGGGATACAAAGTTAACAAACTCTAACTAATAATAAAAAAATATTAAAGAAGAAAAAAGAAAAAAAGAAAACCACACCCTATGTTAGAGCATGGCCATAGGCAATATGTTTTTAGGCAAGTGTAGATATTTTTCATATTCATTCAGAAATAAAGAATTTCATATATCATGTTCTTTGGACTCAGTAGCTTATTAAATTTTCCGACATTTCCTGTTTAAGATTATCAACACTAGGGTTAAACCTTACATCTCTTTTCTTCTAAGTCAAACTCCTGAATTTTCCTTGTGTTCTCCTATTTGGGTCAAATATGTAACAACTTGTATCTTTTATTTTAACACCAACTGAACTAGTGTGTGTTTGTGTGTGTGTGTGTGGGAGGGGGGGTGATAGATGTATAATCTTAAGCCAGATGATATATAGTAGGTTATAGATGTATTATGACTAAGCCAGATAATATCTGCTTTGTCTTAATTTCAAGATGAGATAAAAATTTTCCACAAAAGGAAATTTGCTCCTCAACAATTAAATAATCAATTTAAAGGAATAAAAAAAGATATTTACACAGATACCTCTCTCTCTGATGAAATTATTGTTCAGATTATCCTTACTGGTAGATAATACTTTATTTGGGAAATGATCCTAAGAGCTTGTAATTTCATGTTCCCTACTGTGAACATCCAAGTCTTAGAGAGTGCCCTTTCCTGGGACTGATATTACCATGGGTAATGGCCTCCTTTATTGGTGGTTCTTGTTCTGGAGGGACCAGTTAAGCATTGATATAGGGTAATATGGACTTTCTGGGATGGGCAGACCCTGTCCCTGCTTTTTTATGTAGATTGTGTGGTGACAGCACCCTTCATTTGCTTCAGCTTTGGAGTCCTTCTTCACCAGGGCAAGGTTATAGAAAATTGCCACCAAGACTCCACCGGGATGTACAGCCACAAAAGGAGACTTCATACTGAGATATTATTTAGGTAGGGAGGAACTGAGCTATGTGTTACATAGTAAGGAAGTGAGTGTTTCATGTTAGCAAATTTATGTTGAAGGTGAAAAGCTTTTGAATAATTTTGGTATACTTCCCTGAGACCCTAATCACACCAGACCTGCATATTACCTGACAAACACTTGCTCTTTCCCATGGCTGAAGGGGATTTCCTCCTGACAGAAAGCAGTGACAAAGTCTCAGGTCCACCAAGCACAGCCTCACCAGAAAAAAAGAGAGCATTTTTATCAACAAGGACACAGTGAGGGTTGAGCCTGAAATGTAGAGCTTCTACTGAACGGGTCTGAGTTAGCATAAATCATTGTTTTAACTGTAGTGACCTCAGT
>NW_026587321.1:868-3620 GCF_907164565.1 Psammomys obesus | reverse complement strand
GGATACGTAAACAAAACCCAGCAATCTGTTGCATACAAGAAACACACTTAAGACACAAAGATAGACATTACCTGAGGGTAAAAGGTTGGAAGACGACTTTCCAAGCAAATGGACACAAGAAACAAGCAGGAGTAGCCATTCTAATATCTGATAAAATAGACTTTCAACCAAAATTAATAAAAAGAGATGAGGAAGGACACATCATACTCATCAAGGGAATATTCCACCAGGAAGACATCACAATCCTGAACATCTATGCCCCAAATACAAGAGCACCCACATTTGTAAAAGAAACATTGATAAAATTTAAACCACATATAGATCCCCACACATTAATAGTGGGAGACTTCAACACCCAACTCTCAACAAAGGACAGGTCAACAAAACAGAAATTAAACAAAGAAACAATAACTCTGACAGAGGTCATGAATCAAATGGACCTCACAGACATCTAAAGAACTTTACACCCAAACACAAAAGAATTTACCTTCTTCTCAGCACCTCATGGAACCTTCTCCAAAATAGATCATATAGTTGGTTACAAAGCAAGCCTCAACAGATACAAGAAGACTGAAATAATCCCTTGTATCCTGTCTGATCACCATGGAATAAAGCTGGACTTCAACAACAACAGAAATAGCAAAAAGCCTACACACTCATGGAAACTAAACAACTTGTTACTAAATGGCAGCTGGGTCAGGGAAGAAATAAAGAAAGAAATTAAAGCCTTTCTAGAACTCAATGAAAATGAAGACACACATACCCTAACTTGTGGGACACAATGAAAGCAGTGCTAAAAGGAAAGTTCATAGCACTAAGTGCCTTCAAGAAGAAATTTGAGACAGCTCATTCAAGCAACTTAATGGCCCACTTAAAAAACCTAGAAAAAGAAGAAGCAGACACACCAAAAAGGAGTAGACGGCTGGAAATAATCAAACTCAGGGCTGAAATCAATCAATTAGAAACAAATAAAATATTTCAAAGAATCAATGAAACCAAGAGCTGGTTCTTTGAGAAAATCAACAAGATCGACAAACCCTTAGCCAAGCTAACAAAAAGGCAGAGAGACACCACCCAAATCAACAAAATCAGAAATGAAAGGGGGGGACATAACTACAGACACTGAGGAAATCCAAACAATCATTAGGACTTACTTCAAAAGTCTATATGCCACAAAATTTGAAAATCTAAATGAAATGGACAATTTTCTTGATCGATTTGACTCACCAAAGCTGAATCAGGACCAGGTAAATCAATTAAATAGTCCTATATCCCCCAAAGAAATAGAAGCAGTCATCAAAAGTCTCCTATCCAAAAAAAAGCCCAGGACCAGATGGCTTCAGCGCAGAATTCTACCAGACCTTCAAAGAAGAGCTAACTCCAATTCTCTTCAAATTATTCCACAAAATAGAAACAGAAGGAACATTACCAAACTCATTCTATGAAGCCACAATCACCTTGGTACCTAAACCTCACAAAGACTCAACAAAGAAAGAGAATTTCAGGCCAATCTCCCTTATGAACATTGATGCAAAAATACTTAACAAAATACTTGCAAACCGGATCCAAGAACACATCAAAGATATTATACACTATGACCAGGTAGGCTTCATCCCAGGTATGCAGGGGTGGTTCAATATACGGAAATCCATCAATGTGATCCACCATATTAACAAACTGAAAGAAAATAACCACATGATAATCTCCCTAGATGCTGAAAAAGCATTTGACAAAATCCAACATCCATTCATGTTTAAAGTACTGGAGAGATCAGGGATACAAGGCACATATCTAAACATAGTAAAGGCGATATACAGCAAGCCTATAGCCAACATCAAACTGAACAGAGAGAAACTTAAAGCAATCCCACTGAAATCAGGGACAAGACAAGGCTGCCCACTCTCTCCATATCTCTTCAACATAGTGCTGGAAGTCCTTGCTAGAGCAATAAGACAGTCGAAGGAGATCAAGGGGATACAGATGGGAAAGGAAAAAGTCAAATTATCACTATTTGCAGATGATATGATAGTATATATGAGTGACCCCAAAAACTCTACCAGGGAACTCCTACAGCTGATAAACACCTTCAGCAAAGTGGCCGGATACAAAATTAACTCAAAAAAATCAGTAGCACTCCTGTATACAAAAGACAAAAGGGCTGAGAAAGAAATTAGGGAAACAACACCCTTCACAATAGCCACAAATGACATAAAGTACCTTGGTTTAATCCTAACCAAGCAAGTCAAAGACTTGTATGAAAAAAATTTCAAGTCTCTGAAGAAAGAATTAGAGGAAGATATGAGAAGATGGAAAGATCTCCCATGCTCATGGCTTGGCAGGATTAACATAGTAAAAACGGCCATCTTACCAAAAGCAATCTACAGATTTACTGCAATTCCTATCAAATTGCCAACACAATTCTTTACAGACCTGGAAAGAAAAATTCTCAACTTCATATGAAGCAACAAGAAACCGAGAATTGCTAAAACAATCATCTACAATAAAAGATCTTCTGGAGGTATCTCCATCCCTGATCTCAAGCTATACTATAGAGCAACAGTTATAAAAACCGCATGGTACTGGCATGCAGAATGGTGGATCAATGGAATCGAACAGAAGACCCAGAAATAAACCCACACACTTACGGACACCTGATTTTTGACAAAGATGCCAAAACCATACAATGGAAAAAAGATAGCATCTTTAACAAATGGTGCTGGTCCAACTGGATGTCTACATGTAGAAAAATGAA
>NW_026587321.1:0-768 GCF_907164565.1 Psammomys obesus | reverse complement strand
AAAACCAGACACATTAAATCGGCTAGAAAAAAAAAGTGGGGAATACCCTAGAACTCATTGGTACAGGAGAAAACTTCCTGAACAGAACACCAACAGCACAGGGTATAAGAGCAACAATCAATAAATGGGACCTCATGAAATTGAAAATCTTCTGTAAAGCAAAGGACACCGTCATCAAAACAAAGCGACTGCCTACAGATTGGGAAAGAATCATCACCAACCCTTTATCTGACAGAGGACTCATATCCAATATATATAAAGAACTAAACAAGCTGAAAAGCAACAAACCAAGTAATCCACTTAAAAAATTGGGAACAGAGCTAAAGAGAGAATTCTCTGCAGAGGAATATCGAATGGCAGAGAAGCACTTACAGAAATGCTCAACCTCATTAGCCATTAGGGAAATGCAAATCAAAACAACCCTGAGATTTCACCTTACATCCATCAGAATGGCCAAGATGAAAATCTCAAGGGACAACACATGCTGGAGAGGTTGTGGAGAAAGGGGAACCCTTCTCCACTGCTGGTGGGAATGTAAACTGGTACAACCACTCTGGAAATCAATCTGGCGCTTTCTCAGACAACTAGGAATAGCGCTTCCTCAAGATCCAGCCATACCACTCCTAGGCATATACCCAAAAGAGGCGCAAGTACACAAAAAGGACATTTGCTCAACCATGTTTGTAGCAGCTTTATTTGTAATAGCCAGAAGCTGGAAACAACCCAGATGCCCCTCAACTGAAGAATGGATGCAGAAACTGTGGTACA
>NW_026587320.1:189-1858 GCF_907164565.1 Psammomys obesus | reverse complement strand
ACCAGGGTTCCGAGTTCCAACTGGAACAATGCTGAGGAAGCATGGTCACTTCCTGGAGTCACCTGCCCAAGCCTCGCCCTCATGGGCTCTCCCTAGGGGCCACCAGCCCTGCAGGCTCTGCTGATTAAACCATCAAGAGTTCCAGAGAGAAATGATGGAGAAGTTGCCTCCCGTTACCACTAGAGGTCACAGAGGCACATGAGAGGGTGCAAGGATGAAAACAACAGCAGTAGCAGAGAGGGATGGCTATCATCCCTCTTTAATATTATTATTATTATTATTATTATTATTATTATTATTATTATTATTATTATTATCATTCTTTTCTTCTTCCCTAGTATACTGCAAACAAATTCACCTTCTTTCATTTACCCTACTGAACTAAAATGTTCTCACCTCTCAGCCTTTGAATATGTATGTTCTTTATCCTTTCTGGGGTGTTAGGTACTTCTTGCTTTCCTTTAGGTTTCATAGTGGAATTTATGTTATGTATACATTTCTATGCATGGTCTATGGGTTTGTTTATGGTGGATTACCCCACAAGACTGTAAACTTATAGAGAAAGAGTAGTGTATACATCAATCATTTTTGTGTGTTCAGGACTTAGCACAGTATTGGGTACCTAATTCACAGTAACTATCTGTGGAAGGACAAATAACCTTTTAAACAGTAAATTCCTTTAACAAAGTCTTCATAATCTGATAGTAATACAGAATTCCCACCTAAAGGATGGAAGCATGTAGCATTTTATTTGTTAATGCCAGCCATTGTCCCATCTGTAAAAAAACATTTCCTAAAGTCTTTTTATCTTGTTCTGTTACTGCTGTTACTAGGACAGCCTCCTCTATGCCTGTTGCCTTCTCTGTATTTTCTTTAATTTATGCCATAAGAAGTTACTTCCTTTAAGCTTTAGTGAGGTTTAGCATCTGGCTTTATTATATCCAAAGACAATCTGTTTCTGCCTGTTTTGTACAGAAGGTAGGAATACAACTCAGAGGTAGAACATTTGCTTCACATATAGGAGGTAAGGAAGGAGGAGGAAGGGGAGGAGATAAAAAGGAACAGGAGAAGTGAAACACTGCTTTTCTTTATGCAGTTGCACTGCCTTAAATACAGGGGTTAACAGTCTTCCTGTCTCTGCCTTCCAAACAAGATAGAAATTCCAGATACAGCAACAGTGATGCTTATTTGGTGTTAGTTTTTTAACCTGGTCCCTCTCCTGACATTTACTCTGTACCTGTTTTATATGTGGTTGGTTTTATGTCCATGTTCATTTTCTGGGAAGAATATATATTTTCATTAGGTTTTATGAGATGTCATATTCTCAGAAAGTGTCCGGGGCTTTGCATCCTACCATACTTATCCCTAGGAGACCATATCTGCAAAGGTGATTATGTCCTCTCTGTACATCATTTGATGTTATGACTTCAGGATGCATCTTGAACCTTGTTTTCAAGAGAATGTTGTAAACAAGGCTTAAGCTTAACATGCATTTGTGTCACATGAAAAAAAAAATTCATCATAAAATGTCCTGTCTGAAAAGAGCATCTGAGATCATTGTACAATGCATTCAGTTACTTTCATTTTAGTTATTAACATTATTAGTACTATTTACTGTTTCTCATTACTTTGCCAGAGACCCAAATATGATGACTCTGGTGTAAGAGAC
>NW_026587320.1:0-89 GCF_907164565.1 Psammomys obesus | reverse complement strand
ATATATATATATATATATATATATATATATATATATATATATATGTAAATATGATAAACACAACTTAAGAATTCTTGGCACACAGTATA
>NW_026587319.1:579-1017 GCF_907164565.1 Psammomys obesus | reverse complement strand
AAACTCAGGCAAACATAGCCAAACAAATAGAGGCACAAGTAGAGATAAAATTAGTGGCATATAAAAAGGAAATGAACAAGGAAATAGAGACCATCATAGAGAGACATTAATCCAAATTCAAAAAGATGAAAGAAATGGTGCAAGGCATGAAAACAGAATTAGAATCAATAAAGAAAACACAAAATAAGAAAACCCTTGAGCTGGAGAACTTAGAGAAAAGATCAGGAACCACAAAAATAAGCATCACCAACAGAATACAAGAGATGGAAGAGAGAATCTCTGGAGCTGAAGACACACTTGCAGAAATTGATACTTCTCTCAAAGAAAAAGTAAAATCAGAAAAATTCCAATCACAAAATATCCAAGAAATCAAGGATGCTATGAAAAGACAAAAATCTAAGAATAATAGGAATTGATGAAAAAGAAGACTCCAGGCTC
>NW_026587319.1:0-479 GCF_907164565.1 Psammomys obesus | reverse complement strand
AATTAGTGGCATATAAAAAGGAAATGAACAAGAAAATAGAGACCATCATAGAGAGACATTAATCCAAATTCAAAAAGATGAAAGAAATGGTGCAAGGCATGAAAACAGAATTAGAATCAATAAAGAAAACACAAAATAAGAAAACCCTTGAGCTGGAGAACTTAGAGAAAAGATCAGGAACCAGAAAAATAAGCATCACCAACAGAATACAAGAGATGGAAGAGAGAATCTCTGGAGCTGAAGACACACTTGCAGAAATTGATACTTCTCTCAAAGAAAAAGTAAAATCAGAAAAGTTCCAATCACAAAATATCCAAGAAATCAAGGATGCTATGAAAAGACAAAAATCTAAGAATAATAGGAATTGATGAAAAAGAAGACTCCAGGCTCCAAGGTCCAGAAAATATTTTCAAGAAAATCATAGAAGAAAATTTTCCCAACTTAAAGAAAGAGATGTCCATAAATATACAAGAGGCCTA
>NW_026587318.1:0-3396 GCF_907164565.1 Psammomys obesus | reverse complement strand
CATATTTGAGAGTGTTAAAAAGGTGTTTTAAGCTTGGTAAACACAAGTTATGCATGTTTGAGGGTCGGAGAATGTGTCTTAAGATTGGTAAATGCATGTTATAAATGTTTGAGGGTCTAAGAAAGTGTTTTAAACTTGACAAATGCAAGTTATAAAGGTTGCAAGGTCTAAGGTGACTTAAGATATCCTAAATAGGTAAAACTGCTTAATAGTTTCTCCTGTTCCTAGGCTACTGTTATATTGACTGTCCAGACCTTTGACCTTTATCAATAGAGCTCTAATATATTAATCTAACCCTAATACAAAAACATTAAACTATATCACGTACTATTATGGTTCTAAGCTCAAGACTGTAAGTCTCCATATTATGTCCTAATACTAATGGTTACGATAAAGTAAGCTTTTGTCCCCTCTACACGAAAGGCTTCTGCCTTTTCAGAGCTCACCTTAAAAAATGCTTATGCTTTTAACACAAATGCGTATGTCCACTGCTTTATCCACAATGTATATTTCAGTGCAGATTATAATTGTGATACTAAAATGTCTAAAGTTTTATCTCCTGTGTAAAACTTAAGAGTAAATCTTCTGAGCTGAAAAAAAAATCACTTAAATCCACCTCTCAGGTCAATAGGGCTTCAGATAAGAACTGCAGTTACTACCTATCTCAGGAGGTGGGATTCCTCCCGTCTCCCTGGTTTTGGGACTCCCCTTTCCTGGCTACCAGATTGCTATCTGCTGCAACACTGGCTGGATTGATGAGCTCTCCTCATTGGCCAGCCACTACATTGGTGAGTTCACCTCATTTATCAGCATAAAATGCCTCTCTGGGTAGAGGAAGCTTGACTGCTGAGCTCCAGCAACTTCATACTATCTTTTGAGACAGACAGACAGCCCCTCAACCATAGTCTTAACTGGCTATGGTTGACCTTCTCTGCTGACCTCCATTTTAGGGCTCCACATTTCCTTGGGGGAGCCTCCCACTCACACATGGTCTGTTTGCCCCCTCTCTCATAATGGGAAGTCCTAGCACCAGGCGGACCATCCTGCTCTTGGGCTGTGCCTCTCAGGCATCCACACCCTGGTCTGTGGCCAAAAACTGAGGAGCTATGGATCAGGTAGGACCTCTGATTTGGGTCACACCTTGCCTTTGGGATGCCTTTGGAAAGTCACTGGCATCTCTGCCTCCCAATGGGAAACTTCCAGACACCCGTTGCTTCAGATTCTCCTCTGGGATGTCTTCTGGAGAATTTCAGGTTTCTACCCCGAGTGCCTGCTAGCACTAGGGCCTGTAAGTTTACACACTTCTGTAAACAAACCTCACCTAAATGACAGATCCACAGCAAAGTCTTTTTAATTACTGCCAATGATTGGGTCAAGAAAGGTCCCCCACCATGTAAATGGAGGTTCCCATGTTCAAGTCTCATTGATCCAAACCTTCCACATCAGTTTGTTCTACCAGAAGTTTTCAATGGATAGCTAAAGAATTTTCTCCATAACCTACTTAACTTTAACTTCTGCCTATATATATGTTCAGTTTCCTGCCAGACTCAGATGTTTCCTACAGCCACAACAGCACCAAAGCAGCTCCCACAAGTGTTCGAGTCTGACCTCACAGACTTCCAACAAGCTGGACCTGCGCTTTTTCTCCCAGCCATGGATGTTCTTGCAGACCCTGGACAGCATCAAAACAGCCTGTTTTCCCTGGAGTTGGCCAGCATTTCAGCCTTTTGACCTCCCTTCAGAGTCCCCAGTTTCAGCAGGAAGTAGCCAGAAGAGAATCTATGTTCCTTATTCACTGATACTTAACAAAAGGCTGAAATGGTGTGCTTCAGATCCAGGACAAGCAGCTCCAGGTTCTCCCAGCATTCCCCAGTCTCTACCTACTGCCTTGCATGGCTGGCCACTCTCTACTGACAACCCTCTACCCTAAATTTTCCAGGGCAGCAGCATGTCTTCTTCCTCTGTAATCTGACCAATTTGTTGTTATAATTTTTCTTTCTCTCTCAACCCCTTGCATGACAAACAAGAGTCATGTCCGATGAACCTAAATTTATATATTTTAACTTACCTTATATAAAAAGCAGCCCAAGTTCTTCATTTTTTAATTTTAGAAAAAGGAAGGAATGTTAGGATTTTGGAATAAATCCTGTTTCTGGGTTGTCTAGCAACTTATGATGTCATCATGTGTCACTGGGCAGGACGCCACACCTGGAAGGCATGGTTACCTTGCCCCTTAAAAGGGTAACCTGACATGTTGTCACTCTCTTGGTCCTTTCTCTTTTGGCCCCTCTTGGTCCTTCATTTCTTGGTCCTTTTTCTGTCCGGGTGCCCCCTCTCTCTTTCCCCTTCTCTCTCTTTTCCTTTCTCTTGTTCTCCCCTCTCTCTTTATTTCCCCCATGATGTCCTGGTCTCCTTTCTCTCTGTCCATATCCACCTAAAAAACCTTTTTCATATATGAGATCTGTCATATGCCTAATCGTCTTTATATAATTAGTTTGTCCCATAACCTTACAGCTGGTAATTTCAGCTTTGCCCTTCTTTCTTTTTCTCCCAAACTTGAATAAAATTGTCCTCAAGCTTCTGTCCCAGTCTGTTTTCTAATTATTTTATTAGTGAGACCATGGACTCAAAGGTAACCCTCCTTTTTCCTGGTGACAGGGCTTTCCTCCAGCTGAGGCTGTGTTCCCCCCAACATCTGGGTAGGCTACCCACAATACAGGATCCCAAATGGACATTTGGGGACCTCTTTGACCCCTGAACAAAAGATGGGGACTGCCTCCCTTCCATGCACATTGAGCCAAGTCACCAAAAGCAAGAGTTTGCTCCTCATTCAGAATCCTTGGGGCAGACTAGGAAACACAGGTGATTTCTCATTAAAACCCAACTCCCCAACATCAGGGGTCAGAGGTCAGGGTGGTAGAATGGGGAATAAACTGTAAAATAAAGGCGTGGTGTGAAAGGGCCACAGGTGAGTCTGGGGTATTCCTAGTCCCTTGGACCTTGCAAAACAGCAGGTGGTAACTGCAGGTTCCAGGCTTGTGGCTCAGTCAGTGCCCATTTGAGGGCTTTACATGAGAATTTTGGGTCCAACCTTGAATGAATGTCTACACTGAACATTAGAAAAATTCATCTCTGATTGTTCTTTTAAAATATGCATCTGATGACAGTTATTAACATGAGGTAAGCTAGCAGCAAAGACTATGGTTTGGAAAGGCCAAGGCAGTCTTCTAGGGCACAGAGCACCCTGCGCCGTCTAGTGGACACTTAGCGCATTCCAACCACACAAGTTTGCAGGATCATGGCCACAGTCAGCTCTGAAACTGCAGGCCAGAAGAGCACAGCAACAAACTGTCCTGTTTGTTCTAAGAGTCGACATCTCCCGGCAGGGAAGAGCCT
>NW_026587317.1:1213-2253 GCF_907164565.1 Psammomys obesus | reverse complement strand
CTTGAGCCAGACTAAAAGGCATTCGCATAGCCAATTAGCTCCAGCTATAGGGAAATCTAGGGTTAATATATGGGGTCAGTCTGGGAGCCCAGGAGACCACTTGCAAAACAAAGGAAAACTGTGTTTCCATTTTTTAAAGGTTTATTTACTTTTTTATTACAATTTATTCTTTGTATCACAGGTGTAGCCATCTCCCTAGTTCCCTCAAATCCCACCCTCCTCCCCTCATACCTGACCCTAGCCTACTCAGGACTGGCTGCATTGTCTTCCTCTGTGACCTGGTTAGGCTGCTCAGCCCTCACTGTGAGGTAATCAAAGAGCAAGCCACTGTGTTCCTGTCAGAATATCTGGGCAGAGTGCAGGGAATCTCATGAAAGAAGGGGAAAATAAAAGAACTGTGGGCCCACAACATAACAGACTGGATTTTCCAGTCAAGAGATAACCCCACAGAGCAGGAAACGATTGGGACCGACCTTAGGTCAACCAGACATCCCCTGGAAAAGACTCGGGTTCCGGGGGGCCCCAGGAATCAGCCTGAAGCCAGAGCCGGGAACCCAGGCACATGCACAGAGCCCTGCCTGTGCGCCTGATTTGCTGCCTCAGATAGACCTGTGGGCATCAGGGCACGAGGGGACCAGAGACTGCGTTTCACTGTCAGGTGCAAAACCACAGGGAGGTTAACTGCTAGTCTGATCTCAGAGCACTCAGCTGACACACATACCCCAAAAAGGTATCAAAAATATAACCCAGTTTAGGCAGATGCCAAGGCTCCCAAAGGCCAGAAAGGCGGAGCCACAAGCGGGCATCTATGCCTGTGGGCTCTACTAGACACCCCAGATAGAAGAGCGGTCCCCAAAGCAAAGACTGGGTGTATCTGGCAGGGGGAAACGCCCAGCTGAGGGAATCATCAGGTCTAATGCTCAGGACACCCAGCACCAAAAGCCTTCCTGGATTCACGCAGACGCTAGGCTCTAATGCAAGCAGGAGCGCTGTGCTCAACCACCATTATTGAGTTCACCTCGGGCACTGGGACACACAGC
>NW_026587317.1:0-1113 GCF_907164565.1 Psammomys obesus | reverse complement strand
GCTCAACCACCATTATTGAGTTCACCTCGGGCACTGGGACACACAGCTGCATCCTCAGACCTACAAAAGCCAGAGAGCCATTACAGCAGCCCTCAGATACTTTGCCAAGGATCAACCAGTCCCTAGCTAGACTGTCAAAACTGTGGGAATTCCTGGTCCTTCAAGAGGGCTGCACCCAAAGCATCTAGACCAGAGCAGTGCCTGCAGCCACCATCCCAGACAGGGACACACAGCTTCTGGTCCAGAGTGAAGCACCCAGCCTCCAGACCAGAGCAGCACCCCCACGTGCCAACTCAACCTAGGTGCACATTCTCCAGGCCCAGAGCAGAGCACTCAGCCTCTGGCCCAGAGACTTGCTGGGCACAACTCTCACTTCCCCGGACAGAACTGTGTGCCCCAGGATAACAGACTGAGTTTCCCTGTTGAAAGAAAACCCCACAGCTAGAGAATCAGCAGGTTCTTCAAGAGGACTGTTCCTGGAAATTTAGTGAGCAGCAACACACTAAATTTATAACAAGAAACCCAGCAGTGGGGCAGCTATCTTGAGAACTTCTATGGGAAAGAGGAGATCCCCCCAAGCCTAACATAGATCACAGCTACTACTCAGGGCTATAAACCTGAGTTGAGCAGTGGCAACTCCTGAGAAACACTGGCCATACAGTGACCATAACCAAAAAGCAGAGAAGGATTCCTTCAGGAAAAATCATCTTCCAGCCAAGGGGATACTCCCTACCTCAGGACTCCAGGAAGCACAGAAACTAACAGCGAACACCTAAATCAGCCCAATGGGTAGAGTTCAGCATAAACCACAACCAACAAAAGATAGAGCAATATGGCATCTCCAGAACCCAGCCATCCAGGGGCGAACAGCCCTGGACAATGCAGCATAATAGAAAATCCAGAAGATGACCTTACATCTATGTTGATGACAAGGATAATAGAGGAAACAAATAAAATAGGTAAAGAATTAGAGGAAGATAAAACCAAACAGATCATGGCTATACGTAAAGAAATGGAGGAAGATAAAGACAAACAGATTATGGCTATCCGTGAAGAAATACGGGACGATGCAGCCAAACAGCTTGAGGCCTTCAGAGAAGAAATAATTAAATC
>NW_026587316.1:6491-6580 GCF_907164565.1 Psammomys obesus | reverse complement strand
TTCACTTGCCTTCCTAGGTGTGGACACTGCACAGCCAGATGAGTCCTTGCAGTGAGTTTGGGGCAGTGCTTTCTTCAGTCCTAATACAT
>NW_026587316.1:0-6391 GCF_907164565.1 Psammomys obesus | reverse complement strand
TGTTTTCTAGGCAGAATAAGTGGGCGCTAAGTAGTGGCAAGAGGGAACTGCAGGCACCCAGCACCAATTCCTCTGGACTCACTGGTGAGGAGACAGTTCTTAACTCGACTCTTGTTCCGCTCCAGGACAAGGAGAGCACATCTAAATCCCCACAAGCCAGGTAACTATGCCCTCTACAGAGGATGTGCCCTCTCTACTACTCTGGCCCCAGGAGGATTGTCCAGGCAGGACTGCAGCTCCAGGGGAGGGAGCAGGTCCCAGGTCCCTCAGGTTCTGTATGGCCCTGGTCCCAGGTGGTTAGGAACAAAGCTCTGGTTGGTGAAGTTTCAAGAGTCCTTTCTCCACAGCACTCCCAGCATAGCCCATATTGGATTCAAACACTACCGCCCTATGATGAACCCCAGCTCTCCTAGCTCTCCATGCCGCTTAGGGACGTGCATACTGCAGAAATTGGCCCAACGGATCTACCAGTTGACAGACAAAAGTAAAGACGCTGTGGCCCCCCAAAGCAAGATCAGCCCACAAGGCTATGGCCGCCGGCGCCGGCGTTCCTTGCCAGAGGTCCTCCAGTCCCAGACTGTGGTGTCCTCCCAAGAGCAGACACAGGCAACAGCAGCCTCTGGGGACGGGTGGCAGCAATGAACAGTCCAGCGAGTGTCCCATTGGTGTCTGCTTCACACAGGGGCATATTGAGACAAACCTGCAGAGATCTGCCTGGCTGCCACTAGGGGAGGCAGAGGAACCCAAGATCAAGCCAGGCTCACTCCACAAGCTGAGAAGTACAAGTATGGACTGTTACTCTTCAGGGCAGGGGTCTGAGCCACTGCCTTGCCTGCTCATAAATTGGTTTCTCAAAGGGCTTAATAAGCCTCATTACTACTTGAACTTTACAAAACCCAGTGAGGAAAAGTTCAATGCTTGTTGTATAGCCAGAGGTAACTATCCTACATATTTAAGTTTGTTGCTGCCAAGAGGTGGGCTTTTTTTGTAACTTCAAATACATTGAGATATTATTTGTACGTTATATATTGTATTAAAGGCATTTTAAAGGAAATTATATTGTTACCATCCCCTATTTTAAGATGTGAATGTCTCAGCCAGGTATAACGTTGTTTGGTTCTGTGTGTGCGTGTGTTTGTATATGTGTGTAAGGTGGAGAGCGCCTGATTACTGTTTGTGGAAGAAGAAAAGACATTATACCTCATAATCTATTTACTTAAAATATATGATCTGGGAAAAAATCAAACCAATAAACTGTCTCAATGCTGATTCATTCTCCGTTCATGTATCTAGGGAAGGGTGGTCTTGGTTTGGGTTGGCCTGGGAGTGCTGAGGTCTTACTTCTTGTTTTGGGAAGACAGAACTGCAATGTGGGTGCAAGCCAATATCTCTGTTCATGAGAGGTCAAACCCTCTTGTGCTGATTTCCAAGGTCCCAGAATGCCACTGTGCACTCAGGTGGTTAAGACCCAAGTCCATGCCTGGTGAGTCCAATGGAGCTCTGGCTCTCACGTTTTCCCTTTCAGGATATATAGCTGGATGTTACAGGCTCAGTTCCCACAGGAGCTCCAGCCATGCCTGTGTAGTAAGTGCCATGGTGAAAGATTATCTAAAATATCCCACCCCAAGTCTTCCCTTTTCTCCAACATAATAAGTCAGAAGAAAAGCTGTGGTTTTGGGAAAATCCACGAACTTTGCCATCATCAAAGACTTGAAGATGCGGAGGTTATTTTTGTAAAAAAACAATATTTGTTGTGTATGTGTCTATGTGTGCATGTGTATGTGTACATGGGCTCACATGCAGAGGCTGGAAGACAACTTTTGGCCTCCTACCTTTATGTGGGTTCTAGGGCTCAAAATCAGGTCACCACACTTCGCAAGCCCTTTTCCTTGGTGAGCCAACTCAGCAGCCCTAGGTGTCATTTCTGTCACATGAACTGTACTCCTGTGTTTCTCTGTATGAATGACACAGGTCTTGGAGAATGGCAGAGCACTTTAGTCAATCTATTCTGATGGTGACTTTAGTCAGACAGTTCTAAATATGGTATTGTCACTTAGTGTGAAACTAGTTGACAATTTCCCTCTCTTTCTCATAAGGAGTTCCCGATGACATTTTCTTCCTCTTGATAGGGACAACAGTGCATCTTTCTCATCTTGTCTTGAGACTCATCAAGCTTTCTGTTATGATTTAATTGATGGGAATTTTGAGTCTTTCTCCATTCATCTCAGGACATCAGTTATACCACGGTCCTAGAAAGTATCAGGTCTTTTAAGTGCATCAAAGAGACATAGATGTCCCTGAGCACAAAAAAAAACAAGTTCCATGAGAAATAGAGACTTATGCTTGAGTTATGTTTCTGTCACGAGCTCTGTTGTCCATCTGGGTGTACAAAACGAGTGTCTTGGGTGGGAGTTCACCAGCTTGTGTGGCAGCCAGAACAGGTTGGGTAGGGTGAGCCCCAGTAGTTAGGCCAGACTGGGTCTGCTAGGTTGCACAAAATACTCCCAATTTTATGAGGTTCCTCATTGAACCTAAGCTAAGGCATAACCTAAATGTAAGTAGAGTTTATGTTACAGCTACAGGTATTAAAAAGCTACTCAGGTAAAGTCAACAAAATGTTCGCACATCTCTGGAAAACCTTCTCCTTAGAGCCCAAGTCCTCACTGGGCCCTAGCATCCATAAGTGGATCCCTAGCGCCCACTGCTGTTAGTCACGCGTGGTCCCCGAGAGTGGTGGAAGTAGCGCCAGCAGTTTAGTAAGTTCTCCTACGTGGGAGTCAGCACATAGCCTTAAAGAAAGTGGAAAGAAAGAAAAAAAAAGCGTTTTGCAGATGCTATCCAGGCTCCCCCATCTGCACGCCGGCTTGCTGTGCCAGGACAAAGACTCAGCGCCCTCACGCTGTGCAGGCAGCAGCTGCTGGCCAGAGGCAGGGAGACAGACAGAGGGATGTGCAGCTGGAACCGTCTGCCTCAGAGGGCCTGAGACCTTCATTGTTCATTCTCTCCTTCCAGCTCTCGTTTTCCTCTTTCCCAACTCTTTTTCATGCTCTCCTCATTTCTCTCTAGCCTGCTCTCGCTCTTTCCTTCCTTGCTTTCTGTCACCTCCAGATCCGGTGAGGAGTGCTAGACTCTAAGCTTGAAGGCTCAGAGCACAGGGACTATTAAAAAGGGAGGCTCAGGTGCCTCCGTTTACCTGCCTACTTAGGAGGATGTGGATTGGCTTGCTCAGCCAATCCCCAAAGATCAATTATTGTGCTTTCCTGAAAGTTTTACTGGCGGTTTGGTCACACTGAATTGCTTGTACCTCTAGCTAGTTTAGAATCTCTGGAAGCTATTTAGATTGAAAGATGGAAGTGTCTGAGAATGGCATCACAGAGCTCCAGCTAAGGGACCGGATGTTTTCTCCCTTGCAGAAGAAGTCTATTATACACAATGAAAAGCACTGGGCCTTGGTCTGAGTCCACACACAACCTGATAGAGGAAGCCCCTGCTTCAGAAGAAAGTAGCCTACATAGCATGTAGAATCCCCCCACAAGGCCTCAATTGTTGACCTGTGGCTGTAGGTAGTATCAGTCCCATCCAGTTCCTTGCCCTATTTGATCTTAACAATTTCACGAGGCTCCCAGTGACAGCAGATCTTAAATGCAGCAACAGACCATCCTGGCCCCAAGGACTTCATGCTAAGCAGTCATTCGGAACTGAGTCAAGCACTGAAGAGGCACAAGGCATGTATGCAAAATGAAATTACTAGAAGCTCCAATCCTGTGCAGTGGGTTCCAGATGGTCTGAAGGAGCTACGGAAACTGCAAAGAGCAGAGACCAATTTGGCCTCATTGACAGTGGCCCAAACCACTCACTCTTTACCAAGATTTGTCCCATGGCCACAGAGACCTCCAGTTAAAACCCCACTCTGGCAGAACTTCAGCTTACCAGACAAATCTGCCAAAGACAGGTTGGGCATCAGCTTAAGGGCAGCAGGGAACAAGCATCTAGCCTTTGTCTGAGGGAGTCTTATAACCTCATGGAATTCAAGACAAGTATAAGCACTGTGCTCTGGTTTGGCCTTGAGAGCAACCAGGCAGCTGCTCAGCTCGAGTCTTTCCCATTGCTAAACCTGCGACTTGAGACATTTCTGAGCAGACAGAGACCCTCTTATGACCAGCCTGGTACAGCATTTGGCATTAACTAAAGGTCACCACAAAGCTTTGGGCCCTTCTCTGGAAGCTGTTCAACTGGCTTTCTGGATATATTTTGTTTCTTTCATAAAGTGCTGAAGTTATCAGGATAGGGTCTCCTGATGCCAAGTATACATCATTTATCAATGGTGTTGAGTCATCTGTGAGATGATTTGAGCCTGTCTGCAGTTGAGAAGTAGTCACAGCTTTTATCTATAGCTACTGTGTAATGAACTAGCAAATTTCTTGAAAATTCAGCACTAACAGGTTGTCTAAACAACTATAGGTAGAAAGAAGAGATGGGGTGGTATGGAAACTATTTTTTAGCCCTTGCTTGATGTCAGATATTCTCCTAGCTACTTTTACACACCTTATCCCACTGAGTTCTTAGAGTGTCTTATGAAGTCGGTGTTATTATCACTATCAGTAGATAAGGAACCTCAGAGACATAAAATAACTCAGGCAAGGTCACAAAGTGAATAGTAAGTGGCAGAACCTGGATTTGCAACCAAGTGTTGCAGGCTATTTTGATGCTATAAAGACATAAGAAGTAAAATAAGATAATTTTAACCTTTAGATTATCAGGCCAGATGTCCCCAAATATCCTCTAACTCTGAGGATGGCTTGAGTTAGTGATTTACACCTGGGTTCTGAGAGCTTTCCACAGGGGCCAGTAGGATGAAGAAGGAGAGTCGCTTCAGCAGTGACTTCAATATGTGGAAAAGAAATGAAGTGAATTTTGAATTCTTGGTCTTAGTTTGAAGCACGGATTATAAATAAAGAACAGCCTTTTCCCATTCTGAGCTAAGCCACTGGTTTGCATTGACAAATATTGTAAGAACATACACTGAAAGACATCCAGTGCTGGCTTCTGAGAGAACCTGGCCATGGTGCATAGCACTGCATTGCAATTCTCCAGTTGACTGGAAGAACACATGTGTCTACAAAGCTGCAGACACCGCTTCCACCCTTGAGGTGGTACCTTTTGTTTTGGCATCTGCTGTTCAAGGCAACTTTTGAGAGGAGGTTCTGAATCCAATTCTGAGGAAACTACATGGGCCACCCCTCCTTTTCCCAAATGGAGGAGCAGGAAGCCCTGTAATTCTGAACTCCAGGGAGGATTTTACCAAAGCTGAATCAGGAGACTTTTTCTTCATTTGCATGGAAAGAAGGAAAGGCTAGATAGATATTTGGTGGTCCCACTGGTCTTGTTCCAGAGATATTTTGAAACATTCTGAAAAAAAAAAAAAAACAATAAAATGATTGTGGGCACACAGGCAGCTGATTGTTATAGGCTATTATATACCTATCTATCAGCAGGAAGTATTTGACTTACTACATAGTATTTGTTCAGCATAGCAAAGACTAACCTTTATTTCCATCCCCAGCCATAATCATTATTAGTATTTTAGTCTATACATTTTAGACACTTTAATACATCATAGACATATACATTATAGACACATAGACAAATACATCTAATACACAGGCACATATTTTTAAGAATGGAATCCTTGAGTGGGTGTGAAGAGCTGAATTAAACACATTTGTCAGTTTAAGGCAAATTGTCATTACCAATCTGTGTAATGCTTCTGTTTTATAATATATATATATATATACATTATTATAAATAATATATTATGTATTATGTTATATATAATATATTCATTTTTATAATATTTTTGTTTTTCAAGACAGTGTTTGTGTAGCCTTGGCTATCCTGAACTCGCTTTGTAGAGCAGGCTGGCCTCGAATTCACAACTATCTGCCTGCTTCTGCTTCCTGAATGCTGGGATTATAAGTATGCACCGCCCTGTCTGGCTCATGCCCTTTTTTGAATCCTTGATAGTAGCTCTCTCTTTATTTTTGGACACTAACTTGCTATGTAGTCAATGCTGGCCTTGAACTCCTGATCTTCCTGTCTCTCCCTCCTGAGTACTGGATTACAGGTAGGTATTCCTACACATGCTTCTCAACAGCCCTCCTTAAAATGCTTTCTACACATATATGTGGAAGTGGGATTGTAAAATGTATCATTTTGTGCCTACAGGTTTTTTAAAATTAAATTTTATTTTTTTGAAATCTTTTATTATTTTTTTATTAATTACACTTTATTCATTTTGTATCCCCCCATAAGCCCCTCCCTCCTCCCCTGCCGATCCCACCCTCCCTCCCTTTTCTGCATGCATGCCACTCCCCAAGTCCACTGATAGGGG
>NW_026587315.1:0-1466 GCF_907164565.1 Psammomys obesus | reverse complement strand
TTACTAGGGAACCCACGTGGATACTGAGCTACCATGGGCTACAGCTGAGCAGGGGTTCTAGCTTATCTCCATGAATGGTCCTTGGTTGGATAATCAGTCTCAGAAAAGACCCCTGGGCCTAGACTTTTTGGTTCTCTTGCTTTCCTTGTGGAGTTCTTGTCCCTTCCTGGTCTTACTGTCTCCTCCTTCTTTCATATGATTCCCTGAACTCTGCCCAAAATTTGGTTTTGAGTCTCAGCATCTGCTTTGATACACTGCTGGGAAGAGTCTTTCAGAGGCCTTCTGTGGTAGGCTCATGTCCTGTTTCCTGTTTTCTCCTTCTTCCAATGTCCATCCCATTTGCCCCTGAGTGAGGACTGATTACCTTACCCAGGATTCTCCTTCTTGCTTAGCTTCTTTAGGTGTACAGATTTTAGTATGTTTCTCCTATCTTTTAGGTCTAGTATCCACTTATAAGTGAGTATATACCATGTGTGTCTTTCTGCTTCTGGGATACCTCACTCAGGATGATCTTTTCTAGATCCCACCATTTGCCTGCAAATTTCATGATTTCCTTGTTTTTAATTGCTGAGTAGTATTCTATTGTGTAAATGTACCACATTTTCTCTATCCATTTCTTTTTTTGAGGGACATCTGGGTTGTTTCCAGATTCTGGCTATTACAAATAAAGCTACTACAAACCAAACATGGTTGAGCAAATTTTCTTGTTGTGTACTTGAGCATATTTTGGATATATGCCTAGGAGTGGCATAGCTAGACCTCGAGGAAGCGCTATTCCTAATTGTCTGAGAAAGTGCCAGATTGATTTCCAAAGTGCTTGTACAAGTTTACATCCCACCAGCAATGGAGGAGGGTTCCCCTTTCTCCATATCCTCTCCAGCATGTGTTGTCAATTGAGTTTTTTATCTTAGCCATCCTGATGGGTGTAAGGTGAAATCTCAGGGTCGTTTTGATTTGCATCTCCCTGATGGCTAAGGACTTTAAGCATTTCTTTAGGTGTTTCTTTGCCATTCTATATTCCTCTACAGAGAGTTCTCTGTTTAGCTCTGTTCCACATTTTTTAATTGGATTACTTGATTTGTTGCTTTTCAGCTTCTTTAGTTCTTTATATATTCTGGATATTAGCCCTTTGTCAGATAAAGGGTTGGTGAAGATCCTTTTCCAGTCTGTAGGCTGTCATCTTGTTCTGACGACAGTGTCCTTTGCTTTACAGAAGATTTTCAGTTTCATGAGGTCCCATTTATTGGTTGTTGATCTGAGAGCCTGTGCTGTTGGTGTTCTGTTCAGGAAGTTGTCTCCTATGCCAATGAGTTCTAGGCTCTTCCCCACTTTTTCTTCTAACAGATTTAGTGTGTCTGGTTTAATGTTGAGGTCTTTGATCCACCTGGACTCGAGTTTTGTGCAGGGTGATAAATATGAATCTATTTGCATTTTTCTAAATGTAGACATCCAGTTGGACCAGCACC
>NW_026587314.1:169-6014 GCF_907164565.1 Psammomys obesus | reverse complement strand
TTGCCAACACAATTCTTTACAGACCTGGAAAGAAAAATTCTCAACTTTGTATGGAATAACAAGAAACCGAGAATTGCTAAAACAACCCTCTACAATAAAAGATCTTCTGGAGGTATCTCCATCCCTGATCTCAAGCTGTACTATAGAGCAACAGTTATAAAAACTGCATGGTACTGGCATAGAAACAGAATGGTGGATCAATGGAATCGAACAGAAGACCCAGAAATAAACCCACACACTTACGGACACCTGATTTTTGACAAAGATGCCAAAACCATACAATGGAAAAAAGATAGCATCTTTAACAAATGGTGCTGGTCCAACTGGATGTCTACATGTAGAAAAATGAAAATAGATCCACACTTATCACCCTGCACAAAACTGAAGTCCAAGTGGATCAAAGACCTCAACATAAAACCAGACACATTAAATCGGCTAGAAAAAAAAGTGGGGAATACCCTAGAACTCATTGGTACAGGAGAAAACTTCCTGAACAGAACACCAACAGCACAGGCTCTAAGAGCAACAATCAATAAATGGGACCTCATGAAACTGAAAAGCTTCTGTAAAGCAAAGGACACCGTCATCAAAACAAAGCGACTGCCTACAGATTGGGAAAGAATCATCACCAACCCTCTATCTGACAGAGGACTCATATCCAATATATATAAAGAACTAAACAAGCTGAAAAGCAACAAACCAAGTAATCCACTTAAAAAATGGGGAACAGAGCTAAAGAGAGAATTCTCTGTAGAGGAATATCGAATGGCAGAGAAGCACTTACAGAAATGCTCAACCTCATTAGCCATTAGGGAAATGCAAATCAAAACAACACTGAGATTTCACCTTACACCCATCAGAATGGTCAAGATGAAATTCTCAAGGGACAACACATGCTGGAGAGGTTGTGGAGAAAGGGGAACCCTTCTCCACTGCTGGTGGGAATGTAAACTGGTACAACCACTCTGGAAATCAATCTGGCGCTTTCTCAGACAACTAGGAATAGCGCTTCCTCAAGATCCAGCCTACCACTCCTAGGCATATACCCAAAAGAGGCGCAAGTACACAAAAAGGACATTTGTTCAACCATGTTTGTAGCAGCTTTATTTTTAATAGCCAGAAGCTGGAAACAACCCAGATGCCCCTCAACTGAAGAATGGATGCAGAAACTGTGGTACATCTATACAATGGAGTATTACTCAGCAATGAAAAATAAGGAAATCATGAAATTTGCAGGTAAATGGTGGGACCTGGAAAGGATCATCCTGAGTGAGTTGACCCAGAAGCAAAAAGACACTCACGGTATATACTCACTCATATAAACATACAATATCGAATAAACCCACTAAAATCTGTACATCTAAACAAACTAAGCAAAAGAGAGGACCCTAACTAAAATGTTCAATCCCCATCCTGAAAGGCAAAGAGGATGGACATCAGAAGAAAACGAAAATAGGAAACAACCTCGGAACCCGCTACAGAGGGCCTCTGAAAGCCAGAAGAAAACAGGAAACAACCTTGAAACCTGCCAGGGAGGGCCTCTGAAAGCTTCTGTAGTATAGACTGTCAAAGCAGATGCTGAGCCTGATGGCCAACTGATGGGCAGAGTGAATGCAATTTTATGTAAGAAGTGGGAAATAGTAAGAGCTGGAGGGAACGGGAACTCCACAAGCAGAGCAACAGAACAAGATAATTTGAACACAGGGAACTTCCCAGAGACTCATACTCCAACCAAGGACTATTCGTGGAGATGACCTGGAACCCCTGCACAGGTGTAGCCCATGGCAGTTCAGTGTCCAAGTGGGTTACATAGTAATGGGAAGAGGGACTGCCTCTGACATAATCTGATTGGCCTGCTCGATGATCACTTCCCCCTGAGGGGGGAGCAGCCTTACCAGGCCACAGTAGAGGACAATGCAGCCACTTTTGATGAGAACTGATAGACTAAGACCAGAATGAAGAGGAGAACCTCCCCTATCAGTAGACTTGGGGAGTGGCATGCATGCAGAAAGGGGAGGGAGGGTGGGATCGGCAGGGGAGGAGGGAGGGGCTTATGGGGGGATACAAAATGAATAAAGTGTAATTAATAAAAATAAATAAATAAATAAATAAATAAATAAATAAATAAAATCACAAAAAAAACCTCAAGTTAATAATTTTGCTTACTAAAAGAAATCTACTAAATTTAAAACCATAATCCGAGTATGTTGGAAGCATTCACATTACATTTAGAACAAGAAATTAAATTATGCTACCACCCAGGCCCAGATCCAGATTTGAGTTGGCACACGCCAACATCTATCCCATCTATGAACTGCTAGATGGCATCAAAGGTTTGGTCCTATAGATCCAAAGCCTCAGGGTTCTCCATGGCACAGGGCAACAACAGCATATCTGAGAGGAGTCCCATTGAGGATCTAGTATTGATAGACTAGCAGAAGCCAGAGGCCTGGAAGCATACCAATGACTCACTGCAATGAACATTTGCAAGTAAAGACTGTGTGGACAACGGGGAATACTGTGTGACACACTGCAGTTTCCATGATGAGAGGGTTTTGTTGTTGTTGTTGTTCTTTGTTTTTTTATTTTCCTTTGGGGGAGGTTGCAGAGGGAAGATAGGAAGGGACAGGAAGATGAGTGGGATTAGGGTACATGATATGAAATTTATAAGAAATCAATAAAAAGTTTTTAAAATTTTTTTCTATGTACTACAAGAGTTAGAAATGTAAATTATTTTCATATGTAACTTACATTTTATAAGAATTTGTCTTAGTGCAACATATATTATGCTCTGATAAAGTTTACAAAATATATTTCCCATTGGCACAAAAAATAATTAAAATGGCTTTTCCTTTATAGTTGTTAAGACAAATGTTTCTTGTAGACTGTTGATAAGTTCTAAGAGGAATTTTAATGGCTAGCCAGCAATGGGTAGCAAGTACTGCTACCCAGAAGGGATGGTTTGAGTAGCTGGGATCAGCAGGTTAAAAGGTGCTGGCTCCTAGATTGTGTGTGAAATCAGCCTGTGAAGAGCTCAGACTTGTCTCTGTAGTCATTTAATTAGAATAAGATAAAATAGCAGGTATGCTCTTGCTAATAAGAGCAGTATTTGGTTTGGTAAGATAGTTAATATTGTGTCTTGTAATAAAAAGTAAGAGCTCATGAGTAAAACCTTTCTGCATCAAGGTATGTGTTTATTTAGTTAACAAGGACACTCCATCTACTGCCTACTTATTTAGTAATCATAATGTTTAATTTACATCATGAAAGAAACTATTAAGTAGACAAATGAGAACTGTATTCATAAAGATAGCATGATTGCTTATTGTTTAATTACATTTTTATTCCTTTTTTTTCTGAACTTGTGACTAAAATAAAAGGGTAACATTGTTTAAATTATGCTTAAAACACAGCCAGGTAAACACCATTGATTTTTGTGCTGGGTGGGTTGACTTTATTTTCTAACTTTTTTTTCTGAGATGAATTTTCCTCATGTTAGTTTCTCAAGGCTTTATTTTTTTTATCATTGTGTAGTTAAAAAAGAATTCAAGAGTATTTTTAATAGACTGAGTTCTTTTTACGAGTAAAATGTGTTCAGACAAAATTTCTCCTGACAATTCTAGTTAGACTTTATAGTAAATGTTAATCAGTCTACTTTTTCATTTTACTAAAAACAACAACAACAAAAAACTGAGGCAGCAAACAGTACTTTTAAAGTACTGAAATACTAAAGACTGTGGGTTTAATGTTATATTCTGATATTAAGATGTTAATATGAGGAATGAAGAATTAAGGGAAGATTATGATTTATGGTTGAATAAATTATATCTGTGTTTCAAACAGAAAAAATTATACTCTCAGAAATACATATATATAATATATATATTATATACACTAATATAATGTATATATATATATATATATATACTATATATATATAACACACACACACACACACACTCACACATTTTAATGGGCAACAGGTCATAGGCCTTGTGAGGGATCCTATTCCTATTGTTTTGCTTCATGGACATGTTGACAAACTGCCTTGTAACAATGTCTCATGTTTATACACATAGATAGTGCTGCTCTCTGCCTTCAGGTGAAAAGCTATTCTGCAGGGGATAGCAGTTAATGAACACTCATAAGTAGTCAAGTGTTAAGAATAAGCGACTGTTAAGCACTTAGTCCTAAAAACGACAACTGCGTCACTTCTTTCAAGGCTCAGGGAACATCTAGGAAGACAGACAGAAACAGTGCTGAGAACCAGAGAATGAGAAGGAGTATTAGGGAACTATGCCTTCTGGACACGACATGTGTGCTGAACACACAGAAGATGTGGTTACCTACACAACAGTGTACCTATCAACATTCTACCATGGACAAGGGGAGGGACACAGAGACCTCATCATTCCTCAGAGAGACATTTAATGGGGGAGGAAGGGTCATTTTCTTCAGGGGTAAAGCTATTGATAAATTGCCCATGGTCCAGGAAATAACCCCATTCATAGTCACCTCATACACGCAACCCTAATGAAGCTCAATGGGTCACCAATAACAGTAGAAGGGAACTTGGTAGGAAGAAGAGTTTTAGTGGGAGAAGCAATTAAGAGGTTAATGACAGGCAAAAAGGACCAAAATTCATTATAATCACATAGGATAATTTCAAATAAAAAAAATAAAGTTTCAGAAATAAAGGTACCTTCTCCATGCTTGTCGGTGTACTGGAAGGCTTGAACCAAACGCAGTGTCTCCTCTACAGATCTACCCACAGGAAGGTCATTCAGAATAATCTGTCTTAGGATTCCTTTGTCATCAATAATAAAGAGGCCTCTGTGAAGCACAGGGATGATAAAGGTGATTCCGTTTCTTCTCGGTAAGGTAAGTATTCTACTATGTACACGACTTGCCTACTCTATAGCCAAATACACTCCGGGGTTTTCCCCATCGACTATACACTTTTGAATTATGACTGGTAAATGGCAGTTTGAAATCTTTGTTTTGGGAAACTGGACAGATAGCTCAGCAGTTAAGAGCAAATGCTGCTCTTCCAGAAGAACCAAGTCTTCTCAGCACCACTTCACGCAGCTCAAACACCTCCAGGTATCTGATGCCTCTCTCTGAAGGCAACCTCACTCATATGTATGTTTCTACACATGGACATGCACATATACATATAATTAAATATCTGTTTGGGGATAAGGGACTCCTCACAACCTTCAGGGTTCAAAAGCAGACAATGGAGGGGCTTAAACCCTCCTTGTGTATCTGCAGACAGTTAATACTTGTTTGGGGAAATAAAATACATTTTCGTGAGCCCCTGGTAAGGTTTCCATTGTCCTGAAATCACCCTACTTAAATTCACTGGGTCACACACATACACATATGAAAAAAGACATGAAAGTAAAAGGACTAATTAGGAGAGGAACAGCAGGAGTAGGATAAGAGAGCATAATGGGGAGTTTCATATGATCAACATACATTCATTACATACATCTATGAAAATATTATAACAAAATCTAGTATTATGTATAATAATGCATGTTTAAATGCCATACAAAAAAGCTCCAGGGAAGCAAAGGCCAATGATCTTTGTTAGATGGAGGTCAGCCAGTTCCAGGCTAGCCAAGGCTACACATAGACTCTGTCTCAGAAAAAATAAACAATCCCTCCTCTGAAGGAAACAAGCAAACAAACAAACAAACAAAAGCACCCTGAATCTTATTTTAAAACAATCCCAGCATTTCGGGGGCAGAAGCAGGATAATTAAGAGATCAAAGTCTTAACTATGTAGTTCAACTAGGCCACTATCGGTTGAAAGACTTTATTCTAAAAAAAAAAAAAA
>NW_026587314.1:0-159 GCF_907164565.1 Psammomys obesus | reverse complement strand
GTTCTACTCACCATCACAGACAGAACGGCGGTCCCCAAAACAAAGCCTGGGTGTCCCTGTCAGGAGGAAACCCCACAGCAGAGGGGATCATAAGGTCCAACACTCAGGTACCCAGTTCCAGAAGACTTTCTGGATTCACACAGACTCTAGGCTCTAGCC
>NW_026587313.1:0-2003 GCF_907164565.1 Psammomys obesus | reverse complement strand
AAAAGCTTCTGTAAAGCAAAAGACACTGTCATCAGAACAAAACAACAGCCTACAGACTGGGAAAGGATCATCACCAACCCTGTATCTGACAGGGGGCTGATATCCAGAATATATAAAGAACTAAAGAAGTTAAAGCAGAGCAACAGAACAAGATAATTTGAACACAGGGAACTTCCCAGAGACTCATACTCCAACCAAGGACTATTCGTGGAGATAACCTAGAACTCCTGCACAGATGTAGCCCATGGCAGTTCAGTGTCCAAGTGGGTTACATAGTAATGGGAAGAGGGACTGCCTCTGACATAATCTGATTGGCCTGCTCTTTGATCACCTCCCCCTGAGGGGGGAGCAGCCTTACCAGGCCACGGTAGAGGACAATGCAGCCAATTTTGATGAGAACTGATAAACTAAGATCAGAAAGGAGAGGAGAACCTCCCCTATCATTGGACTTGGGGAGTGGCATGCATGCAAAAAGGGGAGGGAGGATGGGATCGGGAGGGGTAGAGGGAGAGGCTTATGGGGGGATACAAAATGAATAAAGTGTAATTAATAAAAAATTTTTAAAAAAGCAATAAATCAAGTAATCCACTTAAAAAATGGGGTACGGAGCTAAACAGAGAATTCTCTGTAGAGAAATATAGAATGGCAGAGAAACACTTAAAAAGATGTTCAACATCCTTATCCATCAGAGAGATGCAAATCAAAATGACCCTGAGATTTCATCTTACACCCATCAAAATGGCTAAAATAAAAAACTCAAATGACAACACATGCTGGAGAGGTTGTGGAGAAAGGGGAACCCTCCTTCCTTGCTAGTGGGAATGTAAACTCTTACAACCACTTTGGAAATCAATCTGGCGCTTTCTCACACAATTAGGAATAGTGGTTCCTCAAGACCCAGCTATACCACTCCTAGGCATACCCAAATTTTGCTCAAGTACACAATAAGGACATTTGCTCAACCATGTTTGTAGCAGCTTTATTTGTAATAGCCAGAACCTGGAAACAACCCAGTTGTCCATCAATGGAGGAATGGATACAGAAATTGTGGTATTTTACACAATGGAATATTACTTAGCAATCACAAACAAGGAAATCATGAAATTTGCAGGCAACTGGTGGGATCTAAAAAGATCATTCTGAGTGAGGTATCCCAGAAGGAAAAAGACACACATGATATATACTCACTTATATAGACCTATAAGATATGATAAACATAATGAAGTCTATATACCTAAAGAAGTTAAACAAAAGAGAAGGCCAGGGTAAGATGATCAATCCTCACTTAGAAAGACAAATGGGATGGACATTGAACATAGGAGAAAACAAGTAACAGGACAGGAGCCTACCACAGAAGGCCTCTGAAAAACTTTATCTAGCAGTGTATCAAAGCAGATACTAAAATTTATAACCGGGAGAGTGCAGGGTATCATATGAAAGAGGGAGAATTTAGTATGTCCTGGAGAAGATAGGAGCTCCACTAGGACTAAATATATCTGGGCATAGGGGTCTTTTATGAGAATGATACTCCACCAAGGACTATGTATGGATATAACCTAGAACCTCTGCTTGGATGTAGTCCATGTTAGTTCAGTATCCAAGTGGGTACCCTAGTAAGGGGAATAGGGACTATTTGTGACATGAACTCAATGGTAGGCTCTTTGACCTCCCCACCCCCCGACGGGAGAAACAGTCCTGCTGGGCCACAGAGGAGGACTTTGCAGCCAGTCTTGAAGATACCTGATAAAACAGGGTCAGATGAAAGGGGAGGAGGTCCTCTCCAATCAGTGAACTTGGAAAGGAGCAGGGAGGAGTTGAAGGAGGGAGGGTGGGAATAGGAGGGTATGAGGGAACATGATACAGTTGTGATACAGAGTTAATAAAATATAACTAATAATAAAAAAACAAAAAATTGAAAATTGGATAAAAAGTTTATTTTAAGATCTTTAAGCAGTGCTTAGATCCAGCCACTCCCCTTTTGCTGTGTCATGAATTAGGTTACA
>NW_026587312.1:0-1897 GCF_907164565.1 Psammomys obesus | reverse complement strand
CACGGGGTGGGAGGGATTGGGGAGCCTGGGGAGGGGTCACGGTCATTCATGAGATCTTTTTGCAACATTCTTGGAACCTGCTTTGCTTTGCTGCAAATGTGGTGTGGTCGTGTGCCTCCCAGAGTTCTGACCTAGAGCCCTCTTTAGGAGGTATGGTGCTGTCCTCTCCTGGAACACTGAGAGATTCTGACACTTCTAGACATCACCCATTCCTTTTGTGTCCTTTCCTTGTATGACCTTCTGTTTGCTTCCACTGAAACCTTTTCTGGGAATGTGCGGAAAAGTATATGAGGAGAGGAGGACATGGGTGGGAACATAATGGATTGCTTTCTGTCTGTTTTCTCTCTGTGAGACAGCATTGTTGTTTTGCACAGGATGTTCTCAAATTTCTGGGTTCAGGTGATCTTTCTGCCCTCCTGAGAAATCAATCTACTGGACTTGTTTTGGTTTTAGTTGAGGTTGAGATAGGGGGATTTTGGTATAAGTGAGGGTGGTCTTTGGAGTGACTTTGGATTGTTGCTAGGATGCTTTTGTGGGACATGGATTCCATGGAACCCGGAGACATAACTGGAAAGGTATGTTGAATGGGGCTGGGCCTGGATTAGTGCAGGCACTGAGAGATGGTTGTGGGGCCTGGGAATATGCCAGAACTGGGATGGGGCGATGCTTGGGACATTTGAGTATGCTCTGGGATCCTGATAGATCAGAGCCTGGTTTAGAGTTGGAGCTAAGATGGCTGTGGCATTTGGGAACATGCCAGAACCTGAAAGGGGCTGATGCTTAGGACAGTGGAGAAGGTGCTGGAACCCTAATGGGTCAAGTCTGGTTCTGAGCTGGAAAGGTGGGTGCTCCAAAACAGTGCTGGAACAGGGAAGGGCTGGTGCTTGGGACAGCTGGCAGACCAGGAACCAGGATAGAGCTCTTTAGGAGTGTCACTTTGTGGTGGGTGGGGTCAGGACTGTGTCTCAATAGGGCCCCTAGTGGAGCAGTTGCTCAAATCCTTAAATCCTTGAAGGGAACTTTTTTTTTTTCTTTCCATTTAAAAATGTCTTACAGTCTAGCTCCTGAGCCAACATCAAGGCCAGGGATTAAAGGTTTGCTCCACCATGCCCAGCAAGGAGGGGTCTTTAGAATCTTGTGAAGACGCAGAATTAGCATAGCCTTGGTAGACAGGGACATTTAGGACAAACCATAGTAAATATTTCTCTGCCTTTCCTTGTGCAGATCAGTCGCAGGAACCAGCACCCCTGTACCGCCTGTCTGGATAGAGCCAGAAGACTGCCAGCATCAACCCCCAGGGCCAGGATAGCTGCTGCATCCACACTTCAGTGGGGCACTGTACTGCAAAGAGCAAGGTGAGCAGCTATTTTGGGAGCAGCCCCTAATTCAAGCAAAGAGCAAGTGAAGGGGCTTCCTACTAAGGTTCACAGACTGCTGGGTAGGGACAGACCAAGTATGAGAGTTATCTGTTTACTTTTTAGGCCCCTTTCTGCCTCTGATTCCACATTGCATACAATTTGGAACCATAAGCTTATTTTATCAACACCCACTCCTCAGTCTCAGATCCCTACCCCAACCCCACACCAGTTACCACCACCATCTTGTTGCTGTGTGGTAACCCAGATCCACAGCATTCTTTTAACCATGGCAATGGTTTTGAGTGTCACACATTCTTGGCACTTGGCACTCTGATCATATCCACGGAACACCAGTCATCATCTTTCTCATTTGCTGAGCATTGTTTCTTCAGGAAGAGGAGGGTTTCCTATGTGCTGCCAGTCTTGGACCTAGCAAGGAGCCGCCTGAATCCAGAATAGCCAAAAATGGGTGGCCTTGTGTTTTCGTGCCCTTTCCACCACTGGGGCCTTTCCAATGTCCCCAGACATTTGCCTTTTCC
>NW_026587311.1:0-1561 GCF_907164565.1 Psammomys obesus | reverse complement strand
TTTTTTATCTGGTGGTGGTCTGGGATACAGTTGTTCACTTCTGGACAAAGAACAGCAGGTCCCTGAGAACATAGGTACCAATTCTCTCTAGAATAAATTTGAGTGCTCAAGGGAGTTGGCTAGTTCAAGGCATCTGATCTATGGGAAGTAGAAATGAGGTTCACATCAGGTATTACAATTAGCTTTTTAAATGAGGCTTTCACTATCACACAGCAGTCAGTGCCTGTGGTGATGTGGAAGTGTTCTATCTCTTTGGCTAAGCTGGTATGGGATTGTGGCCAAATTACAGGGTTTCCCAGGCTCATACCCAGCATGGCAGAAGGTAGGTCCAGTGAGGTGTAGGCCTTTTGGGCTGAAAGGCTGGTCTTGGCCCACTGGGTCCATTGCTTGAGGTCAACATGGTTTTTAGAAGTTGAGCAGTATCCAGGCAGGTTAGCAAGTAGCCAAGTTCTGGGAGCTCAGTGGCAAATCTCAAGGGAGCAGGGGAAACCCTCTCTTCTCCAGAATAAAAGACTGACAAATTTTAGGTTGCTATGGTGGAAACCTGATGGTATCACAATGTTAATTTCCTGTGAAATAAACCTTTGGCTTAGAGGATGAATGTTTTTGGTTTCCTGGGGCTCAGGATAGTTGATTTATATGTTGTGGTGCAGTACCTCATTTGCATGCAGTATCACAGTCCTATGACATAGAGAATATATAAATTAATTATCCTGTGGTGGGGGAATATCTCCAGGTATAGTTGAAAGGCATTTGCTGAAAGCTAACATATCCTTAGCATAGAGTGGTGTATTTCCAGGAATCCCTAGTTGCTTGCTGAGCAGGGTTCTTATCAGGAAGGAGTCAGGCCCATAATCTTCACTTAGGATGTGATGCTCCTTAGTATCTGGGGTTCCCTACATCAGGCAAAAATAGAATCCCACTGAGAAAGGGAGTCCACTGTATAGATCTAGCGAAGAGACTATTTAGAATGTCATACTTCAAAATAACCAGCGGAGTTCCACAACTGAGGTTCTGCAACCACTCCTCAGTATCAACTCTGTTTAACAGTGCTCCTTACCCAGTACCAGCCTGTCTGTTTGCTTGTTTATTTGTCTTGCATTGGTGGGAACTAAGCTCAAAGCATTCTGCACTGGCAGATCGTTTAGCAAAAACCTACATCCCCACACTTTTTTGTCAGTATCAATAACAGCTTCAAATTGAGTAAAGGTTTTGCACTTCTGTGACAAGTTTTAAACTGTGCAAACTTTAATTTATTTTATGTTATGACATGAAAGAAAGCATGCCTTTTCAACACCAAGAGTCAATAAGGACCAGTATAGATCAGTAAGTAATACCTTCCATTCCTATTGCTCTAATCTCTCTTCCCCTTCTCCTCAGAATAAGAAAGTCCTACTCCACCATACCAAGTCATCCTCTTCTACTGAGGCTGGGCAAGGCAGACCCACCAGTGGGGGTCCACTTACTACGGAGACCCACATGAAGACGAACTTGTGCATAAGCCACATATGTGGAATTGATCTTAGTCTAGTCCATGCATGGTCCCCGGTAGCTGCAATGG
>NW_026587310.1:322-1229 GCF_907164565.1 Psammomys obesus | reverse complement strand
CTGTGGCCTGATAAGGCTGCTCCCCCCTCAGGGGGAAGTGATCAACGAGCAGGCCAATCAGATTATGTCAGAGGCAGTCCCTCTTCCCATTACTATGTAACCCACTTGGATACTGAACTGCCATGGGCTACACCTGTGCAGGGGTTCCAGGTCATCTCCACGAATAGTCCTTGGTTGGAGTATGAGTCTCTGGGAAGTTCCCTGTGTTCAAATTATCTTGTTCTGTTGCTCTGCTTGTGGAGTTCCCGTTCCCTCCAGCTCTTACTATTTCCCACTTCTTACATAAAATTCCATTCACTCTGCCCATCAGTTGGCCATCAGGCTCAGCATCTGCTTTGACAGTCTATACTGCAGAAGCTTTCAGAGGCCCTCTGTGGCAGGTTTCAAGGTTGTTTCCTGTTTTCTTCTGGCTTTCAGAGGCCCTCTGTAGCAGGTTCCGAGGTTGTTTCCTATTTTCTTTTTCTTCTGATGTCCATCCTCTTTGTCTTTCAGGATGGGGATTGAACATTTTAGTTAGGGTCCTCTCTTTTGCTTAGTTTGTTTAGATGTACAGCTTTTAGTGGGTTTATTTGATATTGTATGTTTATATGAGTGAGTATATACCGTGAGTGTCTTTTTGCTTCTGGGTCAACTCACTCAGGATGATCCTTTCCAGGTCCCACCATTTATCTGCAAATTTCATGATTTCCTTATTTTTCATTGCTGAGTAATACTCCATTGTATAGATGTACCACAGTTTCTGCATCCATTCTTCAGTTGAGGGGCATCTGGGTTGTTTCCAGCTTCTGGCTATTACAAATAAAGCTGCTACAAACATGGTTGAACAAATGTCCTTTTTGTGTACTTGCGCCTCTTTTGGGTATATGCCTAGGAGTGGTATGGCTGGATCTTGAGGAAGCGCTATTCC
>NW_026587310.1:0-222 GCF_907164565.1 Psammomys obesus | reverse complement strand
TATGTAAGAAGTGGGAAATAGTAAGAGCTGGAGGGGGCGGGAACTCCACAAGGAGAGCAACAGAACAAGATAATTTGAACACAGGGAACTTCCCAGAGACTCATACTCCAACCAAGGACTATTCGTGGAGATGACCTGGAACCCCTGCACAGGTGTAGCCCATGGCAGTTCAGTGTCCAAGTGGGTTACATAGTAATGGGAAGAGGGACTGCCTCTGACATA
>NW_026587309.1:0-1488 GCF_907164565.1 Psammomys obesus | reverse complement strand
CCCACCCAGTACCCTCATGATTGGTCCATCTACCTTCTAACATCTATGGGATATGATGAAAGTAGTGCTAAGATGAAAATTCATAGTGCTAAGTGCCTTCAAAAAGAAATTTGAAACATCTCATGCAAGCAACTTAATGGCTCACCTAAAAGCCCTAGGAAAAAAAGACACAGACACAGCAAGGAGGGGTAGATGGCTGGAAATAATCAAACTCAGGGCTGAAATCAATCAATTAGAAACAAACAATTCAAAGAATCAATGGAACCAAGGGCTGGTTCTTTGGGAAAATCAACAAGATAGACAAACCCTTAGCCATACTAACTAAAAGGCAGAGAGACACTATCCAAATCAACAAAATCAGAAATGAAAAAAGGGACCTAACCACAGACACTGAGAAAATCCAAACAATAATTAGGTCTTATTTCAAAATCTTATATGCCACAAAATTTGTGAATCTTAATGAAATGGACAATTTTCTAGATTGATTCCACTTACCAAAGCAGAATCAAGACCAGGTAAATAAATCAAACAGTCCTATATCTCCTAAGGAAATAGAAGTGGTCATCCAAAGTCTCACATCCAAAGGAAGCCCAGGGCCAGATGGTTTCAGTGCAGAATTCTACCAGACCTTCAAAGAAGGGCTAACACCAATACTCTTCAAACTATTTCACAAAATAGAAACAGAAGAAACACTACCAAACTCATTCTATGAAGCCACAGTCACCTTGGTACCTAAACCTCACAAAGACCCAACAAAGAAAGAGACTTTCAGGCCAATCTCCCTTATGAACATCGATGAGAAAATACTCAACAAAATACCTGCAAACCAAATCCAAGAACACATCAGACATATCATCCACTATGACCAAGTAGGCTTCATCCCAGATATGCAGGGGTGAGTCAATATATGGAAATCCATCAATACAATCCACCATATAAACAAGATGAAAGGAAAAAAAAAAAAAACAAAACAAAAAACACATGATCATCTCCGTAAATGGTGAAAAGGCATTTGACAAAATCCAACATCCATATATGAGCACACACAACTCCGAAAACCCTACCACACCAGAGGAGCGCACATACCTCCTAAAACCCGGCCACACGGTAAAGCACCCACTGCCAGCGCCAGAGCGCAGACCCAACCACAGAGACTCAGCTCCGCAGTACAATCCTTCCTGGATCCCTAATCTGCAAAGTTCAGTGCCTGGGGCCCAAGACAGCAGAGGCAGAACTTCAGGCCCCACAGTGGCAGAGAGAGTTGTATCAACCCGCTGAACGCCACCCCTCAGAGCAGCCCACGCCCCACCTACTGCCTTCTTCCCAAGCTCTGGACCCTCAGAGCACACCCTCACCACCACCACCACCACCACCGGGCCCTGCCGGAGTGCACGAACCACCGAAACCCCACCCTGCCAGAGCGCACACACAAAGAGTGCCCGACACAGACATTCAGATCTGCAGTACAATCCTTCCCACATCCCAAGT
>NW_026587308.1:777-1727 GCF_907164565.1 Psammomys obesus | reverse complement strand
TGAGCGCCCAGGGCCGGAAGAGGGCTTCAGGCCCGACCGGGACGGGTCCAGGCTCGTCCGGCGCATGCGCAGTGCGCAGGGATGCAGGGCCCGGAGCATCCTTCCGGTTTCCTGGGGCCTCCCCGCCCCCCCCCCAGTAATAACTGTGTAATTTCCGTGCGATTGTCCACGCAGCCATGTTCATACATGTAACATTTCCATGTGGCGTGAATTTACATGTCATGGAAATGGTCATTTGCATATGGCATGGATTTACATATCATTTAAATACGCGTCTGCATGTGGCACGGATTTACATCTCATGCAAATACGCGTCTGCATGTGACATGGATTCACGTATCATGCAAACATGTGTTTACATGTGACATGGATTCACGTATCATGCAAACATGTGTCTGCGTGTGTGACAGGGATTTGCATATTATGCAAATACGCGTTTGCATGTGACATGAATTTACATATTATGCAAATACGCGTTTGCATGTGACAGGAATCTGCATCTCATGTAAATACGCGTTTACATGTGACATGGATTCACGTATCATGCAAATACGCGTTTACATGTGACATGGATTCACGTATCATGCAAGTATGTGTTTGCGTGTGTGACAGGAATTTACATATTATGCAGATTCGTGTTTGCATGTGACAGGAATTTGCATATCATGTAAATACGCATTTACATGTGACATGAATTTACACATCATGCAAGTACGCGTTTGCATGTGACATGGATTCACGTATCATGCAAACATGTGTTTGCGTGTGACATGAATTTACATATCATGCAAATACGCATTTACATGTGACGTGAATTCGCATCTCATGTAAATGTGCATTTGCATGCGGCATGAATCTGCATCTCATGCAAATACGCGTTTAAATACCACATGGATTCACGTGTCATGCAAACATGTGTTTGCCTGTGTGTCAGGAATTTGCATATTATG
>NW_026587308.1:0-767 GCF_907164565.1 Psammomys obesus | reverse complement strand
TGTTTGCCTGTGTGTCAGGAATTTGCATATTATGCAAATACGCGTTTACATGTGACATGGATTCACGTATTATGCAAATATGTGTTTGCGTGTGTGGCATGAATTTACATCTCATGCAAATACGCGTTTGCATGTGACATGGATTCACATATTATGCAGATACGCGTTTGCATGTGACAGGAATCTGCATCTCATGTAAATACGCGTTTACATGTGACATGGATTCACGTATCATGCAAATACGTGTTTGCGTGTGTGGCCTGACTTTGCATATTATGCAAATGCTCATTTGCATACGGCGTGGATTTACATGTTATGCGGATACGTGTTACGCGTTTACATGGGACATGAATTTACGCATCACACAAATACGCGTTTACATGTGACGTGAATTTGCATCTCATGTAAATGTGCATTTGCATGCGGCATGAATTTACATCTCATGCAAATACGCGTTTACATACCACATGGGTTCACGTATCATGCAAACGTGTGTTTGCGTGTGTGGCATGATTTACATATTATGCAAATACGCGTTTGCATGTGACAGGAATTTACACATCATGTAAATACGCTGTTTACATAGGACGTGAATCTGCATCTCATGGAAATACGTGTTTAAATACCACATGGACTCACGTATCATGCAAATATGTGTTTGCATGTGTGACAGGAATTTGCATCTCATGCAAATACGCGTTTACATGTGACATGGATTCACGTATCACGCAAATACGTGTTTGCGTGTGTGGTGAATTTACATCCTA
>NW_026587307.1:0-2823 GCF_907164565.1 Psammomys obesus | reverse complement strand
GCGGCGGCCCGGCGACGGGCGGCCTCGCAGCTCCGCCTCCTCGCGGCCGCCTCCCCGCCCCCCGCGGCCGCAGCGGCGCCAGCCGCGTCCCTCCCGGGCCTGGGCGAGCGTACCCAGGCGGAGCGGGTACCGAGACGGAGGGCGGGCGGGCGGAACGCGAAGGCCCGGGACCCTAGCCCGCCTTCCGCGCCATCGGGGCGGGGCCAGGGACCCTCACCGATTCGAGGACCCGCCTCTGGGCCCATGGGGCAAAGACTGAGCCTGGGGTCGCACAGGAAGTTCCTGCGTGGGGCCATGGAACCCCAGCCTCCGGTGTTCCCCTGCCCTTCTGGACCACACTGCGGACCCACACCTCTCCTGCTACCCAGCAGGTACAATGAGCTTTTGGTCAGCTGTAACGCTGTGAAGCAGCTCTTTCACCTACTTAGGCTGCTTAGCACCTGATTAGCTTCAGGAAGTACCATGCACATCGCCTTAATTGCGGTGAGGGACAGGGGACAATGTACAGTAGCCACAACACGCCTGATCTGTATCCACACCAGTGTTTACACGTTAGCCTAGTCTGTGAAGACAGTGTATTCTCAGACACTGGCATTTCACCTCTGTCTTCTGGCCACTATGAGCTACATCATCTTCCACACCTAAGTTCATTGTGTGGAGGTACTTTAGTTCCAACCGGGGGGGGGGGGGGGGTCTGTACCTGAGCAGCTGTCCCACCTTGGGATATTAGTGTGTTCCATTACTCTAACTGTCCAAAGGACAAAAAAACTGTGCCACCTGCAGCTTCTGCCAAAATTCTAAGATTCTATCAGCTCATATGTAAAAACAAAACCAGAAACATTTGGGTTATGACTTGTTGATCTACAGATGATCTGCTTAATTAGTAAGCAAAAAAAAAAAAAAAAAAAAAAGTACTTGTTGCTGAATGAGATCTAAGAGACAAGTTCCAATTATTAAGCAAATTTAAAACTAGTTTGGGATATGACCTTTATTGAGCTTATCCACCAGAGTGGAAATAATGTCTGTACAAAACCAAATGTTTGTTACTATAACTTCTGCATCACAATTAAAATCCAAACAGTTTTTTAAAAACAGTCAACTCAATCAAAAACCCCACTACTTCAGAATCAATAGCTTCTTTGAAGCCACAGTAACACTTAAATATGGTTAAGACTCAAATGCAGAAATTTGGTTGGCTGGAAGGCTAATTAAGCCTCCAACTTGCTCAAATAGAATTACAAAAAGGCAAAATTGTGTTTTTCACAGAGATACAGTCCACTGGAATCACCAACACTGGACAGCTGTTAAGAATATTTAGAGTCCTGAGATAATAAGAAATCCAGGCATCCTTAGACGGTCTTCTGTTGTCCTTTCTTCCCAATCAGAGATTTGTGGATATGTGGGATGACACCTAGGAGACAAAGAAATTAATTCTACTTTTCGTAGAAACATTATTAAGTAGCACAAGGAATCAAAGCAGGTAATTCTGCAACTTGAAAGGTCTTTTAAAAACATGAGGATCAAATAGAAAGTAAAACTATGAATTAAAAGAACAATGGTCTTAACAAAACCTGAGCGATGCAGGAAAAACCAAATTTCCTAAAACACTTTTATCAAAAGATACTGCCCTCTTCTAGAAGCAATGGTTCTTAAATGGAACGTAGTTATGAGTTTTAGTAATGACATACCACCACCAGCAATTGTAGCCTTGATCAGAGAGTCCAACTCTTCATCTCCACGAATAGCAAGTTGCAAATGACGAGGGGTAATACGCTTTACCTTTAAGTCTTTTGATGCATTTCCTGCCAATTCAAGTACCTAAAAGGCAAAAATCTGATGATCAATCTCCCAACATACTTTTCAGTCAAGAACGAGGCTCACCAAACCTCAACGATGTTTATCTACCAACTGTCGTCATCACCCCACTACCTGAATGACAAAATTATGCAAAGTATGCAGAGGATGGAAGGGGCACGGGATTGCATTTGCAAGAGCAGCAAAAGTCTGGCTCAGCAGGCTCCTTGACTGAACACTAGCTCCCTCTAGCGCTCTCTCGGTCTGCGCGCCGCGCTTACGGCCTGGGAGTTTTCTTGCATCACTTTCCTCCTTCCCTCGCCACTTTCCCCCGCCCCCCCAAAAGCTTTTCCAGCTCACAGGCGTACACCCGTTTACCTCTGCGGTGAGGTACTCCAGGATGGCTGCGCTGTACACAGCGGCGGTCGCGCCCACACGTCCGTGGCTGGTTGTCCTAGATTTCAGGTGTCGATGAATACGGCCCACAGGGAACTTGATTTTTAGGCGCACAAACAAAAACGCACAAAGATAGGGAGATTCAGAGATAGAAAAGGCGAGGTGCGCGCCAAGGCCGAGGACGCTGGTGCACCAACGCGCGCCCTGGCAAGGCAACACATGCGATCGACGCCCCGCCACCCCGAGATCCACCGTCTCCGCGGGCCGAGTCGCGACACATCACCCACGCAAAGATGGAACACCCGTGCGGGGAGCCGACAAACAAGCGGGGGGTGGGGGGGAAGCGCACAGATAAAGGCCGGCTCGCCCGACTGCGGCGGCGGCTACCTACCTGCAAGCCGGCTCGCTGCGAGCGGGAAACCGCCTTTGTCTTGGCCTTTCCGGAGTCCTTTCCAGCCTTACCGCCAGCCTGCGGCGCCGCCGACGCCCGCGAGCCCGGGAGGGACGGAGCAGAGATAGGATTACCCAGGCGGCCGGGCCCCTCCCCCACCGCGGCGCGTCCCGGAGGCCGGCGCGCGCTCTCCGCCCGCCGGGGTCCCCGGGCCGCCGCTCGCCCCCGCCTCCTCCCCGCCG
>NW_026587306.1:0-4604 GCF_907164565.1 Psammomys obesus | reverse complement strand
GAAAAGAAGGTGTACTCTTTTGAGTTTGGGTGAAAAGATCTGTAGACGTCTATTAAGTCCATTTGATTTAGGGATTCTGTGAGTGGTTTTATTTCCCTATTTGGTGTCTGTCTGGTTGATCTGTCTCCATTAATGTTCCTAACCAAAGCTATTGATAAATTACATAAACCATAACAGCAAATGTGACAATATAACAACCAATCTTTCTAGCAGGGGACAAATTAGCATCTGATCAGGTGTCACTGACCAGTTCAGTCCTGATCATTCTGTGACCTCCATTGCCTATGGATGAGGGAATTACACCGAGTCTCAGCCAAAGACTAAGATGTTAAGTCATGTCTAATATCCACTTATAAGTGAGTATATACCCTGTGTGTCTTTATGCTTCTGGGATAACTCACTCAGGATGTACTTTTCTAGTTCCCACCATTTGCCTGCAAATGTCATGATTTCCTTGTTTTTAATTGCTGAGTAGTAATCCATTGTGTGAACATACCACAATTTCTGTATCCATTCCTCAGTTGAGGGGCATCTAGGTTGTTTCCAGCTTCTGGCTATTACAAATAAAGCTGCTACAAACATGGTTGAGCAAATGTCCCTGTTGTATACGTGAGCATATTTTGGATATATGCCTAGGAGTTACAGTATAGCTGGTTTTTGAGGTAGCTATTCCTAATTGTCTGAGAAAGTACCAGATTGATTTCCAAAGTGTTAATATAAACATACTAAAATCTGTACACCTAAAGAAGATAATTAAGAAAGAGGATCCTGAGTAATGTGATCAATTCTCATTCTGAAAGGCAATCTGGATGGACATCGGAAGAGGGAAAATAAGGGAACAATACAGGAGCCTACCACTGAGGGCCTCTGAAAGATTTTGCACAGCATATATCAAAGCAGATGCTGAAACACATAACCAAATTTTGGGCAGAGTGCAAGGAATCTTATGAAAGAAGGGGGAGATAGAAAGACCTGGAGGGTACAGGAGCTCCACAAGGAGAGCCAACAGAATCAAAATATGTGGTTAAAGGGGTCTTTTCTCAGACTGATACTCCAACCAAGGACCCCTGCACAGATGTAGCCCATGGCATCTCAGTGTCCAAGTGGATTCTCTAGTAATTGTAATTAACAAAAAAATAAATTAATTAAAAAGAAACATGTGGAGTCATCAACTTTCAATCTACAAGTTGTTTTCTCATTAATAACTCTCCATGTAGTGTCAGGACACAATACTTATCATTGTGTTAAGTGTTAGTAATACCTCTATTCTTATACACCAGTTCATATTCACTGGAGTTCAGACACTATTACACACTCCTCCCTGTCAGTGAAGAAAAAAAGACATGTAATTTATTTTATAAACACTGAACTCTCTTCTAATTCATGTATAACTTCCAAAAAAAAAAAAAAAACTGAGGGAAAGTTTTTTGTTCGTTTTTTTGTTTTGTTTTTACATCGATGCACCCCATGATTGAAAAGAAAAGTAATACCCTAGGACAAATGGGGTATGCAATTTGTCTTCAACTTTTCAGTTAATGATATCTTTCAAATAACCACATTAAAATTATCTCCAAATAGTTCCCTAGTAAGGGGAACAGGGGATGTCTCTGACATGAACTCAGTGGTTAGCTCTTTGACCACCTCCCAATGACGTGGGAGCAGCCTTACCAGGCCACAGAGGAAGACAATGCAGCCAATCCTGATGAGACCTGTTAGGCTACAGTCAGAAAAAAAAAGAGGAAGACTTCCTCTATCAATGGACTGGGGAAGGGGCATGGGAGGAGAAGGATGGAGGGTGAGATTGGGAGGGAAAGAGATAGGAGGCTACAGCTGGAATACAAAGTGAATAATTTTTTTAATTAAATTTTTATTTTTTATATTAATTACATTTTATTCTCCTTTCATAACAGCTGTAGCTCCTCCCTCATTCCCTCCCAATCCTACCCTCCCTGTCTCATCTCCTCCCATGCCTCTCTCCAAATCCACCGATAGGGGAGGTCCATCTCCCCTTCCATCCCACCCTATTTTATCAGATCTCATCAGGACTGGCTGCAATATCCTCTTCTGTGTCATGACAAGGCTGCTCCTCCCTTGGGGTGGGGAGAGGTTGGTCAAAGAGACAGCCACTGAGTTCATGTCAGAGACAGTCCCTCTTCCCCTTACTAGGGAACCCACTTGGACACTGAGCTGCCATGGGCTACATCTGAGCAGGGATTCTAGGTTATGTCCATGAATGTAGCTTGGTTGGAGTGTCAGTCTCTGAAAATACCCCTGTGCCCAGATATTTTGGTTCTGTTTGTTCCCCTTGTGGAACTCCTGTACTTTCCAGGTCTTACTAACTGCCCCTTCTCTCATATGATTCCCTGCACTCTGCCCAAAGTTTGGTTATGAGTCTCAGCATCTGTTTTGTTACACTGCTAGGTAGAGTCTTTCAGAGGCCCTCAGTGGTAGGTTTCTGTCCTGTTTCTTGTTTTCTCCTTCTTCCAATGTCCTTCCCCTTTGTCTTTCTAAGTGGGATTGATCGTCTTCCTCTGGGTCCTTCTCTTGTTTACCTTCTTTAGAAATACAGATTTTAGTATGTTTATCCTGTCTTATAGGTTGAGTATCCACTTATAAGTGTGTATAAACCATGTGTGTGTCTTTCTGCTTCTTAGACATATATCCAAAATATGCTCAAGTACACAAGGACATTTGTTTAATCATGTTCGTAGCAGAAGCAGCATTATTCATAATATTCATAATAGCAGCTTTATTCATAATTCATAAAAGAACCTGATAACAACCCACATGTCCCTCAATGGAGGAATGGATACAGAAATTGTGGTACATTTACACAATGGAATACTACTCAGCAATTAAAGACAAGGAAATTGTGAAAGTTGCAGGCAAATGGTGGTATCTAGAAAAGATCATCCTGTGTGAGGTGTCTCAGAATAAATTTTTTAAATGTTTTTTTTTAATTTATTACTAATTTCATGTCAGAGACAATCCCGGTTCCCCTTACTAGGGTACCGACTTAGAGACTGAGCTGCCATGGGCTATCTCTGTGCAGGGGGTCTAGGTTATCTCCATGCATGGTCCTTAGTTGGAGTATCAGTCTCAGAAATGACCCCTGGTCCCAAAATGAATACAGTATAATAAATAAATAAAATTTGAAAAAGAAAAAATGTATTTCCAGTATGAGCTGCATTCTTCTCCATAATATTTAGTTGTCTCACATATCAGGCTGCATCAAATGCACTTTGCTTCCTAATTAACTTGTTAGTTACTTACTATACAGGAATTTGAAGGTACTAATCAAATGTTCTGTTTGTAATTGTATCACATTAACCCTGATTAAGGATGCATTTATCTCTATGAGGATTACATTGAAATGTAAATGCAACTACTGTTGATTGATGCTCAGTTATATCAAGCAAAGCAATTACTATGAACTGGATTGGCACTGCATGTCCTAAATTCATGACTGCACATACATAGAAATATACTGATTTTCCTAAAACAGTCAGTTTCAGGGAAAAGCAAAGCTTTTTTTTTTTTTTTTTTTTTTGGTTAATCAGAACAAAGTTTTAAAACACTACAAACTTTGATAGATAAAACATTTCCCTAAGATATGAAAACTGCATTTTGAATCAGGACTAACGTTTCTTCAAGCTTGGGCAGCTTTGAAACCCATGATATTCAGAATGGTCTTGAAACTGTGGCAATCCTGCTGCCTCTATTGGACTTGAATTATGGGTATCAGTTACCCCACTTAGCTACAACCTGTCTTTTTAAAGTATCTTTCACTTGAAAGTTCAATCACTTATTTTCTCATCAAAATACCTAACAGAAGCAACTTTTAAGGGGAAAGATTTGTTTTGTTTCAGTATCTGTGGGATCTCAGTCATTCACATGATGAAGGCAAATCTGAGTCAGTGGGTACAAAATGTGGTCGAAAACTTTGTCAGTGAGTGTGATAGGTCATGAAGCAAAGCCAGAAGCTTGAAGCCAGAAACAACTTTCAAGGATTGGTTCTAGTGAGCTAGTCTGGCCAGGCAAGCTCCATTTCTAAATGGTTGTACAGCTGCCCAAACCAGCCGGAGAATAAGGACTCAAATATGTTGGGGATGCTTACCAGAGTACAGTAGCAGAATTTTGCTGCTGACGGTGTTCTCTGAATCTGTGTTTAGTTTGTCATGTTGCAGATTCCATGTACGTGGCACATGGCACGTTTAGATTTGTATCGACCACATTTCTTAGTCTATTCTAGTTCTTTATTTTATTGTTTGTTTTTTCTGCTCTGTTTCTGCATTTTCTATTGTGTGACCCATTATCTACCCAAGATGTATTTATTGGTTTTAATAATCCATGATTAGTGTTTATAATGCAATTTTTATTAATTAGAATCTATCTTCAAATAATACAGCATTACATCACATGCCCACTTTCTCCTTTTCAATTCAGTGTTATTCCACATGTTATTCAGCTCCCAGAAAGTCAGGCTCCCTCTCATAGGCAGCAGTTCAGGCCAGTATGGTTGACACTGCATGCTGCCTGTATCTGGGACAACAGCTGTAGCAACTAGATCCTCTGGAAATCAGCCTGCACTTCCAGGACTCACA
>NW_026587305.1:2574-2748 GCF_907164565.1 Psammomys obesus | reverse complement strand
AAAAAAATGTTGGAGTTGGTAATGAGAAGGTCTTTAACATGTTACTTTATTACTTAAGCTGGCAACTTCATAAGCAATCACCTCCCTGTAACACCACTAGATGGGAACCAAATCGACATATTAGCCTTTTCAAGGGGTGTTTCCTTTCCAAACAGTTCAATGGTATTGTCCCAA
>NW_026587305.1:0-2564 GCF_907164565.1 Psammomys obesus | reverse complement strand
GCCTGCCTCTATCTCCCGAGTGCTGGGATTAAAGGTGTGTGCCATACACCCAGCTTGTGCATTAAGATATTGTGTTTTACAAAACTGTATCAAATAATCTTGGAAAACTAAGATATTTGTACTCTTCTTTGCATTTGTTCACAGGAGAATGAATACATGTAAAGAAACAGCGAAACATTAAGGTAATAATGTAGGCACACCACATGTACTAGTTAAAAATAAACACAGCCAAAAGTTTATCAATACATTACTGATTGAGAGACTATAACACAGGTACAAAATAGAGTATTGTACTGCTATCAAAATAACGAAGTGTGTCTAATTTACTGCACGGTGTGATGATGATTTTGTTAAGTAACTGAATAAAGTAGTTGAAAGTGTATGTTATAAACACATAAAATTAAGTTAAAAACACTTTTTTAAGGTTTACTCTTGCAGACAGTAGGGAGATGGTTCAGTCAGTAAACGACTTGTTCCTGTCACAAAAGCATGAGGACCTCAGTTTGGATGGCTAACACCCACATAAGAAGCTGAGGGTAGTGACACCCAGAAGGCAGAGAGTGACGGAGGGAGACGCCTGGTATCAACCTCAGGCCACATTTGTATGCATGGAATTGGAGCACACACATTTCCTCCCATGTGCAGACACCACACACCTGCACACAAGAGAAACCAGTAACCACTTTGGGTGAGAATGTAAAGATATCTGTCAGCTCTTGTAAGCCTTTGGTAAGCATGTAAATGGTGCATCTGCTACGGTACATGCTATGCCAGCTCCTCAACAAGTTAGTGACACAATGACCTATTATCCATCATTTTCACTTCTGGTTAAATACAGTTGAAAGCAGTCTTGAAATGATCTTTGTGCACCCACATTCATAGCAGCGTTGTTTGTAGCAGCCAAAATGTGGAATCGGTCCAAGTGTCCGTCAATGGATGAATGTTAAAGATGTGTATTTTAATGCATATGGACATATCTACCAAGAACTCCTACTCAACATCAAAAGAAGGATATTCTGATTTATGCTAACACATGGGTGAACCCTGAGGACATTAGAAGGAGATGCATCATGTTAATGGTTCACAGCACTGTGAATGAACTTAGTGCTATTGAAATGTGTTCCTTTTTTTTTTATCCCGCTGTAGCTCCCTCCCACATCCCCACATCTCCTCACAATCCCACCTTCCCTCCCTCTCTCTTCTCCCCCTATGCCCCTCCCCTAGTCCACTGATAGAGGAGGACCTCCCACCCCCTTTTATTTGGCCCTAACCTATCAGATCTCATCAGGACTGGTTGCATTGTCTTCCCCTGTGCCCTGGCAAGGCTGCAGCTCCCAGGGGGTGGTGATCAGAGAGCCTGTCCACCGAGTTCATGCCAGAAACAGCCCCTGCTCCCCTTACTAGGTAACCCACTTGGATGAAATGTGTTCTTAAAGATAGTGAAAATTATGAATCTCATGTTACAGAAATTTTACAAAAATGTAAAATAATGTGTTAACTATCCATAATAAAGAGCTGATTAAACAAACAAAAAGACATTTAATGAGTATTCTAAGTTTTTAATATACAGACTTTCTATGAATAATAATTCAAATGACTGATATGTTCATGACACACATGGAAGTAAAAAGGCTGTTTTAGGATGTTAGAGAATTGCTGTTTCTCAAGTTCAGTAGTGATGGCGTGAGCCTCAGTGTCTTTTCATTTGACCATATACTATTCATATGCACATATGTATACATTCGCAGATGAAATGGTATTGAAGACTTGCCTGGAAATAATCTAGTAGCAAAGGAAACAGCGGTGCCACAGATAAGACAGACAATATACTGATCATTGTTGAAGCTGTCATGTGGACAAGGGACTTGATTACATTTGGGGGTTGGGTTTATGGTTATATTATTATTATTTTGTTCTTGTTTATTCTTGAATCTCCTCTTTAAAAGCCCTTGTTTAAAAATACTAAATAGTGCTTAAACATTGTTAAATCTATGTTTATGATGGGTTAATTATGGTGTCCTATTTTTTCTATGTTTACAAAATAGTCGAAGAGTTTTTAAAAAACCCTCCTATATCTGGCTTATCTATTGTCCACAGGGTACTATTAGTCCCTTCTGTGACAAATGGAGCTCTCTACTCCCTGCTCCCTGCTCCCCGCCTTTCTCTCTAGTTCTGCACCCAGTGGCACTGCAAGACTGAGAGAGGTCGATTCCTGAATGCACAGTACTGTTCCTACCTCCCTGCCTTTTCACGTGCTGTGAAATGCTCGCCTTCTCGACAGCCAGTGAGCATCAAGCTTTCAGAAATGTATTCTGTGCTCATGTTATCATGCCTTCACTCAGCCCTTCCCCTACCTCTTAGTCAATGTTTGTCTTGCCTTAATCCACACCATGTGATGCTGCTCCCTGAAAATGGATAGTCTGTTTCTCTCAGATATACATGTGTTTGCTTTTTATCCGTTGCATCAGTGGTCTTTCCTGACACCCACACTGTGGTCATGTAATGAATAGCTGCTTTAAAGTTTTTGAGTGGCATTATAAAGAGAAAGAAAACCCAGAGCAAGA
>NW_026587304.1:0-1330 GCF_907164565.1 Psammomys obesus | reverse complement strand
TCATCACAAAATCAACACCAGAGAGTCCAGCGACACAGACATCGCCAACAGTGTCCTCTCCCGGGTCGACAACCTCGCCAACAGGCTCAGGTTCCTCACACATTGCTGTGACTCCTCAGAACACTCACACCACACCTCCGCAGGAGGCAGCTACCACCTCCCCAGGAGGCCCGATTTCTATTCCGTGGAGTACAGGGACTGTGACCGAGCCACCAATAACCCCCAGCCCTGAAGGTGCCACCTCCCCAGTGACCCTAATGTCCACAGACTCTGCCCTTCCTCCTCTGGTGTCCCCCACCTCAACCTGGACTCCTGAGGCTCCAGTCTCCTTGGTCAGCTCCGCTCCCACCTCGCAGGCCAGTGCTGACACCCCAGCTGCCTCCGCTCCCACTCTCCCTCTCTCCCGTGCTCCCTTCTCCTCCCTGCCTGTCCCTGGGTCCTCCTCTGCTCCCAGCAGCCCTTCCAGCTCCTCTGCCCCCTCCTCCAGCTCCGGAGCTGCCGCTCACAGCCCCGTGCTCCCCAGCACTCACGCTGCTCTCACGAGGACGCCACAGGTGTCTCTGCCACCCAGTAAGTCCCCGCGTGTGGCCGCCGTGTGCATGCCCGTGACCCAGGCTGCGTGTCTGTGTGCTCTCCGGCGCGCGGTGCAGCGTGTCACCGTGTCACCGTGCTCAGAGCTGGGTCTTGTGAGCTGTGTGTCCGGGCTTGGAGAGCTGAGTTTCCGGCGCAGGCCCCGCCCGGTCCCCCCCCCCCCCCCCCCCCCCCTCTCGGTGTCTCTATGTCCTTGTCTCTCTCCCTCTCTCCGTCTCCTTTCTCCTCTCTCACCTCCTCCCCCGTATTTGCCCCCTGCTTTCTTCCTGCTTCTGTGCAATGAGGTGGGAGCGTCTCTCCTCAGCGTTGTCTGTCACTGGGTGTCAGCACGTGTCAGGCGCGGGCTGGGCCACCCAGGGACACGCGTTCTGGTCCTGAGGCCTCTTCTGTCCCCCCAGAGGACTGCGGGAACGGGGAGTGGACCGGAAGGCAGTGCGAGTGCCACTCGGGGTACACGGGCGAGGCCTGCGACTCCGTCCTCTTCTTCTTCCCCGTGGGTAAGGGCTGACACACGGCAGACACCGCTCCCGGGGCCCCGACACGCGGCAGACACGCACACCCCGAGCCCTGACACCCCGGGTCTCACAGGCACCGTGAGAGGCATGTGTGACCATCCCCAAGTCAGGAGGGGGCCCTGCCGCCCCGGGTCCCTGCTGCCCTGCCGCCCCGGGTCCCTGCTGCCCTGCCGCCCCGGGCCCTGCCGCCCCGGGCCCTGCCGCCCCGGGCCCTGCCCCCCCGG
>NW_026587303.1:169-1010 GCF_907164565.1 Psammomys obesus | reverse complement strand
GGTGAGTCTTTCTGCTTCTAGGATAGCTCACTCAAGATGATCTTTTCCAGTTCCCACAATTTACCTGCAAATTTTATGATTTCCTTGTTTCTGATTGCTGAGTAATATTCCATTGTGTAAATGTACCATACTTTCTGTATCCATTCTTCAGTTGAGGGGCATCTGGGTTGTTTCCAGGTTCTGGCTATTACAAATAAAGCTGCTACAAACATGGTTGAGCAAATGTCCTTATTGTGTACTTGAGCGTCTTTTGGATATATGCCTAGGAGTGGTATAGCTGGATCTTGAGGAAGTGCTATTTCTAGTTGTCTGAAAGAGTGCCAGATTGATTTCCAGAGTGGTTGTACAAGTTTCCTTTCCCACCAGCAGTGGAGGAGGGTTCCCCTTTCTCCACAACCTCTCCAGCATGTGTTGTCACTTGAATTTTTTATCTTGGCCATTCTGATGGGTGTAATGTGAAATCTCAGGGTCGTTTTGATTTGCATTTCCCTAATGGATAATGATGTTGAGCATTTGTTTAAGTGTTTCTCTTCCATTTGATATTCCTTTATCAAGAATTTCCTGTTTAGCTCTGTTCTCTATTTTTTAATTGGATTACTTGATTTGTTGCTTTTCAACTTCTTTAGTTCTTTATATATACAGGATATTAGCCCTCTGTCAGATAGAGGGTTGGTGAAGATTCTTTCCCAATCTGTAGGCATTTGTTTTGTTTTGATGATGAAATCCTTTGCTTTACAGAAGCTTTTCAGTTTCATGAGGTCTCATTTATTGATTGTTGCTCTTAGAGCCTGTGCAGTTGGTGTTCTGTTCAGGAAGTTGTCTCCTGTACCAATGAGTTCAA
>NW_026587303.1:0-159 GCF_907164565.1 Psammomys obesus | reverse complement strand
TACTCAAAGTGGGGACGCCTACAAAATTAATTGTTCTTGGAGAAAGACAGGTACACTGCTTCTTTCAATATCCCTATGCTCATGTGTCTTAGAAACATTGTGACATGTGATATATCTATTTAAATTACAAGATTAATAAAAGATTCCCACATTGAATTA
>NW_026587302.1:0-7293 GCF_907164565.1 Psammomys obesus | reverse complement strand
TGTCAGTCTCAGAAAAGACCCTGTGCCCAGATATATTTGGTCCTTGTAGAGCTCCTATCCTTTCCATCTCATACTAACTTCCCTTCTTTCATATGATTCCCTGCACTCTGCCGAGGGTTTGGTTATGAGTCTTAGTGTCTGCTTTGAAACACTGCTAGGTAGAGTCTTTCAGATGCCTTTTGTGGTAGACTCCTGTCATAAGTTCAATGCACATCCCATTTGTCTTTCTAAATGAGGATTAATCACCTTCGCCTGTGTCCACTTTCTTGATTATCTTCTTTAGGTGTGTAGATTTCATTATGTTTATCATGTCTTGTAGGTCTATATAAGCGAGTATATAAAAGTTTGTCTTTCTCCTTCTGGGATACTTCACTCAGAATGATCTTTTCTAGATCCCACCACTTGCCTGCAAATTTCATGATTTCCTCCTTTTTGATTGCTGAGTAGTATTCCATTGTGTAAAAATACCACAATTTCTGTACCCATTCCACTGTTGATGGATATCTGGGTTGTTTCCAGGTTCTGGCTATTACAAATAAAGCTGCCATAAACATGGTTGAGCAAGTACCCCTTTTGTGTACTTGAGCAAAGTTTGGGTATATACCTAGAAGTGGTATAGCTGGGTCTTGAGGAAGCACTATTTCTAATTGAGAAAGTGCCAGATAGATTTCCAGAGTGGTTGTACCAGTTTACATTCCCACCAGCAGTGGAGAAGGGTTCCCCTTTCTCCACAACCTCTCCAGCATGTGTTGTCACTTGAGTTTTTGATCTTGGCCATTCTGATGGGTGTAAGGTGAAATCTCAGGGTCGTTTTGATTTGCATTTCCCTAATGGCTAATGAGGTTGAGCATTTCTTTAAGTGTTTCTCTGCCATTCGATGTTCCTCTTTCGAGAATTCTCTGTTTAGCTCTGTTCCCCATTTTTTAAGTGGATTACTTGGTTTGTTGCTTTTCTGCTTCTTTAGTTCTTTATATATACTGGATATTAGCCCTCTGTCAGATAAAGGGTTGGTGAAGATTCTTTCCCAATCTGTAGGCTGTCTGTTTGTTTTGATGACAGTGTCTTTTGCTTTACAGAAGCTTTTCAGTTTCATGAGGTCCCATTTATTGATTGTTGCTCTTAGAGCCTGTGCTGTTGGTGTTCTGTTCAGGAAGTTGTCTCCTGTGCCAATGAGTTCTAGGCTGTTTCCCACTTTTGTTTCCCACTTTTTTTTTCCAGCTGATTTAGAGTATCTGGTTTTATGTTGAGGTCCTTGATCCACTTGGACTTTAGTTTTGTGCAGGGTGATAAATATGGATCTATTTTCATTTTTCTGCATGTAGACATCCAGTTGGTCCAGCACCATTTGTTGAAGATGCTGTCTTTTTTCCATTGAATGGATTTGGCTTCTTTGTCAAATATTGAGTATTCATATGTCGCGCGCGGCCTTTGCCGATAGGGACGACGCAACAACCGAGGATTTCTTCAGCGGCAAGTTTATTGTACAGCTCTTTCTTGCAGATGGTGAAGGACCCAAACCCCGGGTTGTGCTCTGCTTAAATAGCCAGCAGCGCGACCTGTCCGTCTGTAATTGGTGCTCTGTTCAAGTCTTCATAAGCATATGGCTGGCAATTGGAGTGCAGCCTAAACCCTCATTAGCATAAAGCTGCGCATGCGTAAACTGCAGGGTGGCGCAGGCAAGAAGCGCGAAAATGCTGGCAAGAAGAACCAGGAAGCAGGAAGCCGGCGCCATCTTGTAATGGCGGGAGCGGCTCCCGACATTCATAGGTGTGTGGGTTTATTTCTGGGTCTTCTATGCGATTCCATTGATCCTCCTTTCTGTTTCTATGCCAATACCATGCAGTTTTTATTACTGTTGCCCTGTAGTACAGCTTGAGATCGGGAATGGAGATACCTCCAGATGATCTGTTGTTGTACAGGATCGTTTTGGAGATTCTGGGTTTTTTGTTTCTCCATATGAAGCTGAGAATCTTTTTTTCAAGGTCTGTAAAGAATTGAGTTGGTATTTTGATGGGAATTGCATTGAATCTGTAGATTGCTTTTGGCAGGATGGCCATTTTCACAATGTTAATCCTACCAATCCATGAGCACGGGAGATCTTTCCATCTTCTGAGATCTTCTTCAATTTCTTTCTTCAAAGACTTGAAGTTTTTCTCAAACAGGTCTTTCACTTGCTTGGTTAGAGTCACCCCAAGGTACTTTATGTTATTAGTGGCTATTGTGAAGGGTGTTGTTTCCCTAATTTCTTTCTCAGCCTTTTTGTCTTTGGTATACAAGAGGGCTTCTGATTTTTTTGAGTTGATTTTGTATCCTGCCACTTTTCTGAAGGTGTTTATCAGCTGAAGAAGTTCTCTGGTTGAATCTTTGCGTTCGCTCATGTATACTATCATATCATCTGCAAATAGTGACACTTTGACCTCTTCCTTTCCGATTTGTATCCCCTTGATCTCCTTTAGTTGTCTTATTGCTCTGGCTAGGACTTCAAGTACTATGTTGAAGAGGTAGGGAGAGAGTGGGCAGCCTTGTCTTGTCCCTGATTTCAGTGGGATTGATTTAAGTTTCTCTCCATTGAGTTTGATGTTGGCTATAGGCTTGCTGTATATTGCCTTTACTATCTTTAGGTATGTGCCTTGTATCCGTGATCTCTCCAAGACTTTAAACATAAATGGGTGTTGGACTTTGTCAAATGCTTTTTCAGCATCTAAGGAGATGATCATGTGGTTTTTCTCCTTCATTTTGTTTATGTGGTGGATTACATTGATGGATTTCCATATGTTGAGCCACCCTTGCATGCCTGGGATGAAGCCTACTTGATCATGGTGGATGATATCTTTGATGTGTTCTTGGATTCGGTTTGCAAGTATTTTATTGAGTATTTTTGCATCAATGTTCATAAGAAAGATAGTTCTGAAGTTCTCTTTTTTTGTTGGATCTTTGTGTGGTTTTGGTATCAAAGTGACTGTGGCTTCATAGAATGAGTTTGGTAGTGTTCCTTCTGTTTCTATTTTATGGAATAGTTTGAGGAGAATTGGTGTTAGTACTTCTTTGAAGGTCTTGTAGAATTCTGCGCTGAAGCCATCTGGTCCAGGGCTTTTTTTGGAGGGGAGACTGTTAATGACTGCTTCAATTTCCTTGGGAGATATAGGACTATTCAGTCTTTCTACCTAATCTTGACTTAATTTTGGTAGATGGAATCTGTCAAGAAAGTTATCCATTTCATTTAGATTTTCAAATTTTGTGCCATATAGGCTTTTGTAGTATGACCTAATAATCGTTTGGATTTCCTCAGTGTCTGTAGTTATGTCCCCATTTTCCTTTCTGATTTTGCTGATTTGTATGGTTTCTCTCTGCTTTTTAGTTAATTTGGTTAAGGGTTTGTCTATCTTGTTGATTTTATCAAAGAACCAGCTTTTTGTTTCATTGATTCTTTGGATAATTTTATTTGTTTCTAATTGATTGATTTCTGCCCTTAGTTTGATTATTTCCAGCCGTATGCTCCTCTTGGGTGTATCTGCTTCTTTTTTTTCTAGGTTTTTCAGTTGGGCCATTAAGTTGTTTGTATGTGATGTTACAGATTTCTTCTTGTAGGCACTTAGTGCTATAAATTTTCCTCTGAGCACTGCTTTCAATGTGTCCCATAAATTTGGGTATGTTGTGCCTTCATTTTCATTGAATTCTAGAAAATCTTTAATTTCTTTCTTTATTTCTTCCTTGACCCAGCTGTCATTGAGTAGTAAGTTGTTCAGTTACCATGTGCGTGTCGGCTTTTTGTTGTTTCTGTTGTTGTTGATGTCCAGCTTTAGTCCATGGTGGTCAGATAGTATACAAGGGATTATTTCAATCCTTTTGTATCTGTTGAGGCTTGCTTTGTGACCAACTATATGGTCTATTTTGGAGAAGGTTCCATGTGGTGCTGAAAAGAAGGTGTACTCTTTTGAGTTTGGGTGAAAAGATCTGTAGACATCTATTAGGTCCATTTGATTTAGGGATTCTGTGAGTGCTTTTATTTCCCTATTTGGTGTCTGTCTGGTTGATCTGTCCCTTGATGAGAGTGGGGTGTTGAAGTCTCCCACTATTAAGGTATTAGGATCAATGTATGATTTAAGCTTTAATATTGTTTCATTTACGAATATAGGTGCTGTTGTATTTGGGGCATAGATATTCAAAATTGTGATGTCCTCTTGTTGGATTTTTCCTTTGAAGAGAATATAGTGGCCCTCCTTATCTTTTTTGATTAACTTGGGTTGAAAGTCTATTTTATTAGATATTAGGATGGCTACTCCAGCTTGTTTTCTGGAACCATTTGCTTGAAAAACATTTTTCCAGCCCTTTACTTTGAGGTGGTGTTTATCTTTGTTGCATAGGTGTGTTTCTTGGATGCAACAGAATGTTGGGTCCTGTTTCCGCAACCATTCTGTTAGCTTGTGTCTTTTTATTGGTGAGTTGAGTCCATTAATATTGATAGATAATATTGACCAATGCATGTTAGTTCCTTTTGTAATGGAGTCGATGATCTTACCTTGTTTCATTGCTTGTTTTCTTTTCCTTTTTGTTGGGATATTATCTGTATGCCCTGTTTTCTTGGGTGAATTCGTTTTCATTGGATTGGAGTTTTCCTTCTAGTATCTTCTGTAGGGTTGGTTTGCTGTATAGATATTGTGTAAATTTAGTTTTGTCATGGAATATTTTGTTTTCTCCATCTATGTTGAATGAAAGCTTTGCAGGGTATAGTAGTCTGGGTTGACATTTGTGATCTCTTAGAGTCTCCATGATGCTTGCCCAGGCCCTTCTGGCTTTCATAGTTTCTGATGAGAAGTCTGGTGTGATTCTGATAGGTCTACCTTCATATGTTACTTGGCCTTTTTCCCTTGCTGCTTTTAATATCTTTTCTTTGTTCTGTAGATTTAGTGTTTTGACTATGATGTGACGTGATGTGTTTCTTTTCTGGTCTAGTCTATTTGGTGTTCTGTAGGCCTCTTGTATATTTATGGACATCTCTTTCTTTAAGTTGGGAAAATTTTCTTCTATGATTTTTTTGAAAATATTTTCTGGACCTTGGAGCCTGGAGTCTTCTTTTTCATCAATTCCTATTATTCTTAGATTTTGTCTTTTCATAGCATCCTTGATTTCTTGGATATTTCGTGATTGGAATTTTTCTGATTTTACTTTTTCTTTGAGAGAAGTATCAATTTCTGCAAGTGTGTCTTCAGCTCCAGAGATTCTCTCTTCCATCTCTTGTATTCTGTTGGTGATGCTTACTTTTGTGGTTCCTGATCTTTTCTCCAAGTTCTCCAGCTCAAGAGTTTTCTCATTTTGTGTTTTCTTTATTGATTCTAATTCTGTTTTCATGCCTTGCACCATTTCTTTTATGTGTTTGAATTTGGATTCCTGTCTCTCTACGATGGACTCTATTTCCTTGTTCATTTCCTTTTTGTATGCCACTAATTTTTTCTCTACTTGTGCCTCTATTTGTTTGGCTATGTTTGCCTGTGTTTCTTTAAGGGTTTTGTCTATTTCTTCTTTCTTTACCTCCAATTGACTGGCCAACTCTTTGAAAGATTTGTTCATTTCCTCCTTATGAGCCTCAAATAATTGAGCAAGCATGGCTTTAAGGTCATTTTCCTGTGCTTCTGATGAATTGGAGTATCCATCGATTTTGGGGTTTGCTGGTGAAGTCATGATGTCCTGATTTATGTTGGAAGTGTTCTTTCGCCTACCCCTGGCCATTGGCTTTTCTGAGACTTTCCCTGTTTGTTTTTGGATTCTGCCGATCAGACTGGTACTGTCTCTCTCTCGAGTCTGGAGAATTCTTCAGGAAGTTGAGAGAGGTCCCGTGTCCTTAGCGTATGCTGAGGACTAGCTGTACCTGTGGGAGGAAAGTACACAGGCGCAAACAGAGGCAAATGCAAGCGTGCGTGCGTGCGTGTGTATATGTGTGTGTGTGTAAGTGGGTGTGGGCGTGTGTCTCGAGGGACAGAGTGATGGCTAATGTTGAACCCTTGAGTGTGTGGGAGGGGCTCTGCAATGTATACGTCGCAGGCGCTAGTGATGGTCGCAGCGCAATTTCTGGCATTAACTGCCTTAACTTTTCAATTAGACCCACAGAGCAGGAACTTCAATGTTCCAAGTGCCCCTCTGTTTCCCAAAGTGGGTATATGGGTGGGAGGGGGTTCGATGCCTGGCTTCTGTTTTAGAAGAACCCAGGATCAGTGGAGCTGCAGATTCTCAAGGGTGCACTCACTTACAGGCAGGACACTTGGCAGAGATTGGCGTATCTGGGCTCTCTGCTCTCTGGTTTGGCCCTGCTTCTTTGATGTGCTCCGCCAGTTCCGTGCTGCTGTCACTGCCAGGTTATGAGGTCTTGCTGCAGCTGGAGATTTCAGGGTGGTCACGTCAGTGGGAATCGGGGTAACCAGCCTTTCTGTTCTCTGGTTTGGCCCCGGTTAGTCTTAAACTGGAGGGCTGATGTGCCCCGCCAGCTCAGTGCTGCTCCGCCGCCAGGTTAGAAAGTCCCGCTGTAACTGGAGACTGGGTTGCTAGTCCAGATGCTTTCTGGGAAGTCCTGGGGTCTCTTTACTGTGCTCTCCAAGCTTCAGAGGCCCAGCGCCTGGTGTGTCTAGCTTGTATGGCGTTTCTGTCTGGTTTTGGTGAGTATATAGCGTATTCTCTGTCACTGTGGGATTGGGCAGGCTGTACCGTCAGTGATCGAGATCCTGCGGAGCTAGTATGGCGTCTAGCAGACTTGGGCCCTGGGAGGATGGTGCAGCCACCGCTCGAATCTGGGGCTCCGAGACACAGTACTGCTGGCCTTTGCCGATAAAGGGCTTGGGGCTCCACCTCAGTGGCTGCAGGCCCCAGGCAGTTAGGTCTGCGCTGAGAAAGGCGAGTCCGCTGTGCCGAGGAGGAGGGAGGTCTGGGGGAGGGGAGTGCCGAGAGATCAAAGGATCGTTTCTCACCTTCCCCAAACAAGTCCCTGGGTGACCCGAGACCAAGGTTTTCACCTCCTGCGATGTTCCCTGTTGTTTAGAAAGCCTCTCTGTTGTTTCCCTGGCTTCAGAAGTTCTTCCACTCATCAACTCAGAACTTTATCTCTTCCACAGCCTGGAAACTGTGTGTGCTAGTCGCCATCTTGGCTCCGCCCCTCGCTTTTAATCTATTTCAAGTTTTCTAAATCAAACTTTGTAACGCTGCTACCAGTATAATATTGAGCAGGCTTTTCATTAGCATTTAGAAAAGTATTTCAAATTCTCAACAAATTCTCAAATAGTATAAAATTATTTAAAGTCAACAACC
>NW_026587301.1:0-1027 GCF_907164565.1 Psammomys obesus | reverse complement strand
TGTTTTTTTCTGTGTCTGGTTACCTCTCTCAGGATGATCTTTTCTAGTTCAATCCATTTGCCTGCAATTTCCATGATTTCTTATTTTTAATAACTGAGGAGTATTCCATTGTATAAGTGTACTAAAAGTTCTTTATCCATTCCTCAGTTCTGGCTATTATGAATAAAATAGCTGTGAACATAGTAGCACAATTGTCCTTATTCTATAATGGAACATCTTTTGGATGTATTCCCTGGAGTAACATAGCTGGGTAATGAGGTAGAACTATTCCCAATTTTCTGAAAATGCACCAGTTTGATTACCAGAGAAGTTGTACAAGTTTGCACTCCCATCAGCCCTGGAGGAAAGTTCCCTTTCTCCACATCCTCACCAGAATGTGTTGTCACTTGAGTTTTTTATCTTAGTCACTTGAGGGGTGTAAGATGTAATCTTAGAGTCGTTTTGATTTCCATTTGTCTGATGGCTAAGGACTTTGATCATTTCCTTAATCTCAGCCATTTGACATTCCTCAGTTGCGACTTCTCAGTTTAGCTCTGAACCCCATTTTTAAATTGGTTTATTTGATTAGTTGGTGTTTAATTTCTTAATTTCTTTGTATATTTTGGACATTACATTTTTGTCTGATGTATGGTTGATGGAGATATTTCCCCAATCTGTTGACTGCTGTTTTGTTCTATTGATAGTGTCCTTTGACTTATAGAAGCTTTTCAGTTTCTTGAGGTGCCATTTATTATTAATTGTTGATCTCAGAGCCTGTACTGCTGTTGTTCTCCTGTGTTAATAAGTTCCAGAGTTTTCTCCACCTTGTCTTCTGAATGATTTAGAGTCTCTGGTTTTATGTGAAAGTCTTAGATACCCTTAGACTAGATTTTCTGTAGGATGATACAAAGGGTTTATTTTCATTTTTTTACATGTAGACATCTAGTTACACTACCATCATTTGTTGAAGATGCTGTCTCTTTTCCATTGTATGATTTTGGTTTCTTTGTTGAAAGTAAAGTTGCAATAGGTGTGTGGGTTTATTTCT
>NW_026587300.1:0-33129 GCF_907164565.1 Psammomys obesus | reverse complement strand
GCTCATACCTATAATCTAGCACTAAGGGAGAGAGAGACATGTGCATTTCTTTGAGTTAAAGGCTGGCCTGGTCTGCAAAACAAGTCCAGGACAGTCAAGACTACACAGAGAAATTCTGTGTAGAAAACAAGTTGTTTAAAGAGGTTGTTTTTTCAAGTTAAATGTGGTTAATTATGCTAAATTTAGTCTGTATTAATGTAACTCTCAACACTGCAGGGGGCCCATGCACATGTGTGGGTGGATCTATAATGAAATCTGTAAAAGTTAGATTATGTGTTAGTGTGAATGAGCAGCTTTGAATATGAAATAAACAGTTTTCTGGATTTTTTTAAAAGACCATTATGTCCTGTCACTTGACACTAGAAATCATGTTTCCAGTGGTAAACAAACTGCAATAAAGCATCTTAGGCAAATGGATTGTTATTGAAGCCAATCTGTTTATGCTATTAATATGATAAACCCTGAAGTTAACTGAGTAATTTGATTAATTTACATGAATTAATGGAATCAGAATCTCATCACCTGAAAAATATTGCTGTATTGAATTGTTTTATTTCACCTTTATTGTCCTGTGAGTTATGAAAAGAAGTACTTCTTTGCAAATAAGTCATTACCAGTCGTGTGAGTTAAAGATAGTTATAGTAGTTGAGAAAGTAATATCTAACCCATGATGACAAGGCACTATAATACTAAGATCATGATGAGAAAAAAATAATAGGAGAGCAAAGTCAAGTACCACTTTACACACAACTCATCTTACTTGGACAATATTTAACAGAATGAGAGTTATAATGAAGTACAATTCTATCATAAACATGTCTGGAACTAAGAACAGAAGAAAATATTGAGAACTGGAAGCAAGTAGGGAAAAAGTATGAAGGTAAGAAATAGGAGAGAAGAGGGAAGGACAGGTAAAAAGATAGATAAGAACTAGAGAGTTATGTAGACAGGATGAAAGCTAAATCTTTTAATCCCAAGCAGAAATTTTGTTGACAAGTCTTATATAACATATACAACAACAGAACAATTAACAATTATGCTAATAATCTTCTAGTAACTGAAGGTTTGATCCGTATGTTTAGTCAACCATTGAAGAAGAAAACACTACAGATATAAATAAACTTTTATATAGTAGATTCTTGCTTTTATTCTTTTAAAAGAAATATCATGTAGAAAAAAAAATGTTCTATTTGTGGTTAATTGGGATCTTAGCTACATGATATTCTTTATTGCTATATTTTGGGAAATTGTATTGCAAATACTCTACCTCAGACCATTGAAATAGTTAAAATATAATCTCCCTCACATGGTATTATTAGACATTCCTGTTAGAACTAAATTGATGTTTAAAAAGAGAAAAACCCAAAATTGATCTAAGATACATTTTAATTGCTTTCTTGGCTATAATAAATTACTTTAAGTCTCAGTCTTTCCATTCATAAATGAAATTAATTACTCTCAAATCACCATGTACAAAAGTGCAAAATGTGTGCAATCAATAGGATGGTTTTCATATTTGAATTTAAATTGTTTTTACCAAGAAGTACTTTGTGTATATGAGTTTCTGTTACTAATGACAAAGTACAGTAATTCAGAATAAAGTGGCTCTTTTTTCTCATTTACATCCTTGTGGTCCCTTTTCTCCTCCCTTCCCAATCCTACCTTTCCCCTCCCCTTTTCTGATCCCTTTCCCATCCAACCCAGCTCATCAAATTACATCATGACTGAGTATGTCCTCTTTCTCTTTAGACTGCCAAGGCAGTCCCACCAAGGGAAAGTGACCTAAAAGCTAGCAAGTGAGTCCAAGTCCAATGCAGTTCTTACTCCCCTACTAGAGGAGTTAATTGAAGCCTAAGGTCCCCATCTGTTACATCTACTGTAGAGGGTCCTCTGAAAGTCTCCACCCAACAAGGGATTGAAGCAGATGCTGAGAGTCACAGATAAACTTTGGATAGAGCCCAGAAAGTCTTATGGAAGAAGTAGGGGATAGAAGGACACAGAGGAGACAGGAGCCTAGTAAAGAGACCAACAAATATATAAAAAAAAAAAAATCTGAGCCCAGGCTTTCCTGCAGGGAATGATACATCAACCAAGGATTATGCACAGAGAGAACCTAGACCTCCTGCTAGGATGTAGCTGATTGACAGCTCAGTCTCCATGATGGTTCCCAAGTAATAGGAACAATGACTGCCTCTTTCATGAACTCCATATTTGCTCTTTGATCACTTGCCCCTGGCAATGTGACCTTTCCAGGCCACAGAGAAAAAGGATCCAGGTAGTCTTGATGATACTTAATATGCTATGAGCAGATGGCAGAGGAGGAGAACTCCCCCTTTCAGTGAACTAGGGGAAGGAGATAAAAAAGATGAGGGAAAGAGAGTGGGACTGGGAGGGGTTGAGGGAGAGGGTTTCAATAGGGATATATAATGTATAATTTATAAAAAATGTATACATATATATGTGTGCATATAAACAAATACAGTATATTTGAGAATAAAAAGGAAAGGCTACACCCACAAAAAATAAAATAAAAGAAAAATGATAAGAAAGACCATAAATCTTCATTTTAATAGTGCTTGGTTCAAAATTCCCTGAAAACACTGTTTTTATGGTATCTGAACATAAAATATTGTACAAAAGATGACAACAAATGAAGAAGCTCTCTCTTCATTTTCTGTATGTCTCCCTCAACTTCAGCCTACTTGGCTTCTGGGAAGTACTACTTAACTTATCTATTTATTTTTATATCTATTTTGACTAGAATTATTCAACAGGAAAAAGAATATGTCTATTAATATCTTAATATTAATAAAATCACCTATATCATCCCATTAAATATATATATTATATTTAAAGATTTTGTATTTTTCATGCATGTAGAATTTCTTTTAATTTTCTCATGTATTATTTCATATAGGAAGTTCCATCTCACATTTATTTAAGTATGTGTTTACACACACACACACACACACACAAACACACACACACACACACATATATATATATATATACATATATATATATATATATATATATATATATATATGAGCTATTAAAGGATTTTAGTATGCCCTAGAAAATCTTTTTTTTAAATTTTTTATTAATTACACTTTATTCATTTTGTATCCCCCCATAAACCCCTCCCTCCTCCCCTCCCGATCCCACCCTCCCTCCCCTTTCTGCATGCATGCCACTCCCCAAGTCCACTGATAGGGGAGGTTCTCCTCTCCTTTCTGATCTTAGTCTATCAGTTCTCATCAAAAGTGGCTGCATTGTCCTCTACTGTGGCCTGGTAAGGCTGCTCACCCCTCAGGGGGCAGTGATCAATAAGCAGGCCAATCAGATTATGTCAGAGGCAGTCCCTCTTCCCATTACTATGTAACTCACTTGGACACTGAACTGCCATGGGCTACACCTGTGCAGGGGTTCCAGGTCATCTCCACAAATAGTCCTTGGTTGGAGTATGATTTTCTGGGAAGTTCCCTGTGTTCAAATTATCTTGTTCTGTTGCTCTCCTTGTGGAGTTCCCGTCCCCTCCAGCTCTTACTATTTCCCACTTCTTACATAAAATTCCATTCACTCTGCCCATCAGTTGGCCATAAGGCTCAGCATCTGCTTTGACAGTCTATACTGCAGAAGCTTTCAGAGGCCCTCTGGGGCAGGTTTCAAGGCTGTTTCCTGTTTTCTTCTGGCTTTCAGAGGCCCTCTGTAGCAGGTTCCGAGGTTGTTTCCTATTTTCTTTTTCTTCTGATGTCCATCCTCTTTGCCTTTCAGGATGGGGATTGAACATTTTAGTTAGGGTCCTCTCTTTTGCTTAGTTTGTTTAGATGTACAGATTTCAGTGGGTTTATTCTATGTTGTATGTTTATATGAGTGAGTATATACCATGCATGTCTTTTTGCTTCTGGGACAACTCACTCAGGATGATCCTTTCCAGGTCCCACCATTTACCTGCAAATTTCATGATTTCTTTATTTTTCATTGCTGAGTAATACTCCATTGTATAGATGTACCACAGTTTCTGCATCCATTCTTCAGTTGAGGGGCATCTGGGCTGTTTCCAGCTTCTGCCTATTACAAATAAAGCTGCTACAAACATGGTTGAACAAATGTCCTTTTTGTGTACTTGCGCCTCTTTTGGGTATATGCCTAGGAGTGGTATGGCTGGATCTTGAGGAAGCGCTATTGCTAGTTGTCTGAGAAAGTGCCAGATTGATTTCCAGAGTGGTTGTACCAGTTTACATTCCCACCAACATTGGAGGAGGGTTCCCCTTTCTCCACAACCTCTCCAGCATGTGTTGTCCCTTGAGTTTTTCATCTTGGCCATTCTGATGGGTGTAAGGTGAAATCTCAGGGTTGTTTTGATTTGCATTTCCCTAATGGCTAATGAGGTTGAGCATTTCTTTAAGTGCTTCTCTGCCATTCGATATTCCTCTACAGAGAATTCTCTCTTTAGTTCTGTTCCCCATTTTTTAAGTGGATTACTTGGTTTATTGCTTTTCAGCTTGTTTATTTCTTTATATATATTGGATATGAGTCCTCTGTCAAATAAAGGGTTGGTGATGATTCTTTCCCAATCTGTAGGCAGTGCCTTTGTTTTGATGATAGTGTCCTTTGCTTTACAGAAGCTTTTCAATTTCATGGGGTCCCATTTATTGATTGTTGCTCTTAGAGCCTGTGCTGTTGGTGTTCTGTTCAGAAAGTTGTCTCCTGTACCAATGAGTTCTAGGGTATTCCCCACTTTTTTTCTAGCCGATTTAATGTGTCTGGTTTTATGTTGAGGTCTTTGATCCACTTGGACTTCAGTTTTGTGCATGGTGATAAGTATGGATCTATTTTCATTTTTCTACATGTAGACATCCAGTTGGACCAGCACCATTTGTTGAAGATGCTATCTTTTTTCCATTGTATGGTTTTGGCATCTTTGTCAAAAATCAGTTGTCCGTAAGTGTGTGGGTTTATTTCTGGGTCTTCTGTTCGATTCCATTGATCCACCATTCTGTTTCTATGCCAGTACCATGCAGTTTTTATAACTGTTTCTCTATAGTACAGCTTGAGATCAGGGATGGCGATACCTCCAGAAGATCTTTTATTGTAGAGGATTGTTTTAGCAATTCTCAGTTTCTTGTTATTCCATACGAAGTTGAGAATTTTTCTTTCCAGATCTGTACAGAATTGTGTTGGCCATTTGATGGGAATTGCATTAAATCTGTAGATTGCTTTTGGTAAGATGGCCATTTTTACTATGTTAATCCTGCCAAGCCATGAGCATGGGAGATCTTTCCATCTTCTCATATCTTCCTCTAATTCTTTCTTCAGAGACTTGAAATTTTTTTCATACAAGTCTTTGACTTGCTTGGTTAGGGTTACACCAAGGTACTTTATGTCATTTGTGGCTATTGTGAATGGTGTTGTTTCTCTAATTTCTTTCTCAGCCCTTTTGTCTTTTATATACAGGAGTGCTACAGATTTTTTTTTTATTTGAGTTAATTTTGTATCCGGCCACTTTGCTGAAGGTGTTTATCAGCTGTAGGAGTTCCCTGGTAGAGTTTTTGGGGTCACTCATATATACTATCATATCATCTGCAAAGAGTGATAATTTGACTTCTTCCTCTTCCATCTATATCCCCTTGATCTCCTTCAACTGTCTTATTGCTCTAGCAAGGACTTCCAGCACTATGTTGAAGAGATATGGAGAAAGTGGGGAACCTTTTCTTGTCCCTGATTTCAGTGGGATTGCTTTGAGTTTTTCTCAGTTCAGTTTGATGTTGGCTATAGGCTTGCTGTATATCGCCTTTACTGTGTTTAGATATGTGCCTTGTATCCCTGATCTCTCCAGTACTTTAAACATGAATGGATGTTGGATTTTGTCAAATGCTTTTTCAGCATGTAGGGAGATTATCATGTGTTTTTTTTTTCTTTCAGTTTGTTAATATGGTGGATCACATTGATGGATTTCCATATATTGAACCACCCCTGCATACCTGGGATGAAGCCTACTTGGACATAGTGGATAATATCTTTGATATGTTCTTGGATCCGGTTTGCAAGTATTTTGTTAAGTATTTTTGCATCAATGCTCATAAGGGAGATTGGCCTGAAATTCTCTCTCATTGTTGAGTCTTTGTAAGGTTTAGGTACCAAGTTGACTGTGGCTTCATAGAATGAATTTGGTAATGTTCCTTCTGTTTCTATTTTGTGGAATAGTTTGAAGAGAATTGGAGTTAGCTCTTCTTTGAAGGTCTGGTAGAATTCTGCTCTGAAGCCATCTGGTCCTGCCTTTTTATGGATGGGATACTTTTGATGACCGCTTCTATTTCTTTGGGGGATATAGGACTATTTAATTGATTTACCTGGTCCTGATTCAGCTTTGGTAAGTCAAATAGATCAAGAAAATTGTCCATTTCATTTAGATTTTCAAATTTTGTTGAGTATAGACTTTTGAAGTAAGTCCTAATGATTGTTTGGATTTCCTCATTGTCTGTACTTATGTCCCACTTTTCATTTCTGATTTTGTTGATTTGGGTGGTGTCTCTCTGCCTTCTAGTTAGCTTGGCTACGGGTTTGTCGATCTTGTTGATTTTCTCAAAGAACTAGCTCTTGGTTTCATTGATTCTTTGAATTGTTTTATTTGTTTCTAATTGATTGATTTCAGCCCTGAGTTTGATTATGTCCAGCCATCTACTCCTTTTTGATGTGTCTGCTTCTTCTTTTTCTAGGGTTTTTAAGTGGGCCATTAAGTTGCTTGAATGAGCTGTCTAGAATTTCTTCTTGAAGGCACTTAGTGCTATGAACTTTCCTCTTAGCACTGCTTTCATTGTGTCCCACATGTTTGGGTATGTTGTGTCTTCATTTTCATTGAGTTCTAGAAAGGCTTTAATTTCTTTCTTTATTTCTTCCCTGACCCAGCTGTCATTTAGTAACAAGTTGTTTAGTTTCCATGTGTGTGTAGGCTTTTTGCTATTTCTGTTGTTGTTGAAGTCCAGCTTTATTCCATGGTTATCAGACAGGATACAAGGGATTATTTCAGTCTTCTTGTATCTGTTGAGGCTTGCTTTGTGACCAACTATATGGTCTATTTTGGAGAAGGTTCCATGAGGTGCTGAGAAGAAGGTAAATTCTTTTGTGTTTGGCTGTAAAGTTCTGTAAATGTCTGTGAGGTCCATTTGATTCATGACCTCTGTCAGAAATATTGTTTCTTTGTTTAATTTCTGTTTTGTTGACCTGTCATTTGTTGAGAGTGGGGTGTTGAAGTCTCCCACTATTAATTTGTGGGGATCTATATGTGGTTTAAATTTTATCAATGTTTCTTTTACAAATGTGGGTGCTCTTGTATTTGGGGCATAGATGTTCAGGATTGTGATGTCTTCCTGGGGGAATTTTCCCTTGATGAGTATGAAGTGTCCTTTCTCATCTCTTTTTATTAATTTTGGTTGAAAGTATATTTTATCAGATATTTGAATGGCTACTCCTGCTTGTTTCTTGGGTCCATTTGCTTGGAAAGTCTTCTTCCAACCTTTTACCCCCAGGTAATGTCTATCTTTGTCCCTTAGGTGTGTTTCTTGTATGCAACAGATTGCTGTGTTTTATTTATGAATCTACTCTGTTAATCTGTGTCTTTTTACTGGAGAGTTGAGTCCATTGATGTTGAGAGAGATTAATGACCAGTGGCTGTTAGATCCTTTGATTTTGATGTTTGCTGTGTTCATAAGGTTGTGTGCTTGGTTGCTTTTTGTTTTACTGTAGTAAGGTTAATTATTTCCTGTGTTTTCTTGACAGAAGCTAATTTTCTTGGGTTATTTTTTCCCTTCCAGTGTCTTCTGTAATGCTGGATTTGTGTGTAGGTATTGTTGAAATTTGTTTTTGTCATTGAATATCTTGTTTTCTCCGTCTATGAGGACTGAGAGTTTTGCAGGGTACAGTAGCCTGGGTTGACATCTGTGTTCTCTTAGGGTGCCCTAGAAAATCTTATATATTCTTTTTTCCAAATTTTTTTTATATTAGTTACAGTTTTTTCATTTTGTATCCCAGCTGTAGCCCCCTCCCTTATTCCCTTCAAATCCTTACCCATATTCCCTCACCTCCTCTCTGCCCTTCTCTATGTCCACTGAGAGGGGAGGTCCTCCTCCTTTTCCATCTGACTCTAGTTCATCAGGTCTTATCAGGACTGGCTGAATTGTCTTCCTCTCTAGCCTAGTAAGGCTGCTCCTCCCTCGCAGGGTGGCGGGAAATCAAAGAGCCAGCCACTGAGTTCAAGCCAGAGACAGTCCCTGTTCCCCTTACTAGGAAACCCACTTAGATACTGAGCTGCCATGGGCTATGTCTGAGCAGGTGTTCTAGGTTATATCCATGAATGGTCCTTGGTTGGCGAATCAGTCTCAGAAAAGACACTGTACCCAGATAATTTGTTCCTTGTGGAGGTCCTATTATCTCCAGGTGTTACTAAATCCCCCTTCTTTCATATGATTCCCTGCACTCTGCCCAAGGTTTGGTTATGAGTTCAACTGTAGTAACATAGCAGTGACTAGTGAAGGTTAACTATACTATATGTTTGCCCATGAATAAAAGAATTGTTAAAAACTAACTTTCAGGATAAAAGTTAAAAATAGTCAAGATTATTCTATTCAGTACCCTCTGTTCAGAGAAGCACAGGCTAAGAATATTAAACACATTTCTCTAGATTTCTACATTGTCTATCAGGTTTTAAAAGTCTCATCATTCATACAATCTAGTCTCTGATGTAAGTAATGAAAAAAATATTTAAATTTGTTTAGACAGAAATTTCTAAATATCTCCCTAAAGGCTTTTGTTGAATTTATTGTTGGCAAATGAGATGGAAAAGTAAGTGTAGTAGAACAGTCCACTCCTTTGCTCACAATAGTCTGATATATATCAATTTGTACATTTCAATGTCAGCATACTAAAATTTAAGGAAATAATTCCATTATTACTAAAACTAGCACTATTAAATTATATAATTTGTTCTTAATGATAAATTTTTGAAAACATATTTAATGTGCTGCTTGAAAATATCAACTATTATAATAGTGACATTTCTTTAATTTTTTTAAAATTAATTGTATTTATTTATTTAATGCCATTTATTCACCTTGTATCCTTGTTGCAGCCCCCTGCCATATTACCTCCCAGTCCCACCCACCCTCCCTCTTCTCACCCTATGAAATTTCCCTAGTCCCGTCATAGGGGAGGACCTCCATCACTTCTTTCAGACCCTAATTTATCAAGTCTCATTAAGGCTGACTGTATCATCTTCCTCTGTGGCCTAGCAAGGCTGCGCTACCACAGAAGGGGTGATCAAAGAGCCTGCCACTGAGTTCATGCCAGAGACAATCCCTGCCCCTCCATTACTAGGGAACCCACTTGGAAACTGAGATGCCATGGGTTACATCTGTGCAGGGGGTGTAGGTCCTCTCCATGCATGGTCCTTGGTTGGAATATTAGTCTCTGCAGGGCCCTGAGGGCCCAATTTTTTTTTTGCTCATGTCTTTGTGGAGTTCCTTTCTCCTCAAGGTATTTCCATCTTCCTCATTTTTCATAAGGTTTCCTGTATTCTGCCCATTTTTATTCTATATTTATTGTTACAGTTACATATTACAATGTAATTACAAATAATTGCTAAGTGATTGATACAAGGTAAAATTCAAAGAAATATAATATAAACAGAAACATTGCTAATTATAGCAACTACAGTCATATATATATATATATATGCCCTGTTAATATTGCATAATAATTTGTATACAGAATATATAATATGCTTAAATTATAGCGATATTCTTTCTTTGAATAAAAAAATCAGCTGGAATTGTGTTATTGTAAATATCTTGAAACATTTTTACTGTTAATTAATTTATTTATTTATTATGATTTATTCACATTGTGTTCACACTGCAGATACCTCCCTCCTCTCCTTCTAGTCCAACCTACCTTCCTTCTTCTCTCTCTATGTCCTTTCCTTAGTCCCAAGATGGGGAGGGGGACTCATCCACTTCTACCAAGAAATCAAAGACCATTTTCTAGATCTCACCATTTTCCTGAAAATTTCATGATTTCCTCCCTTTTGATTGCTGAGTAGTATTCCATTCTTTAAAAATACCACAATTTCTGTACCCATTCCTCCATTGATGGACATCTGGGTTGTTTCCAGGTTCTGGCTATTACAAATAAAGCTGCTATAAGCATGGTTGAGCAAGTATCCCTTTTGTGTACTTGAGCTAAGTTTAGGTATATACCTAGCAGTGGTATAGCTGGGTCTTGAGGAAGCACTATTGCTAACTGTCTGACAAAGTGCCAAATAGATTTCCAAAGTGGTTGCAGGAATAACATAGTAAAAATGGCAATCTTACCAAAAGCAATCTACAGATTCAATGCAATTCCCATCAAAATACCAACTCAATTCTTTACAGACCTTGAAAAAAAAGATTCTTAGCTTCATATGGAGAAAAAAAACCCAGAATCTCCAAAACAATCCTGTACAACAACAAATCATCTGGAGGTATCTCCATCCCCGATCTCAAGTTGTACTACAGAGCAATAGTAATAAAAACTGCATGGTATTGGCATAAAAACAGAAAGGAGGATCAATGGAAACACAAAAAGACCCAGAAATAAACCCACACACCTATGAATACTGGATATTTGACAAAGAAGCAAAAACCATTCAATGGAAAAAAGACAGCATCTTCAACAAATGGTGCTGGTCCAACTGTATGTCTACATGCAGAAAAATGAAAATAGATCCATATTTCTCACCCTGCACAAAACTAAAGTCCAAGTGGATCAAGGACCTCAACATAAAACCAGATACTCTAAATCTCTTAGAAGAAAAAGTGGGGAACAGCCTAGAACTCATTGGCACAGCAGACAACTTCCTGAACAGAACACCAACAGCACAGGCTCTAAGACCAACCATCAATAAATGGGACCTCATGAAACTGAAAAGCTTCTGTAAAGCAAAGGACACCATCATCAAAACAAAACGACTGCCCAAAGATTGGGAAAGAATCTTCACTAACCATTTATCCGACAGAGGACTAATATCCAGTATATACAAAGAACTAAAGAAGCTGAAAAGCAGCAAACCCAGTAATCCAATTAAAAAATGGGGAACAGAGCTAAACAGAGAATTTTCGACAGAGGAATATCGAATGGCAGAGAAACACTTAAAGAAATTCTCAACCTCATTAGCCATCAGGGAAATGCAAATCAAAAAGACCCTGAGATTTCACCTTACACCATCAGAATGGCCAAAATGAAAAACTCAAATGACAACACATGCTGGAGAGGTTGTGGAGAAAGGGAAACCTCCTCCACTGCTGGTGGGAATGTAAACTGGTACAACCACTCTGGAAATCTATCTGGCGCTTTCTAAGACAATTAGGAATAGTGCTTCCTCAAGAGCCAGCTATACCACTGCTAGGTATATACCCAAACTTTGTTCAAGTACACAAAAGGGATACTTGCTCAACCATGTTTATAGCAGCTTTATTTGTAATAGCCAGAACCTGGAAACAGCCAAATGTCCATCAACGGAGGAATGGGTACAGAAATTGTGGTATTTTTACACAATGGAACACTACTCAGCAATCAAAAAGGAGGAAATCATGAAATTTGCAGGCAAATGGTGGGATCTAGAAAAGATCATCCTGAGTGAAATATCCCAGAAAAAGAAAGACAAACACGGTATATACTCACTTATATAGACCTATAAGATATGATAAACTTAATGAAATCTGTACACCTAAAAAAGATAATCAAGAGAGCAGACATGGGATAAGATGATCAATCCTCGTTTTGAAAGACAGATGGGATGTGCATTGAACATATGACAGGAGTCTACTGCAGAAGGCATCTGAAAGACTCTAACTAGCAGTGTTTTCAAAGCAGATACAAAGACTCATGACCAAACCTTTGGCAGAGTACAGGGAATCATAAGAAAGAAGGGGAGTTAGTCTGATGGGGAAAGGATAGGAGCTCCACAAGGACCAAATATATCTGGGCACAGGGTCTTTTCTGAGACTGACATTCAACCAAGGACCATGTATGCATATAACCTAGAACCTCTGCTCAGATGTAGCCTGTGTTAGCTCAGTAACCAATTGGTTTCCCATAGTGAGGGGAACAAGGACTGTTTCTAACAGGAACTCAATGACTGGCTCTTTGACCTCCCCACCTTCCAAGGGAGGAGAAGTCCTATTAGGCTACAGAGGAGGGCCTCACAGCTAGTCCTTTAGATACCTGATAAAACAGGATCGGATGAATTGGGAGGAGGTCCCCCCCTATCAGTGGACTTGGAAAAGGGAACGGTGGAGATGAGGGAGAGAGGGTTGGATTGGGAGGGAATGAGGGAGGGGGACACAGCTGGGATACAGAGTTAATAAAATGTAACTGATAAGAAAAAAATAAAATTAAATAAAAAAAGAAATCAAAGACCAATGAAAAGGTGAAATCTAAGAATAATAGGAACTGATGAAAAAGAAGATTCCCGGCTCTAAGGTCCTGTCTATATTTTCAAGAAAATCACAGAAGAAAAAAAATTCCCAACTTAAAGAAAGAGATGACCAAACATACAAGAGGCCTGCAGAGCATCAAATAGACTAGACCAGAAAAGAAACTCCTCACTTCACATCATATTCAAAACACTAAATCTACAGAACAAAGAAAAGTTAGTAAAAGCAGCAAGGGAAAAGGGCCAAGGAACATATAATGGTAGACCTATCAGAATCACACTGGACTTCTCAACAGAAAACATTAAAGCCAGAAGGGCCTGGGTAGATGTCATGCAGACATTAAGAGACCACAGATGCCAACCAATATTACTATACCCAGCAAAGCTTTCAATAAACAGAAATGGAGAAAACAAAATATTCCATGACAAAACTAAAGTTAAGCAATTATCTACACAGCAACCCAGCCCTACAGAAAATACTAGAAGGAAATCTCCAATCTAACGAAAACTATACCCAAGAAAACATAACATACAGATAACTTCAAAACAAAAAATTAAAAGAAAACAAGCAATGAATGACAGTAACATCACCAACTACAGAACAAAAGGAACTAACATTCATTTGTCACTATTATCTATCAACATCAATGGACCGAACTCTATAATAAAAACATACAAACTAACAGAATAGTTTAAGAAACAGGATCCTACTTTCTGCTGCATTCAAGAAACCCACCTCTGCAACAATGATGAACACTACCTCAGATTACAGGTGTGGAAAAATGTTTTTAAGCAAATGGACCCAGAAAACAAGCTGGGGTAGCTATCCTAATATCTAATAAATTAGACTTTCAACCAAAATTAATAAAAAAAAAAAAACGATGAGGAGGGGCACTTCATTCACATCAAAGGAAAAATTCACTAGTAGGACATCACAATTCTGAACATCTATACCTCAAATACAAGAACACCTACATTTGTAAATGAAACATTATTAAAGCTGAAATCACACATTAATCCTAACACATTTATAGTGGGAGTCTTCAACACTCCACTCTCACCAAGGGACAGATCATCTATACAGAAGCTAAATAGGAAAATAATGCTACTTATAGCAGTCCTAAATCAAATGGACCTGACAGATATCTACAGAACTTTTCACCCAAATTCAAAAGAGTATATCTTCTTTTCAGCACCACATGGAAACTTCTTCAAAATAGACCATATATTTGGTGACAATGCAAGCCTCAACAGATACAAGAAGATTAAAATAATTTCTAGTATCCTATCTGACCACATTTTACTAAAGCTGTACCTCAATAACAACAAAAGAGCAAAAAGCCGACATACACAAGAAACTGAACAACTTGCTACTCAGTAACAGCTTGTTTAGGGAAAAAATAATGAAATTAAATATTTCCTGGAATTCAATGAAAATGAAGGCACAACATACTCAAATTTATGGGAAACATGGAAAGCAGTGTTCAGAGGAAAATTCATATCACTGAATGCCTTCAAGAAGAAATTTGAGACATCTCATACAAGCAACTTAATGGCTCACCTGAAATACCTAGAAAAAAGGAAGCAGACACACCCAAGAGGAGTAGACAGCTGGAAATATCCAAGCACAGGAATGAAATCAATAATTTAGAAAAACAAAACATTTCAAAGAATTAATGAAATCAAGAACTGGTTCTTTGAGAAGATCAACAAGATAGAAAAACCCTTAGCCAAACTAAAAAGTAGAGAGAAACTATTCAAATCAGCAAAATCATAAATTAAAATTGGGGACATAACAACAGACACTGAGGAAATCCAAACAATCATGGGTATTACTAGAAAAGCCTTTATACCACAACATTTGAAAAACTAAGTGATACGGACAATATCTTTCATAGATTCTATTTACCAAAATTAAATAAAGATCAGGTAAATAGATTAAAGTGTCCTATATCCCCTAAGGAAATAGAAGCAGTCATCAAAATCTTCCTTCCCAAAAAAGACCAGGGACAGATGGTTTCAGTCCAGAATTCTTCCAGACCTTCAAAGAAGAACTAATTTCAATCATCTTCAAAATATTCCACAAAACAGACAGAAGGATTATTACCAAACTCATTCTATGAAGGTATAGTCACCTTGATACCTAAACCAGAGAAAGACTGAACAAAAAAGAGAACTTCAGACCTAACTCTTTAATGAACATTGATGCAAAAATACTTGCAAACTGAATCTAAGAATACATAAAAGATAGTATCCAACATGACCAAGTAGGCTTCATCTCATGCATGCAGGGGAAGTTCAATATATGGAAATCCATCAATGTAATCCACCATATAAAGAAACAAAAGGAGAAAAACCACATGATCATCGCCTTAGATGCCAAAAAAGCATTTGACAAAATCCAACATCCAGTCATGTTTCAAGTCTTGGAAATATCAGGGATACAAGACACATAACTAAAAACAGTAAAGACAATATTCAGAAAGCCTATAACAAACATCAAACTAAACAGATAGAAACTTAAATCAATCCCACTGAAATCAGGGGCAAGGCAATGCTGCCCACTCTCATTATCTCTTCAACATAGTACTTGAAGTCCTAGCTAGAGCAATAAGACAACTAAAGGAGATCAAGGGGTTTCATATTGGAAAGGAAGAAGTCATAGTATCACTATTTGCAAATGATATGATAGTAAACATGAAGGACCCCAAAAATTCAACCAGAGAACTCCGTCAGCTGATAAACACCTTCAGCAAAGTGGCAGGATACAAAATCAACTAAAAAAAAAAAAATCAGAAGTTTTTCTGTATACCAAAGACAAAAGGGCCAAGAAAGAAATTAGGGAAACAACACCTTTCAAAATAGCCACTAATTACATAAAGTATTTTGGTGTGACTCTAAACAAGGAATGAAAGACCTGTTTGAAAAAAAAGTTCAAGTCTCTGAAGAAAGAAATTGAACAAGTTATCAGAAGATGGAAAGATCTCCTGTGCTCATGGATTGGTAGGATTAACATGGTGAAAATGGCCATCCTGCCAAAAGCAATCTCCAGATTCAGTGCAATTCTCATCAAAATATATACACAATTCTTTAAAAACCTTGAAAGAAAAAGAAGACCTTGAAAAAACAATTCTCAATTTTATATGGAAAAACATAATTGCCAAAACAATCATGTACAACAAAAAATCATCTGAAGGTATCCCCATCCCTGATCTCAAGCTGTATTAGAGAGCAATAGTAATAAAAACTGCATGGTATTGGCATAGAAACCAAAAGGTAGATCAATGGAACTGAGTAGAAGACACAGAAATAAATCCATACAACTACATATATAGTTTGTATTTTACAAAGAAGCCAAAATAATATAATGGAAAAATGACAGCATCTTCAACAAATGGTGTTGCTTTAACTAGATATCTACATGCAGAAAAATGAAAATAGATCCATATTTACCACCCTGCACAAAGTTAAAGTCCAAGTGGATCAAAGACATCAACATAAATCCAAACACACTAAATGTGTTAGAAGAAAAATTGAGGAAAATTCTTGAACTCATTGGCACAGGAGACAACTTCCTGAACAGAACACAACCAGCACAAGCTCTATGATCAACAATCAAATGAGATCTCATGAAGCTGAAAAGCTTCTGTAAGGCAAAAGACACTGTCGTCAGAACAAAACAATAGCCTACAGATTGGGAAAGCATCTTCACCAACCCTATATTTGACAGAGGGCTAATATCCAGAATATATAAAAACTTAAGAAGACATATAATATAGGATAAACCTACTAAAATCTGTACACCTGGCGCTTTCTCAAACAATTAGGAGTAGTACTACGTCAAGACCCAGCTATACTACTCCTAGGTATATACCCAAAATTTGCTCAAGTACACAACAAGGACATTTGTTCAACCATGTTTGTAGCAGCTTTATTTATAATAGCCAGAACTTGGAAACAACCCAGATGTCCATCAACAGAGGAATGGATACAGAAATTGTGGTATTTTTACACAATGGAATACTACTCAGCAATCAAAAAGGATGAAATCATTAAATTTGCAGGCAAATGGTGGGATCTAGAAAAGATCATTCTGAGTGAAGTATCCCAGAAGGAGAAAGAGGAACTTGGTGTATACTCGCTTATATAGACCTACAAGATATGATAAACATAATGAAATCTACACACCTAAAGAAGATAATCAAGAAAGTGGACATGGGTGAAGATAATCAATCCTCATTTAGAAAGACAAATGGGATGTGCATTGAATGTATGAGAGGAGTCTACCACAAAAGGCATCTGAAAGACTCTACCTAGCAGTGTTTCAAAGCAGACACTAAGACTCATAACCAAACCTTGGCAGAGTGCAGGGAATCATATGAAAGAAGGGGAGTTAGTATGATATGGAAAGGATAGGAGCTCTACAAGTACCAAATATATCCGGGCACAGGGTCTTTTCTGAGACTGACACTCAACCAAGGACCATCTATGGATATAACCTAGAACTTCTGCTCGGATGTGGCCCGTAGTAGCTCAGTAACCAAGTAGTTTTCCAAAGTAAGGGGAACAAGGACTATTTCTAACAGGATCCCAAGGGCAGGCTCTTTAACCTCCCCCCCCAGGGGAGGAGCAGTCCTGTTAGGCCACAGAGGAGGACTTTGCAGCCAGCCTTGAAGATACCTGATAAAACAGGGTCAAATGAAAGGGGAGGAGGTCCTCCCCTATCAGTGGACTTGGAAAGGGGCAGGGAGGAGACCAGGGATGGAGTTGGGGAAGGGGAGGGAATGAGAGCAGGATACAGCTGGGACACAGAGTTAACAAATTGTAACTAAAAAGAAAAATAAAAATTTAAATTAAAAAAAAGAAACTAATCAAGAGGGAGGACTCTTGCTAAAATGCTCAATTTCTATCCAGAAAAAAAAGTCAAATATCTGAAAAAAGAAATTGAACAAGATATCAGAAGACAGAAAGATGACCCATGTTCATGTATCAGTAGGATTAACATAGTGAAAAAAGCCATCCTACCAAAAACAATCTCCACAGTCAATGCAATTCCCATCATATACCAACACACTTTGTTATAGACCTTGAAAGAACAATTCTCAACTTTATATGAAAAAAAAAAAAAAACAGAATAGCTAAAACAATCCTGTACAATAAAAGATCTTTTGGAGGTATCTCCATCACAGATCTCAAAGTGTAATATAGAGCAACTGTAATAAAAACACCACTGTATTGACATAGAAACACACTGGTTGATGAACGGCATCAAATAGAAGACCCAGAAGACCACACACATAAGGAAACTTAATTTTTGACAAAGAAGTCAAAATCAAACAATGGAAAAAAACACAGCATCTTCAACAATTGGTGCTGGTCTAACTGGATGTCTACATGCAGAAAAATGCAAATAGATCCATATTTATTACCCTACACAAACTTAAAGCCCTAGTGGATCAAAGACCTCAACATAACACCAGACACACTAAATTTTTAGAAGAATAAGTGGAGAAAAGCCTTAAGCTCATTGGCACAAGGGACAACTTCCTGAAGGAACATCAACAGCACAGGCTCTAGATCAACATTCAATAAATGGACTTCATAAAACAGAAAAACTTCTGTAAAGCAAAGAAGACTGTCACCAAAACAAAATGACAAACTACAACTGGGAAAGGATCTTTACCAACCCTATATCTGAGAGAGAGCTAATAGTATCCAGATTACATAATGATCTCAAGAAATGAAAGAGCAACAAATCAAGTAATCCAATTAAAAATGGGGTAAGTGCTAAACAGAGAATTCGCAGTACAGGAATATTGATTGGCAGAGAAACACTTAAAGAAATTATCAAAGTCCTTAGTCATGAGGAAAATGCAAATCAAAATGCAGATGAGATTTCAACTCACACCCATCAGAATGGTTAAGATAAAATACTCAAGAGATGATGCATGCTGAAGAGGATGTGAATGAAGAACTCTCCTCCTTTGCTAGTGGGACTATAACCTTGTACAACCACTTAGGAAATCAATCTGGTGCTTTCTCAGAAAATTAGGAGTAGGGACCTCAAGATTGAGCTATACCACCCTTATGTATTCGCTCAATTGTGTTGGTAACAGCTCTATTTTTAGTAGCCAGAATCTGGAAAAAAATCTAGATGTCCCTTAAAGGAGGATTGGATACACAACGTGTGGTACATTTACATAATGGAGTTTTACTCAGCAATTAAAAATAAGGAAATCATGAAATTTGCAGGCAAATTATGGGGCTAGAAAAGATCATACAGAGTGAGATAACCCAGAAGTAGAAAGACACATATGGTAAATACTCATTTATAAATACAGGGAAGACAGCAAATTCAATAGTCCTAAAGAAGTTAAACAACATGGAGGACTCTAGTGATGATGCTTAATCCTCATTCAGATGGTCAAACATGACAGACCTTGGAAAAAGGAGAAGACAAGGAACAGGACAGGAGCCATCCACAGAGGATCTCTGAAAGACTATACCCACCAGGGTATCAAAGGAGATGCTGTGATTCATAGCCAATTTTTGTTCAGTTGGCTGGAATCCTTATGGAAGTAGAAGGAGATAGAAAGATAAGGAGGGGGCAGGACCTCCACAAGGATAACAACAGAGCCAAAATTCCTGGGCCCATGGGGGCCTGCAGAGACCTAGACTCCGAACAAGAACATTCATGCTGCAGACCTAGACGCCCTGTTGAAAGGAAGCAGCCAGCCCTGATGAGTCTTTATAGGTTAGGGTCAGATAGAAGGGGAACAGGTCCTCCCCTATCAGTGGAATAGCAAAGAGACATAATGGGTGAAGAGGGAGGATGGGTAAGACTGAAAAGAGACTAGGGAAGGGGCTACTGCAGGGATACAGAGTGAATAAATTGTAATAAATAAATAAATTTATTTTAAAAATATCATGCAATGGTAAGACAGTCTACTAGAGTCAATTCTATAAGAACTAATTCTTGAGAAGAAAACTTTTAAACCAGGTCAGAGTGGTCGAAGAAATAAAAAGGATTAAGATAGAATTTCTATTACCATCTTCCTAAAGTGAAAATGAAGTATATTAGAAGTAAACTCTAATTGGTTTGTAAATATCATTTTGAAGATAAGAAAATGATTCTTCCCAAAGCCTTATGTGTTTATTGTTGTTCATCTCCAAATTTAACTGTAATATCAATTTGCTGTTATTCATCTTAGTTATGCTGGTAAATAAGTAAGAGCATTTAACATAAGAGTAATGTTGCATGTCTTAAATGGAAATAACATTCTACATCAATGTTGTAAAAGTTATCTAAAACAAACCAATTTTATGCCTAAGGTATTTTTATATTCCTTTAAAAGAACATGTTCTCTTTGATATTCACAAGGAAATGTAGACAAAACATTCTCCTAATACAGCCAGTTGTTTCTGGATTGGCAAAGAGAACAATTTGCTTGAAAATCAGAAAAAGAAAGAATGTATATAACACCCAGGGAGTTTGGGGAATGCATGTACCATAGAGAAATCATGATAAGAAGTACATTGTTAGGTTCAGAATAGGATGTATTTGAATGATACAAACTTTTACATTTGTGAGAAAATGCGTGAATTATTAAATAATGTCATGCTAGACGTACTTATTTTGAATATGTTAACATTTAAGGTCACTAGAAACAACTCCTGAAATTGCTTATGCAAATGACTATTGGTGCTTATTTTAAAAGGCAAATCAACTGAAAAACAAGCCTCAGATCTCTCACCACCAGTTAAGGACAAAGGAAGAGTACCAAACTCCATCTAGACAAGGGAAAACCTCCAGCATTTAAATACATTTTTAATTACGAATCAATCCAGTAAAAGGCATTTCTTCTAAATTTCAATCATTATTTGGAAGAGATAAGCTTCAATCTTCCTATAGTATATCTATCCATAGACATAAACTGTTTCATTAATTTCTCAAGGAATATTATAGATATGAAATGAAAACAGTTCTATGGTGAAAACCTGGTATTGTCATGCATAATCTAAAACAACAATATTTGGCTAATTAAACTTGTGACATTTTCAGAGGTATTTATTATATAAGATTTGAAAAAATATATTAATTTAGATTAATTAGATTCACTGAAAAGAACATTTTAAGTATGCAAATCTGAAAGATATTATTGTGTTTTTGAATAACAAGTCAAGCAAACATTTTTAACTTATTTTTTTACAAAATTAATTGATTTAATTTCTTGAAAAATGTTTAAAAGTGAATTTTTTGTACCTAAAATAGTGGAAGTGGGGGGGGCAAGATGGCAGCGCCAGGAGAACACCATGTCTGAGAAGCAGGACCACACACTTCGTGCAGGGACCAGGAGACTGAACTCTGGGCCCTGAAACAACAGCGATCATGTTTCCCAGGTGAGGGGAGGCTCCCACAGCATGGGAATCGGTTGGGTCCATTCTCGGCTGCCCAGCCAGAACCCGGAAGAGAACCCGGCAACTCGGGCTTTGGGTCTCCAAGTTGGTGCCGCAAGTCTGCCTGTCCAGATCACTTTCCCAGGCTGATCAATGGGCACAAGGGTGCCTGAGACTAAGAGTCCCAGTCGCATAAAAACCCCACGGGGAAGGAAAGTTGCCAGACTAGTCACTGGTCATCCACTCTTTCTCTGGAAGGTCTCCCTGATCACGGGTACCCACCTCCATCACAATAGAGCTCCTGCTGCGCACAGATTGCAGTTGCGCGCCCAGCTCAAAATCCTTACTCCTTCTTCAGAGGAGGCAGGAGGCGTCCAGCAGAATCTGCCACAGACCACATTGTCTGTACCCCAACATGAGATTGGGGCTGAGACAACCCAATCCTTTCAGGCAGTCCCCCAAACGCCCCCATAACCCTGCCGCAGCGGAGCAGAAGGATAAAGAGGCTCACAGTGGCTTCACAGTGCCAGAACTCCAGTGCTGCCGACCGCTCTTAGCAAACAAGCTACAGCTCGGGATCTGGGACTGTGGTCATTCTACACATCCTGAGATTATCCTGAGTTCAGCACAATAAGGTCAAGCAGCAAGTTCTATCACCGGCGCCCCCCCCAACCCCTGGCAGAGAAACGTCGCTCAGGGCTCAGGATCCGACTGAGAAGCCCCAACCAATGCTGGCACTCCCCTGAGAGCACCTCCATAAGCTTGCCCTAGCAGAGGGGAAGGTCAGAGGGGAAGGACAGAGAGGCAGCCTGCCAAAAACACAGCACCCTCTCTCCAGCTCACCCAGCGGCCCCTAGCAAAAAAACCCAAGCTCTGGATCTGAGGACACTCAACCCTACCTGGTACTCTCTTGGGATCAGCAAACATAGATTCTACCGCCAGGCTGCTTCTGGCAGAGATATCTGGGCCTGGGATCTGGAATTGAATACACTCAACCTAACTCTTAACCGCGACACCCAGGGACCAGTCAACATAACCCCTCCTGGCAGAGAGAAAGGACAAAGAGGCAGCACACAGGAAAGGTGGACACTGAGTCCTGCGGCCTCAGTGTCACAGAGCTGACTGTTAGCCTTCCCGTGTACTTCCGCAGCAGGACCAAAACAGAGAGTAGTAAGCAAGGGGAACCCCTGTGCATTCCAACTGGTACTGCAGGAGAGTGAGTGAGTCTTCTAGGGAGAGTTTGCCCCAGACCGAGGGCCTCTCCGCAGAAGCAAACAGACAAGATCCCTGCCACCCAAACCCCTAGTTTGGGCATCATAGGGATTCCTGGGATAGTGACCCCAACATTGAAGCCTCTGCCTTGCGGGTCCACCAGTGTAATCCAGGCAAACAATCCCTGGATCTCAGTCAGAACTGTGTAATAGTGGCTAATTCTCTGACCACTGCAATAGTCAGAGAATTCACACATGCACACTGCACCCACTAAAAGCACACGCGAATAGCACCAGCATCACATTCCTTACTTAGGCAAAACTGAAACCACAGCGCACACTCCCAAACCAGTGAACCTCTCTTATCTTCCTGAAAAAACAGTACAGAAAACAGAAAGAGAGGATCATAACCCGAACTACAATATCGAGGAACAACCAGGGAGGATTATAAATAACCAGATGGCTGGAGGCAGACATAAGAACACTCCCAACAAAAATCAGGATATAATGACCTTACCAGCAACCCCACAAAACAATGAACACTTCAATTCACTAGATATACAAGAAAACGACCTCAAAACTATGTTTCTCCAGCTATTACAGGCCCATAAAGATGAAATGAACTAAGCCCTCAGAGAAATAGCCAAAGAAATCGAGACGAAGAAAGAGGAAACAAATCGAGCTCTCAGAGAAATGACCACGAAAATTGAAGCAAACAGAGAAGAAATGCACAAAGCTCTCAAAGAAATGTCCACACAAATGAAGGCAAATAAAGAAGAAATAAATAAAGCTCTCATACAAATACAGGCAATTATACCAAAAGAAGTAGAGGCACAATTAGTGATACATAGAGAGGAAACGGATAAAAAAAAAATAGAAGCTATCATTGAAAAGCGGGACTCCACATTCAAACAGATGAAGGAAATGGTGCAAGACATGAAAACAAAATTAGAATCAATAAAGAAAACACAAATAGAGAAAAACCAGGAGCTGGAGAACATAGAGAAAAGATCAGGAACTGCAAAGGTAAGCATCAAAACAGAATACAAGAGATGGAAGAAAGAATCTCAACAGCCGAAGATACACTTGCAGAAATTGACACGTCTCTCAAAGAAAAAATAAAATCAGAAAAGTTCCAAACACAAAATATCCAAGAAATCAAGGACACCATGAAAAGACAAAACCGAAGAATAATAGGAGTAGAAGAAAAAGAAGACATCAGGCTCAAAGGTCCGGAAAATATTTTCAAGAAAATTATAGAAGAAAACTTTCCCAACTTAAAGAAGGAGATGGCCATAAACATACAAGAGGCCTACAGAACACCAAGTAGACTAGAACAGAAAAGAAATTCTTCATGTCACATCATAGTCAAAACACTGAACCTACAAAACAAAGAAAAAAATTCTAAAAGCAGCAAGGGAAAAAGGTCAAGTAACATATGAAGGTAGACCTATCAGAATCATACCAGATTTCTCAACAGAAACTATGAAAGCCAGAAGGGCCTGGACAGAAATCATACAGTCCTTAAGGGACCACAGATTCCAACCCAGACTACTATACCCAGCAAAACTTTCAATCAACATAGACAGAGAATTCAAGATATTCCAAGACAAAACCAAATTTAAACAATATCTACATAGTAACCCAGCTCTACAGAAGTTACTAGAAGGGAAACTCCAAACCAATGAAAACAACTACATCTAAGGAAACAGAGGAAATAGATAACTACACACACACACACAAAAAAAAAAAAGAATACAAGCAATGAAACTCAGTGACACCACCAACACCACATCTAAAGTAAGTAACAATTGTTGGTCACTAGTTTCTATGAACATCAACGGACTCAACTCCCCAATAAAAAAAACAAAGACTAACAGAATGGTTGAGGAAACAGGATCCAACATTCTGTTGCATCCAAGAAACACACCTATGCAACAAAGATAAACACTACCTCAGAGTAAAGGGCTGGAAAAATGTCTTTCAAGCAAATGGTTCCAGAAAACAAGCAGGAGTAGCCATCCTAATGTGTAATAAAATAGACTTTTCAACCCAAGTTAATCAAAAAAGATAAGGAGAGCCACTATATTCTCACCAAAGGAAAAATCCAACAAGAGGACATCACAATTTTGAATATCTATGCCCCAAATACAAGAGCACCTACATTCGTAAATGAAACAATATTAAAGCTTAAATCACACATTGATCCTAAAACCCTAATAGTGGGAGACTTCAACACTCCACTCTCACCAAGGGACAGGTCAACTAGACAGAAAACAAATAGGGAAGTAAAAACACTTACAGAGACCCTAAATCAAATGGACCTAATAGATGTCTACAGATCTTTTCATCCAAACTCAAAAGAGTATACCTTCTTTTCAGCACCGCATGGAACCTTCTACAAAATAGACCATATAGTTGGTCATAAAGCAAGCCTCAACAGATACAAAAAGATTGAAATAATCCTTTGTATTCTATCTGACCACCATGGACTTAAGATGGACCTCAACAACAACAGAAATAACAAACAGCCTACACGCACACGGAAACTGAACAACTTGTTACTCAATGACAGCTGGGTTAAGGAAGAAATAAAGAAAGAAATTATAGACTTCCTAGAATTCAATGAAAATGAAGGCACAACATACCCAAATTTATGGGACACACTAAGTGCCTGCAAGAAGAAATTTGTAATACCACAAACAAACAACTTAATGGCCCAACTGAAAACCTTAGTAAAAAAAAAAGCAGATACACCCGAGAGGAGCAGAAGGCTGGAAATAATCAAACACAGGGCAGAAATCAATCAATTAGAAACAAATAAAACTATTCAAAGAATCGATGAAACAAAAAGCTGGTTCTTTGAGAAAATCAACAAGATAGACAAACCCTTAGCCAAACTAACTAAAAAGCAAAGAGAATCTATCCAAATCAACAAAATCAGAGATGAAAAGGGGGACATAACTACAGACACTGAGGAAATTCAAACAATCATCTGGTCATACTACAAAAGCCTATATGCCACAAAATTTGAAAACCTAAATGAAATGGACAATTTTCTCGATAGATTCCATCTTCCAACATTAAGTCAAGATCAGGTAGAAAGGCTGAACAGCCCTATATCCCCCAAGGAAATTGAAGCAGTCATTCACAGTCTCCCCTCCAAAAAAAGCCCTGGGCCAGATGGTTTCAGCACAGAATTCTACCAGACATTCAAAGAAGTGCTCACACCAATTCTCCTCAAACTATTCCACAAAATAGAAACAGAAGGTACATTACCAAACTCATTCTATGAAGCAACAGTCACCCTGATACCTAAAACACGCAAAGACCCAACAAAAATAGAGAACTTCAGACCTTTCTCTCTTATTAACATTGATGCAAAAATACTCAATAAAATACTTGCAAACCGAATCCAAGAACACATCAAAGATATCATCCACCACGACCAAGTAGGCTTCATCCCATACATGCAAGGGTGGTTCAACATATGGAAATCCATCAATGTAATCCACCACATAAACAAACTGAAGGAGAAAAACCACATGATCATCTCCTTAGATGCTGAAAAAGCATTTGACAAAGTCCAACACCCATTCATGTTTAAAGTCTTGGAGAGATCAGGAATACAAGGCACATATCTAAACATAGTAAAGGCAATATACAGCAAGCTTATAGCCAACATCAAACTCAATGGAGAGAAACTTAAATAAATTCCACTGAAACCAGGCACAAGACAAGGCTGCCTACTCTCTCCCTACCTCTTCAACATAGTACTTGAAGGCCTAGCCAGAGCAATAAGACAACTAAAGAGGATCAAGGGGATACAAATCTGAAAGGAAGAGGTCAAAGTGTCACTATTCGCAGATGATATGATAGTATATAAGAGCGACCCCAAAAATTCAACCAGAACTCTTCCAGCTGATAAACACCTTCAGCAAAGTGGCAGGATACAAAATCAACTCAAAAAAATCAGAAGCCCTCCTGTATACCAAAGACAAAAGGGCCGAGAAAAAAATTAGGGAAACAACACCCTTCACAATAGCCACCAATAACATAAAGTACAATGGGGTGACACTAACCAAGCAAGTGAAAGACCTGTTTGAGAAAAACTTCAAGTCTCTGAAGAAAGAAATTGAAGAAGATCTCAGAAGATGGAAAGATCTCCCATGCTAATGGATTGGTAGGATTAACATTGTGAAAATGGCCATCCTGCCAAAAGCAATCTACAGAGTCAATGCAATTCCCATCAAAATACCAACTCAATTCTTACAGACCTTGAAAAAAAGGTTCTCAGCTTCATATGGAGAAACAAAAAACCCAGAATCTCCAAAACAATCCTGTACAACAATAGATCATCTGGAGGTATGTCCATCCCCGATCTTAAGTTGTACTACAGAGCAATAGTAATAAAAACTGCATGTTGTTGGCATAAAAACAGAAAGGAGGATCAATGGAACCACATAGAAGACCCACAAATAAACCCACACACCTATGAATACTCGATTTTTGACAAAGAAGCCAAAATCATTCAATGGAAAAAAGACAGCTGGTCCAACTGGATGTCCACATGCAGAAAAATGAAAATAGATCTCTATTTATCACCCTGCACAAAACTAAAGTCCAAGTGGATCAAAGACCTCAACATAAAACCAGATACTCTAAATCTGTTAGAAGAAAAAGTGGGGAACAGCCTAGAACTCATTGGCACACGAGACAACTTCCTGAACAGAACACCAACAGCACAGGCTCTAAGAGCAACAATCAATAAATGGGACCTCATGAAACTGAACAGCTTCTGTAAAGCAAAGGACACTGTCATCAAAACAAAACGCCTGCCTACAGATTGGGAAAGAATCTTCACTAACCCTTTATCTGACAGAGGACTAATATCGAGTATATAGAAAGAACTAAAGAAACTGAAAAGCAGCAAACCAAGCAATCCAATTAAAAAATGGGGAACAGAGCTAAACAGAGAATTCTTGACAGAGGAATATCGAATGGCAGAGAAACACTTAAAGAAATGCTCATCCTCATTAGCCATCATGGAAATGCAAATCAAAACGACCCTGAGATATCAGCTTACACCCATCAGAATGGCCAAAATGAAAAACTCAAGGGACAACACATGCTGGAGTGGTTGTGGAGAAAGGGAAACCCTCCTCCACTGCTGGTGGGAATGTAAACTGCTACAACCACTCTGGAAATCTATCTGGCGCTTTCTAAGACAATTAGGAATAGTGCTTCCTCAAGACTCAGCTATACCACTGCTAGGTACATACCCAAAGTTTGCTCAAGTACACAACAGGGATGTATGCTGAACCATGTTTATAGCTGCTTTATTTTTAATAGCCAGAACCTGGAAACAACCCAGATGTCCATCAAAGGAGGAATGGGTACAGAAATTGTGGTATTTTTACACAATGGAATACTACTCAGCAATCAAAAAGGAGGGAATCATGAAATTTGCAGGCAAATGGTGGGATCTAGAAAAGATCATCCTGAGTGAATTATCCCAGAAGGAGAAAGACAAACACGGTATATACTCACTTATATAGAAATATAAGATATGATAAACTTAATGAAATCTGTACACCTAAAAAAGATAATCAAGAGAGCGGACATGGGGTAAGATGATCAATCCTCGTTTTGAAAGACAGATGGGATGTGCATTGAATGTATGACAGGAGTCTACTGAGTGCATTTGAAAGACTCTAACTAGCAGTGTTTTCTAAGCAAAGACTCATGACCAAACCTTTGGTAGAGTACAGGGAATCATAAGAAAGAAGGGGAGTTAGTCTGATGAGGAAAGGATAGGAGCTCCACAAGGACCAAATATATCTGGGCACAGGGTCTTTTCTGAGACTGACATTCAACCAAGGACCATGTATATATATAACCTAGAACCTCTGCTCAGATGTAGCCTGTGTTAGCTCAGTAACCAATTGGTTTCCCATAGTGAGGGGAACAAGGACTATTTCTAACAGGAACTCAATGACTGGCTCTTTGGCCTCCCCACCCCCCAAGGGAGGAGCAGTCCTGTTAGGCCACGGAGGAGAGCTTTGCAGCCAGTCCTGAAGATACCTGATAAAACAGGATCAGATGAATGGGGAGGAGGTCCCCCCTAACAGTGGACTTGGAAAGGGGCACGGTGGAGATGAGGGAGGGAGGGCGGGACCGGGAAGGAATGAGGGATCGGGACATGGCTGGGATACAGAGTGAATTAAATGTAACTGATAAGAAAAAAAATAAATAAATAAATAGTGGAAGTAGTTTTTAATGAGATTAGCACTATTAAAGAAAAGCCTCCTACTCTGCATGGGAACAATAGAAAATGTGACCCAGGCAATATCCTACCCAACAATGCTTGCAATTTGGACAAGGAGAATGCCTATATGGTGTTTGAAACTTATGAGGAAGAAACAACATACAAAAACTGCTTCTAATGTGATTCCAGGAGACTAAAGTCCATTCCAAGCTATCACAAGAACTTGGCAATATTATCTTCATGTTTTGGCGGCTTCGATGGCAGAAAATATGCAAGTGTGATAAATATTCTTCCTCCATGCTTTCAAAAAGCTGCTTAGACTAGCCAACATGTGATAGAGCTGATAAGAAACTGTGGGAGCCTATTGCATGAATCTGTGATGGTAAAGCCTGAGTTTTAGTGGAGACTGTAAAATGTTGAAGATGAGATATCTGGAAATGAGAATTGAATACAAATATTGGACATATGTTTCAGATAGTAAAGCTGGAGAGGTGGAACCATTAAGCCCCTTAAAAAATTGTTAGAATCAGGTATCAGACTTTTGGTGCTCTTCCTGCTCTACTTTGTTCTTGCTTGTTTCACTATTTCTTCACAAAGCTCCCATGTAATCATTTTGAAATTACAATGTATGTGCTATTCATATATGAATATATATGCATGCATATCTCTGTGTGTGCGTGTGTGTGTATGAGAGAAACTTTGAGTCTTAAACCCAGGTCAAATGTCTAACTGAGGTGCCTATTAACATATTAAAGGTGACACTGGCCATCAGATATTCCCAGCATCACTCAGTTCCTACCTGTTACAGGGTATCCCTTGGTGGCATACCATTTCCCTTACCCTGAAATTCTCCATCCCAGTGGATGAGCTTTCTCTGTCCACAGCTTCTTTGATTCCGATGTAACCCATCCATTTTGATTACACAGCCCTTTTGGCCCTCTGTCCTTTGGGTTGCCTTTGTCTCCTAACCTCTTGGTCTATTGAAGCCTGAATCTCTCTCTCTCTCTCCCCTCACACATCTCCTCACATGGCCCTACTCACTTTGCCGATCATATCTAGGCCCGACTCTTCCAGATGACTCTTCCTTGTCTAGTTTTCATTCTTTTATGTATAATAAAAAAAAACCTCAACCTATTAGGAGCAGTCATGCTCTTCTTTATTTTTCTTTTTAGTGAATCTGGTGCAAAAACTGTAGAAGTAACATAAATGAGCTCCCTTCCAAGGGACTTGGCCATTCTGAAACAAGCTGCTGACCTGACTGTCCTATGCTATGTACAGATCATTTTTTTCTACTGGATTTTGTATCCACCAAATTTGATCCCCAAATCAAGATTCTGATTTTTAATCAGTTTCCTCCATCCACAAGACAAGAGGTGTTAGAGTTTCCAGGTAAGTTCCTTGGGAAGGGATAGAAGGCTCAAAGCAACAGAGAGACACAAGACTCACACAGTATATACTCACTTATAAGTGGATACTAGACCTATAAGATAAGATGAACATACAAAAATCTGTACACCTAAAGAAGATAAACAAGAAAGAGGACCTGGAGTAAGATGATCAATCTTCACTTAGAAAAACAAATCACACTTAAATCTGTACTGTGTGTTTCTCTGTATGAGTGTATGTGTGTATGTGTGTGAACACACACAAACATGCACACATACTTGCTGACACATACAGTCCAAAATAAATGTAGAGATCAAAGCAAAACATATCAGGGTATATTCTCCCTTTTCACTCTGGTCCTCAGCCTGGTAACCAGTTTCTTACTTATTGTATCATCTCACCTGAGGATATCACATTCTGAGGTAATTGTGCTTAATTATTCCCTATTTTATATGGATCTAGAAGATGATCTCTAGTAAACAGTTTTCATATCTGTAACAATGAAGAGCAGACTTTGGATGATATTAAATTTATCAGTAAAGTTATTTATCAGTAAGTTATTTCTGAGAATTTTCAGAAAAGAACCTTTCACCAACACTTCAGGATATCCTGTTTGAGAATTCATTAAATATTAATATTTTAAAGATTATTTAACTATCAGTTTCTATTATTCTTCAGCTTCTGCCTAAGTATTAGTTTCTATTATATTTCAAATCCCACTAATTTTGCTGCTCAAAATTCAAGAAGTGTGACAGTGCCTCAGAAAAGTGTTAACAGACTAATTTCACAAAGTTTGTACAATGTGAAAGTGTTTCACTGTTTAATATAGGTGTCCAGAAAATGTGAATTTGTAGCTTCAGTGATGAAGATGTAATTACTTAAGGGTAATATATTAAAAATAGAAATGATGTGCGGCTGTCTGCCAGTTAGTGAAGCCAAAAGTTGAATAACCTTCCAAATAAGGACCTCCACAGAATGACAAATTAAAACAGAAGTTGTGCAGGTATATACGTCCTGATATAAATAATAAACCATATTGCATTTTATAAAGTAAATTAGCAAAATTGGCAATAGTAGATAGTAATTATAACTAACTTCACTAACAAGTCTTTGGGCAGAATAATTAAATAAATATTTGTAATGATTTGGAATCAATGTTTTCCAATATAATATGCTCCATCTATGAGTCACATACATTGTAAATGTTTGTTTGTTTTTGTTTCTCTTTTTGACCTCCAAAAGTTTTATGCTTCAGTTTGAAAATTTGAATATTAAAAACTGTATTTATAAACAAATTTCTATTATTGGATAGACATAACATTTTTCATATTTTTAGAAAACAGGAAAACATTATGGAATATCACTTTCTAAATTTTCTTATTATTGAGTCAAGGTCTCATTCTGCATAATTTTTATTTGTATTTACTCTTTAGAAATATCAAGTCTGTGTGGAACAACAAGCAATAAATAAAAACAAACTATAATAAAAATTAAGGTAGTCCAGAAGTGCACCAACCTTCAAGATCAAGAAGTTTTTCTATGCCTAATTGACATTTGGCTATGTTGAAGGCATGTTCCAGTCTTTGTGTGGCTGACTGCTGGGAAACCACACTATTCCAATCAAACAGGTCTGGCCTGAAACATATACACACACAAACAAATACAAATATAAATTAATCTGCAATGCACTATGAAATTTGTTTCAATTCAGACGAGATTTTTTTTTTTTAGTGCCAAAAGTCCATAAGAATTAGCTGTTATTGTTATTACCTGTGGTGATTTGAATGAGAATGGTCCCATAGGCTCATATGTTTGAATTCTTGGTCCTCTTTAATTGAAATTGTTCAGTAAAGATTAAAGGTGTGACCTTGTTGAAGTAGGTGTGGTCATTTTGGAGGCAGTGTGTCAGTGCGGATAGGCTTTCAGGCTTCAAAATATGATGCCAGGCTCATTTTCTTTCTGATTCTTCCCTGCAACTTGCAGATCAGATGTAAACTCTGAGCTACTGTTCCAGAAGCATGCCTTTCTGTCTTCCATTACTCCCACTATGAAAACCATAAACTAAGACTGAGCAAGTCCCTAATTAAATGAATACTCTTATAAGTTGTCTTGGTCACAGAGTTTCCTCACAGCAATAGGACAGTAACTAAAGTATTGTCCCTCAATAATATTTTAATTTACATAAATCATTTAGCTTAAAACATTTAACTTTATCGTGATATGTAATGAATAAATTTTGTGAATTATGCCACAATTAATTTCTTCAAGAAAAAAGGAAGAATTATTATAATTTTTGTATTAATAAAGATGTTACTATTTTCCAATATTAATATTGGAAGATGATCATTTACAGGTAACTCCTAATTTCATAAGTCTGTATCATATCCCTTTGTTGAACTTCTGTTAATTCATCCCCACTCTAAAACCAAATATTTCATGTTTTGTGGACATACTAGGACTACTGCACTCATGAACTATTATTGTACTAATGGTTGCCTGGAGAAGATATTCAGTCTGCATTAGGAGTAAGGTCATGTATGCACAGCAAATTTTCAACAAGTAGGTGCAACTACAGTAGGTTCTAAGGGATCCTAGGTATTGGCTACAGCACAGGAAAGGGTGGCGAGGTGATACTGGGTTTTGAGACTTGTGGTCCTGTGAAGGCCAGAAGTCACTACTGGAAGGTGCAAGCTGCTGTTTCATGATGGAACAGAGGCTGTTGTCTCCATATTAGATCCCACTGAATATGGAAAAACAAGTGCTAAGTGTTGGGGTACTTGCCTGTACAGACCCTGAAAACTGACAGTAGAGGGAAATAAAAAATTTGAGTATGAAGTAGAGAGGTGAGGGAAGCTCAAAGTATCCTGTGTATAGATGTATACAGGATTATACCTGGTGGGAGCCTAGATATAGATTGTAGCACAACCTATATCTGTTATTTGGACTAGGCTGGTACTGTATTGGGGATTTTGTTAAAGCCTAGATGTCAGTACTGCAATGCAAGGAGTCCAGGTTAGGACTGGACATTCTTTGTGGTACCCCCTTTAGGTTTGGCAGGTTGTGGACAAGTGTCTGGTAATGTGTAGTATACTCAAGGTGGTAGAAAACTGGAAGGAAAAGTGAAGTAATTGGTTATGGACTGTGATAGTGTAGTTAGTACAAGTTATCCTTTGGGTGAATGAGGGCATCACAGGTGCCTATATGATGCCCAAAGCAAAGGAAGAGGTTGAGACAAGGCTAGGGTACATGACTTGGGACCTTTGAAAGCCTATGGGTTACTACTACAAGGATACACAGCCAGTTTAGGTACATTCAGTAGCTCCATAGGAATATAGAAGTACATATATTTAGGTGTGTGTGTGTGTGTGTGTGTGTGTGTGTGTGTGTGTGTGTGTGTG
>NW_026587299.1:0-7649 GCF_907164565.1 Psammomys obesus | reverse complement strand
CTGGTTTTATGTTGAGGTCCTTGATCCACTTGGACTTTAGTTTTGTGCAGGGTGATAAATATGGATCTATTTTCATTTTTCTGCATGTAGACATCCAGTTGGTCCAGCACCATTTGTTGAAGATGCTGTCTTTTTTCCATTGAATGGATTTGGCTTCTTTGTCAAATATTGAGTATTCATAGGTGTGTGGGTTTATTTCTGGGTCTTCTATGCGATTCCATTGATCCTCCTTTCTGTTTCTATGCCAATACCATGCAGTTTTTATTACTGTTGCCCTGTAGTACAGCTTGAGATCGGGAATGGAGATACCTCCAGATGATCTGTTGTTGTACAGGATCGTTTTGGAGATTCTGGGTGTTTTGTTTCTCCATATGAAGCTGAGAATCTTTTTTTCAAGGTCTGTAAAGAATTGAGTTGGTATTTTGATGGGAATTGCATTGAATCTGTAGATTGCTTTTGGCAGGATGGCCATTTTCACAATGTTAATCCTACCAATCCATGAGCACGGGAGATCTTTCCATCTTCTGAGATCTTCTTCAATTTCTTTCTTCAAAGACTTGAAGTTTTTCTCAAACAGGTCTTTCACTTGCTTGGTTAGAGTCACACCAAGGTACTTTATGTTATTAGTGGCTATTGTGAAGGGTGTTGTTTCCCTAATTTCTTTCTCAGCCTTTTTGTCTTTGGTATACAAGAGGGCTTCTGATTTTTTTTGAGTTGATTTTGTATCCTGCCACTTTGCTGAAGGTGTTTATCAGCTGAAGAAGTTCTCTGGTTGAATCTTTGGGTTCGCTCATGTATACTATCATATCATCTGCAAATAGTGACACTTTGACCTCTTCCTTTCCGATTTGTATCCCCTTGATCTCCTTTAGTTGTCTTATTGCTCTGGCTAGGACTTCAAGTACAATGTTAAAGAGATATGGAGAGAGTGGGCAGCCTTGTCTTGTCCCTGATTTCAGTGGGATTGCTTTAAGTTTCTCTCCATTGAGTTTGATGTTGGCTATAGGCTTGCTGTATATTGCCTTTACTATCTTTAGGTATGTGCCTTGTATCCCTGATCTCTCCAAGACTTTAAACATAAATGGGTGTTGGACTTTGTCAAATGCTTTTTCAGCATCTAAGGAGATGATCATGTGGTTTTTCTCCTTCATTTTGTTTATGTGGTGGATTACATTGATGGATTTCCGTGTGTTGAACCACCCTTGCATTCCTGGGATGAAGCCTACTTGGTCATGGTGGATGATATCTTTGATGTGTTCTTGGATTCGGTTTGCAAGTATTTTATTGAGTATTTTTGCATCAAAGTTCATAAGAGAGATAGGTCTGAAGTTCTCTTTTTTTGTTGGATCTTTGTGTGGTTTAGGTATCAAAGTGACTGTGGCTTCATAGAATGAGTTTGGTAGTGTTCCTTCTGTTTCTATTTTATGGAATAGTTTGAGGAGAATTGGTGTTAGTACTTCTTTGAAGGTCTTGTAGAATTCTGCGCTGAAGCCATCTGGTCCAGGGCTTTTTTGGAGGGGAGACTGTTAATGACTGCTTCAATTTCCTTGGGAGATATAGGACTATTCAGTCTTTCTACCTGATCTTGACTTAATTTTGGTAGATGGAATCTGTCAAGAAAGTTATCCATTTCATTTAGATTTTCAAATTTTGTGCCATATAGGCTTTTGTAGTATGACCTAATAATCGTTTGGATTTCCTCAGTGTCTGTAGTTATGTCCCCATTTTCCTTTCTGATTTTGCTGATTTGTATGGTTTCTCTCTGCTTTTTAGTTAGTTTGGCTAAGGGTTTGTCTATCTTGTTGATTTTCTCAAAGAACCAGCTTTTTGTTTCATTGATTCTTTGGATAATTTTATTTGTTTCTAATTGATTGATTTCTGCCCTTAGTTTGATTATTTCCAGCCTTCTGCCCCTCTTGGGTGTATCTGCTTCTTTTTTTTCTAGGTTTTTCTGTTGGGCCATTAAGTTGTTTGTATGTGATGTTACGGATTTCTTCTTGTAGGCACTTAGTGCTATAAATTTTCCTCTGAGCACTGCTTTCAATGTGTCCCATAAATTTGGGTATGTTGTGCCTTCATTTTCATTGAATTCTAGAAAGTCTTTAATTTCTTTTTTTATTTCTTCCTTGACCCATCTGTCATTGAGTAGTAAGTTGTTCAGTTTCCATGTGTGTGTTGGCTATTTGTTGTTTCTGTTGTTGTTGATGTCCAGCTTTAGTCCATGGTGGTCAGATAGTATACAAGGGATTATTTCAATCCTTTTGTATCTGTTGAGGCTTGCTTTGTGACCAACTATATGGTCTATTTTGGAGAAGGTTCCATGTGGTGCAAAAAGAAGGTGTACTCTTTTGAGTTTGGGTGAAAAGATCTGTAGACATCTATTAGGTCCATTTGATTTAGGGATTCTGTGAGTGCTTTTATTTCCCTATTTGGTGTCTGTCTGGTTGATCTGTCCCTTGATGAGAGTGGGGTGTTGAAGTCTCCCACTATTAAGGTATTAGGATCAATGTATGATTTAAGCTTTAATATTGTTTCATTTACGAATGTAGGTGTTCTTGTATTTGGGGCATAGATATTCAAAATTGTGATGTCCTCTTGTTGGATTTTTCCTTTGATGAGAATATAGTGGCCCTCCTTATCTTTTTTGATTAACTTGGGTTGAAAGTCTATTTTATTAGATATTACGATGGCTACTCCAGCTTGTTTTCTGGAACCATTTGCTTGAAAAACATTTTTCCAGCCCTTTACTCTGAGGTAGTGTTTATCTTTGTTGCATAGGTGTGTTTCTTGGATGCAACAGAATGTTGGGTCCTGTTTCCGTAACCATTCTGTTAGCCTGTGTCTTTTTATTGGTGAGTTGAATCCATTAATATTGATAGATAATATTGACCAATGCATGTTAGTTCCTTTTGTAATGGAGTCGATGATCTTACCTTGTTTCATTGCTTGTTTTCTTTTCATTTTTGTTGGGATATTATCTGTATGCCCTGTTTTCTTGGGTGAATTCATTTTCGTTGGATTGGAGTTTTCCTTCTAGTATCTTCTGTAGGGTTGGTTTGCTGTATAGATATTGCGTAAATTTAATTTTGTCATGGAATATTTTGTTTTCTCCATCTATGTTGATTGAAAGCTTTGCAGGGTATAGTAGTCTGGGTTGACATTTGTGATCTCTTAGAGTCTCCATGATGCTTGCCCAGGCCCTTCTGGCTTTCATAGTTTCTGATGAGAAGTCTGGTGTGATTCTGATAGGTCTGCCTTCATATGTTACTTGGCCTTTTTCCCTTGCTGCTTTTAATATCTTTTCTTTGTTCTGTAGATTTAGTGTTTTGACTATGATGTGACGTGATGTGTTTCTTTTCTGGTCTAGTCTATTTGGTGTTCTGTAGGCCTCTTGTATATTTATGGACATCTCTTTCTTTAAGTTGGGAAAATTTTCTTCTATGATTTTCTTGAAAATATTTTCTGGACCTTGGAGCCTGGAGTCTTCTTTTTCATCAATTCCTATTATTCTTAGATTTTTTCTTTTCATAGCATCCTTGATTTCTTGGATATTTTGTGATTGGAATTTTTCTGATTTTACTTTTTCTTTGAGAGAAGTATCAATTTCTGCAAGTGTGTCTTCAGCTCCAGAGATTCTCTCTTCCATCTCTTGTATTCTGTTGGTGATGCTTACTTTTGTGGTTCCTGATCTTTTCTCCAAGTTCTCCAGCTCAAGAGTTTTCTCATTTTTTGTTTTCTTTATTGATTCTAATTCTGTTTTCATGCCTTGCACCATTTCTTTTATGTGTTTGAATTTGGATTCCTGTCTCTCTACGATGGACTCTATTTCTTTGTTCATTTCCTTTTTGTATGCCACTAATTTTTTCTCTACTTGTGCCTCTATTTGTTTGGCTATGTTTGCCTGTGTTTCTTTAAGGGTTTTGTCTATTTCTTCTTTCTTTACCTCCAATTGACTGGCCAACTCTTTGAAAGATTTGTTCATTTCCTCCTTATGAGCCTCAAATAATTGAGCAAGCATGGCTTTAAGGTCATTTTCCTGTGCTTCTGATGAATTGGAGTATCCATCGATTTTGGGGTTTGCTGGTGAAGTCATGATGTCCTGATTTATGTTGGAAGTGTTCTTTCGCCTACCCCTGGCCATTGGCTTATCTGAGACCTTCCCTGTTTGTTTTTGGATTCTGCCGATCAGACTGGTACTGTCTCTCTCTCGAGTCTGGAGAATTCTTCAGGAAGTTGAGAGAGGTCCCGTGTCCTTAGCGTATGCTGAGGACTAGCTGTACCTGTGGGAGGAAAGTACGCAGGCGCAAACAGAGGCAAATGCAAGCGTGCGTGCGTGCATGTGTATATGTGTGTGTGTGTGTAAGTGGGTGTGGGCGTGTGTCTCGAGGGACAGAGTGATGGCTAATGTTGAACCCTTGAGTGTGTGGGAGGGGCTCTGCAATGTATATGTCGCAGGCGCTAGTGATGATCGCAGCGCAATTTCTGGCATTAACTGCCTTAACTCCTCAATTAGACCCACAGAGCAGGAACTTCAATGTTCCAAGTGCCCCTCTATTTCCCAAAGTGGGTATATGGGTGGGAGGGGGTTCGATGCCTGGCTTCTGTTTTAGAAGAACCCAGGATCAGTGGAGCTGCAGATTCTCAAGGGTGCACTCACTTACAGGCAGGACACTTGGCAGAGATCAGCGTATCTGGGCTCTCTGCTCTCTGGTTTGGCCCTGCTTCTTTGATGTGCTCCGCCAGTTCCGTGCTGCTGTCACTGCCAGGTTATGAGGTCTTGCTGCAGCTGGAGATTTTAGGGTGGTCACGTCAGTAGGAATCGGGGTAACCAGCCTTTCTGTTCTCTGGTTTGGCCCTGGTTAGTCTTAAACTGGAGGGCTGATGTGCCCCGCCAGCTCAGTGCTGCTCCGCCCCCAGGTTAGAAAGTCCTGCTGCAACTGGAGACTGGGTTGCTAGTCCAGATGCTTTCTGGGAAGTCCTGGGGTCTCTTTACTGTGCTCTCCAAGCTTCGGAGGCCCAGCGCCTGGTGTGTCTAGCTTGTATGGCGTTTCTGTCTGGTTTTGGTGAGTATATAGCGTATTCTCTGTCACTGTGGGATTGGGCGGGCCGTACTGTCAGTGATGGCGCTCCTGCGGAGCTAGTATGGCGTCTAGCAGACTCGGGCCCTGGGAGGATGGTGCAGCTGCCGTGCGTGAATCTGGGGCTCCGAGACACAGTACTGCTGGCCTTTGCTGATAAAGGGCTTGGGGCTCAGCCTCAGTGGCTGCAGGCCCCAGGCAGTTAGGTCTGTGCTGAGAAAGGCGAGTCCCTGTGCTGAGGAGGAGGGAGGTCTGGGGGAGGGGAGTGCTGAGAGATCAAAGGATCGTTTCTCACCTTCCCCAAACAAGTCCCTGGGTGACCCGAGACCAAGGTTTTCACCTCCTGCGATGTTCCCTGTTGTTCAGAAAATCTCTCCGTTGTTTCCCTGGCTTCAGAAGTTCTTCCACTCATCAACTCAGAACTTTATCTCTTCCACAGCTCGGAAACTGTGTGTGCTAGTCGCCATCTTGGCTCCGCCCCCATCACCTACTTTACTCTTATCATTGAAGTGGTGGAGGAAGGGGGATCAGATGATCAAAGTCTGCATAGTGAGACTGAGCTCAGCCTTGACTGCATAACACTGTGCTACTTTGCTTTCAAATATCCTCAATGGGCCTAAGCCCATTGCTTACAAGGTCTAATATTTTAACTCATAATAAAAGACAAATTTCTAGCAATATTTTGTTATATCATGCATGCAATCTCTTTCTGGAAGCCCTCCAGAAACACCTTCACTGTTAATATTTTTAGCAACCAATCTATTTAGGGTATGTATTTAAGGTAGTGTATTCTTTGTCCTGCATGTATCTTAATTTTCACTTGCCTTTACTTAACTTCTAACTCACATGTAAACTTGAAAGGTATTACTTAAGGTATTACTAAGCAGTGGTACAAAAATCTGTATTTGTTTCTATATCTCATATGATAAACTACATTATCAAAAAAGTGATTTAAGAAAACCAAAAATGGCAAGTCAATAGAAATTAAACACATGAAGAAGCCTTTATCCCAGCAGGGCCAGGTGTGCTCTGCACACCAATCTGCTTTTATTTATTCCTATACTCTGCTGGTTCCACCTGTTCCTGATCTTCCATGTGACACTGACATCATTTTTATCTGCCTTCATCTTCATATGAGTTTCAAATTTATGACTCACTCTAATCTAGTGTGAACTGATTTTAAGAAATTACATTTTATCCTATCTCCACAGCAAAATGATTTTTATAGTCTCTGACTTTGAGAAGACATGTATTTGAGTGGCCTAAGTCAATCCAGGAAAACTCCTGTTAACCAAAACAACCATGTGAAATAAGGAACCCCAAACCCCAAAGGGATCGTTCCAATGTATGGAACAAAATGTAACAGTCAGGGGAAATGTAGAGGGTCATCAGACAAGAAGAACCATGAGCCAGAACCATATAGAACTCAAAGGAAAGATGCTGAGGAACTGATAATAGACTCACATCCCAGGAGCTATGATTCATGGTTTTACCAATTCCTATAGAGAAAAACTAAAGTAATAGATTATAATGTGTTGCTTCATTAGTGTTCAGCAAATTCTATGTAAGCACTAAATATCAAGTTGGATGCAGGGAAATATTCTTTTCCTTTAACTTTTATTGTTTAACCTGTTGATATTTTATTGTAAGGTTTCCATTACATTTTTCTTATAGGTATTTTTTTATACAAAAATACAGTATTTAGAGTATATTTGTGTATTGTAAGTATTTCAGCTTATTAAAAAAGAATGCTTTAATGCAGAGATTTCTCCATTAAGTCTAAGTCTATGTAAACAAAGTAAGGCAAGGAATGGTATACTCAGAATACACAGTAAATTATATGCAATTTACAACTATACCTATTTATTAAATACATGCTTCTTATGGTACTTGAAGTTTATTTCATCAGTGCAAGAGTTCAATTGGATGTTCAAGCCCAATATCCCAGTCCTCAACATTTTCTACTGTCATTGTAGCCATGAACAGGTAATGATCCCAGCAGTCTTACTAGGAACTAACTAGTTACCTCCTGAGTTTATTGTGTGGTAAAATTATGGAGTGGAAATCCATGGCGTGAGTTTTGATTATGTAAAAAGTAAAGATAGTAAACAGAGACTTCATTGAGAATTTAACTTCTAAGGGATAAAGAAAAAAAAAATCTTGCCTATATTTTCAGCTGATGAAGGTTAAACTGAGTGAATGTGTTCTTGAATCTTTTATTTTTTATTTTTTTATTATTTTTTTATTATTTTTTTCTTTTTAGTTACATTTTGTTAACTCTGTGTCCCAGCTGTATCCCACTCCCTCATTCCCTCCCCAACCCCACACTCCCTCCCTGGTCTCCTCCCTGCCCCTTTCCAAGTCCACTGATAGGGGAGGACCTCCTCCCCTTTCATCTGACCCTGTTTTATCAGGTATCTTCAGGGCTGGCTGCAAAGTCCTCCTCTGTGGCCTAACAGACTGCTCCTCCCCCGGGGGGGGGGGTCAAACAGCCTGCCCTTGAAATCCTGTTAGAAATAGTCCGTGTTCCCCTTACTTTGGAAAACTACTTGGTTACTGAGCTACCATGGG
>NW_026587298.1:0-1628 GCF_907164565.1 Psammomys obesus | reverse complement strand
GACCTCTTTCTCTAAGGTCCTCGAGAGGGCAGGCTCCAACCTGATCCCACTTTTTGGCATATCTCTGGCCCATCAATAACAAACCATGGACAAATGTCTGACACAAAAACCAAGAACTTAATTAAGTCTTTTTTTCTTAACCCGAATTCCTCTCTCTCTGAGGGAAGTCTTTAATTCTTTAACGAATGATTGCCCCATCTTGAATTTAGACGGAAATGTAAAGCATTTACTTACCAGACTCTTGTCGTCCCACGGGTGATGGAACGGGAGCCTCTAATCTTGCCTTGGCCGAGGTCTTCGCTTCAGGGTCCGTCCGGAGAGACCCGTACTTCGAGCCCTCATGTTGGGCGCCACTCTGTCCCGCCCCGCGGGACTCAGTTATTCGTGGGGGCGAAGGGGGTCAATCCTGAAAAAATGGGGGAGAGAGAGAAAGGACACAAGCAGACGGTTGCCGGTCAAGTGTCTCTTTTATTGAACTTTGGTGTTTCTTTTAAAACGTGGTTTTGGCAGGGTGGGGGAGAGGGGCGAGAAAGGGGAGTAATAGTGGAAAAATACCAAGGCCCTTGGTGGGAAGTTCCCAAGGCTAAGAAGGTGGGTTAAAGAGTTACAAGGCCCGAAGATAACATCGGTGGTCACATCGGTGGTCACGGATGTGTCCCAAAGCAAACAGTTTTGGGAACAATGGGTTGTAAGAAGCTATGGCCTGCTGGCGCCCAGTGCTTTTCTGGCAGGTCAGGCCCTTAGGAAGGGTCCCAGGGCTATGTTCCCAATATCTCCTCCCTATTTGTCTTTTAAAAGAGGAGGGGGAGGCCTCCTAGGACTCTCAGCGATTTTATAAACAGTTTGGGAATTTTATAGGTCCGGGGACTCAGGTCTCACTGCAATCGTAGGCAGGCCTAGGCCATTTCTGGTGCAATGGGAAGAATCCCTCAGAGTGCAAGGCCCTAGGTATATTAGCCATCTTGATTATGTGAGAAAAATTATTTGTCACGAACGGCACAAACGGGGTCTGAGTCTGTTAGAAGAGTGGTGCTGGACCCTTACCTGTCATTGGATCGGCCTCCTCTGGGCGAGGTCGTCCTGTCTTAGGTGGACCGAGACTTATCCACTCATTCCGTCTCTGACTTGCCAGACCACTCACTTTGTGGTAGTGTAACGTGTTTGTTTTCCCGATAGGACCTATTTATCGCTTGGTTTTTAAGCAATTATATAAAACGAGCAATCATTGCGCCAATTAATGAGAGTCAAAAAACCCCAGGTCTAACTGGAAGAGCAGCCCCAGAACTTCCATCTTGGGCCAGGAGATACTAGGGTGGAGAAATCAAGGGGGCGGGAGGCCGGGGCATCAGGTGGAAGCTCCACGGCAGATTCTTCTTCCCCAGCCAGACGATGGTAGTGGACTCCAACAGGCTTGATTGCGGAGCTCACCTGGTTCTTAACAAAGTTTGTGAGACGATTAAAGGCCCAGGGGCCAAAAGAGAGGAGCAAGAATAGGCCCATGAGGGGGCCCAAGAGACTGGGAAGGAGGGTGGAAAGCCACGGAGAAGTGGCAAACCAATTTTGATACCAGGATTCTTGTTGTTCTTGAGCCTTTTTACGTTCTTCTATGCTCTTTTTGACCTTATCTA
>NW_026587297.1:0-3680 GCF_907164565.1 Psammomys obesus | reverse complement strand
CCACTTGGACTTCAGTTTTGTGCAGGGTGATAAGTATGGATCTATTTTCATTTTTCTACATGTAGACATCCAGTTGGACCAGCACCATTTGTTGAAGATGCTATCTTTTTTCCATTGTATGGTTTTGGCATCTTTGTCAAAAATCAGGTGTCCGTAAGTGTGTGGGTTTATTTCTGGGTCTTCTGTTCGATTCCATTGATCCACCATTCTGTTTCTATGCCAGTACCATGCAGTTTTTATAACTGTTGCTCCATAGTACAGCTTGAGATCAGGGATGGAGATACCTCCAGAAGATCTTTTATTGTAGAGGATTGTTTTAGCAATTCTTGGTTTCTTGTTATTCCATACGAAGTTGAGAATTTTTCTTTCCAGGTCTGAAAAGAATTGTGTTGGCAATTTGATGGGAATTGCATTAAATCTGTAGATTGCTTTTGGTAAGATGGCCATTTTTACTATGTTAATCCTGCCAAGCCATGAGCATGGGAGATCTTTCCATCTTCTCATATCTTCCTCTAATTCTTTCTTCAGAGACTTGAAATTTTTTTTCATACAAGTCTTTGACTTGCTTGGTTAGGGTTACACCAAGGTACTTTATGTCATTTGTGGCTATTGTGAATGGTGTTGTTTCTCTAATTTCTTTCTCAGCCCTTTTGTCTTTTGTATACAGGAGTGCTACTGATTTTTTTTTGAGTTAATTTTGTATCCGGCCACTTTGCTGAAGATGTTTATCAGCTGTAGGAGTTCCCTGGTAGAGTTTTTGGGGTCACTCATGTATACTATCATATCATCTGCAAATAGTGATAATTTGACTTCTTCCTTTCCCATCTGTAGCCCCTTGATCTCCTTCAACTGTCTTATTGCTCTAGCAAGGACTTCCAGCACTATGTTGAAGAGATATGGAGAGAGTGGGCAGCCTTGTCTTGTCCCTGATTTCAGTGGGATTGCTTTAAGTTTCTCTCTGTTCAGTTTGATGTTGGCTATAGGCTTGCTGTATATCACCTTTACTATGTTTAGATATGTGCCTTGTATCCCTGATCTCTCCAGTACTTTAAACATGAATAGATGTTGGATTTTGTCAAATGCTTTTTCAGCCTCTAGGGAGATTATCATGTGTTTTTTTTTTCTTTCAATTTGTTAATATGGTGGATCACATTGATGGATTTCTGTATATTGAACCACCCCTGCATACCTGGGATGAAGCCTACTTGGTCATAGTGGATAATATCTTTGATGTGTTCTTGGATTCGGTTTGCAAGTGTTTTGTTAAGTATTTTTGCATCAATGTTCATAAGAGAGATTGGCCTGAAATTCTCTTTCTTTGTTGAGTCTTTGTAAGGTTTAGGTACCAAGGTGATTGTGGCTTCATAGAATGAGTTTGGTAATGTTCCTTCTGTTTCTATTTTGTGGAATAGTTTGAAAAGAATTGGAGTTAGCTCTTCTTTGAAGGTCTGGTAGAATTTGCGCTGAAGCCATCTGGTCCTGGGCTTTTTTTGGATGGGAGACTTTTGATGACTGCTTCTATTTCTTTGGGGGATATAGGACTATTTAATTGATTTACCTGGTCCTGATTCAGCTTTGGTAAGTCAAATCGATCAAGAAAATTGTCCATTTCATTTAGATTTTCAAATTTTGTTGAGTATAGACTTTTGAAGTAAGTCCTAATGATTGTTTGGATTTCCTCAGTGTCTGTAGTTATGTCCCCCTTTTCATTTCTGATTTTGTTGATTTGGGTGGTGTCTCTCTGCCTTTTAGTTAGCTTGGCTAAGGGTTTGTCTATCTTGTTGATTTTCTCAAAGAACCAGCTCTTGGTTTCATTGATTCTTTGAATTGTTTTATTTGTTTCTAATTGATTGATTTCAGCCCTGAGTTTGATTATTTCCAGCCGTCTACTCCTTTTTGGTGTGTCTGCTTCTTCTTTTTCTAGGGTTTTTAAGTGGGCCATTAAGTTGCTTGAATGAGCTGTCTCGAATTTCTTCTTGAAGGCACTTAGTGCTGTGAACTTTCCTCTTAGCACTGCTTTCATTGTGTCCCACAAGTTTGGGTATGTTGTGTCTTCATTTTCATTGAGGTCTAGAAAGGCTTTAATTTCTTTCTTTATTTCTTCCCTGACCCAGCTGTCATTTACTAACAAGTTGTTCAGTTTCCATGTGTGTGTAGGCTTTTTGCTATTTCTGTTGTTGTTGAAGTCCAGCTTTATTCCATGGTGATCAGACAGGATACAAGGGATTATTTCAGTCTTCTTGTATCTGTTGAGGCTTGCTTTGTGACCAACTATATGGTCTATTTTGGAGAAGGTTCCATGAGGTGCTGAGAAGAAGGTAAATTCTTTTGTGTTTGGGTGTAAAGTTCTGTAAATGTCTGTGAGGTCCATTTGATTCATGACCTCTGTCAGAGATATTGTTTCTTTGTTTAATTTCTGTTTTGTTGACCTGTCCTTTGTTGAGAGTGGGGTGTTGAAGTCTCCCACTATTAATGTGTGGGGATCTATATGTGGTTTAAATTTTATCAATGTTTCTTTTACAAATGTGGGTGCTCTTGTATTTGGGGCATAGATGTTCAGGATTGTGATGTCTTCCTGGTGGAATTTTCCCTTGATGAGTATGAAGTGTTCTTCCTCATCTCTTTTTATTAATTTTGGTTGAAAGTCTATTTTATCAGATATTAGAATGGCTACTCCTACTTGTTTCTTGGGTCCATTTGCTTGGAAAGTCGTCTTCCAACCTTTTACCCTCAGGTAATGTCTATCTTTGTGCCTTAGGTGTGTTTCTTGTATGCAACAGATTGCTGGGTTTTGTTTACGTATCCATTCTGTTAATCTGTGTCTTTTTACTGGAGAGTTGAGTCCATTGATGTTGAGAGAGATTAATGGCCAGTGGCTGTTAGATCCTTTGATTTTGATGTTGGCTATGTTCATAAGGTTGTGTGCTTGGTTGCTTTTTGTTTTACTGTAGTAAGGTTAATTATTTCCTGTGTTTTCTTGACAGAAGCTAATTTTCTTGGGTTGTATTTTCCCTTCCAGTGTCTTCTGTAATGCTGGATTTGTGTGTAAGTATTGTTGAAATTTGTTTTTGTCATTAAATATCTTGTTTTCTCCGTCTATGAGGACTGAGAGTTTTGCAGGGTATAGTAGCCTGGGGTGCCATCTGTGTTATCTTAGGGTCTGCATGATATCTGTCCAGGCCCTTCTGGCTTTCATAGTTTCAGTTGAAAAGTCAGGTGTGATTCTAATGGGTTTGCCGTTATATGTTACTTGGCCTTTTTCCCTTGCAGCTTTTAGTATTTTTTCTTTGTTCTGTATACTTACTGTTTTGATTATTATGTGGCGGGAGGATTTTCTTTTCTGGTCAAATTTGTTGGGTGTTCTGTAGGCCTCATGTATCCTTATTGGCTTCTCCTTTAACTTGGGAAATTTTCTTCAATGATTTTGTTGAGAATATTTTCTGGGCCTTGGAGAAGGGAGTCTTCTTTTTCCTCTATTCCTATTATTCTTAGGTTTTGTCTTTTCATATTGTCTTGGATTTCTTGGACGGTCTGTGTCAGGAATTTTTTGGATTTAACATTTTCTTTGACAGATACATTGATTTCTTCCATTGTATCTTCTACACCTGAGATTCTTTCTTCCATTTCTTGTATTCTGTTGGTTATGCTTACCTCTGTAGTTCCTGTTTTCTTCCCTAAAT
>NW_026587296.1:0-13495 GCF_907164565.1 Psammomys obesus | reverse complement strand
ATCTCTTGTTTTTTCCCATACTAGATTATTAAAACCTCATTTTTTTATCCTGTGTGCTCTACCAGTAGGATGTGCATGTCTTCTACTTGTTGAAAAGTGAGAAAAGACACTACATTTAAAATGTGTTGCATTGGCCTTTTAAACAATGCCACTTTCACACCCAGTGTGTTAGATCTTGAATAGCTTTGTAATGTTCCTCTTATTCAACAGCATTCTTAAAGTGTGCATCCTTTTGTCCATCTTTAAACTGCATTTTTTGTATAAATCAAAAGTACAGGACAGGAGACTACCACAAAGGGCCTCTGAAATACTCTACCCAGTAAGGTATCGAAGCGGATGCTGAGAGTCATAAGACAAACATTAGGCAGAGTGTAGGGAATCTTATGAAAGAAGGGGAAGATAGAAAGACCTGGGGGGGACAGGAGCTCCACAAGGAGACCAACAGAACCAAAAAAATCTGGGCAAAGGGATCTTTTCTGAGACTGATACTCCAAACAAGGACCATGCATGGCGATAACCTAAAACCCCTGCACAAATGTAGCCCATGGCAGCTCAATCTCCAAATGGGTTCCCTAGTAAGGGAACAGGAACTGTCTCTGACATGAACCCAGTGGCTGGCTCTTTGATCACCTCCCCTTGAGAGGGGTGCAGCCTTACCAAGCCGAAGAGGAAGACAATGCAGCCAGTACTGATGAGACCTGATAGCCTAAGGTAAGAGGGAAGGTCCCCTGTAAGTGGACTTGGGGAGGGGCATGGGAGATGAGGGAGGGTGAGATTTGGAGGGTATGAGGGAGCTGGTATACAAATTAAATAAACTGTAATCAATAAAAAATAAATTAATTCTTAAAAAGTAGTAACTTTTAATTTACTTCAATTCAAAATATATTTCAGGGATTACAGAGAAACAAATTTATAAATGAAAAGAAATTGAATGAAAATTCTTCTGATCACATGTATTTTGGTTCATTCTTGTACTTTAAGTTTCTAACCAAAATCTTACCATATTGCAAAATTTTCAATGTAATATGAAGAGATATTGAAATGGTAAAAATATAAGGCTATCCTAGTTACCCTGAGTTAATCACTCTCTAATATATGAATAAATTTATCTCACATTAGATATCAGCTATATATACTCTCATTACATTTATTAATTTCTTTTTTTTAATTTTTTTTTAAATCTTTTTTTTAAATCTTTTATTTTTTTTATTAATTACACTTTATTCATTTTGTATCCCCCCATGAGCCGCTCCCTCCTCCCCTGCCGATCCCACCCTCCCTCCCCTTTCTGCATGCATGCCACTCCGAAGTCCACTGATAGGGGAGGTCCTCCTCTCCTTCTTTCTGATCTTAGTCTATCAGTTCTCATCAAAAGTGGCTGCATTGTCCTCTACTGTGGCCTGGTAAGGCTGCTCCCCCCTCAGGGGGAAGTGATCAACAAGCAGGCCAATCAGATTATGTCAGAGGCAGTCCCTCTTCCCATTACTATGGAACCCACTTGGACACTGAACTGCCATGGGCTACACCTGTGCAGGGGTTCCAGGTCATCTCCACAAATAGTCCTTGGTTGGAGTATGAGTCTCTGGGAAGTTCCCTGTGTTCAAATTATCTTGTTCTGTTGCTCTCCTTGTGGAGTTCCCGTCCCCTCCAGCTCTTACTATTTCCCACTTCTTACATAAAATTCCATTCACTCTGCCCATCAGTTGGCCATCAGGCTCAGCATCTGCTTTGACAGTCTATACTGCAGAAGCTTTCAGAGGCCTTCTGTGGCAGATTTCAAGGTTGTTTCCTGTTTTCTTCTGGCTTTCAGAGGCCCTCTGTAGCGGGTTCCGGGGTTGTTTCCTATTTTCGTTTTCTTCTGATGTACATCCTCTTTGCCTTTCAGAATGGGGATTGAACATTTTAGTTAGGGTCCTCTCTTTTGCTTAGTTTGTTTAGCTGTACAGCTTTTAGTGGGTTTATTCTATATTGTATGTTTATATGAGTGAGTATATACCGTGAGTGTCTTTTTGCTTCTGGGTCAACTCACTCAGGATGATCCTTTCCAGGTCCCACCATTTACCTGCAAATTTCATGATTTCCTTATTTTTCATTGCTGAGTAATACTCCATTGTATAGATGTACCACAGTTTCTGCATCCATTCTTCAGTTGAGGGGCATCTGGGTTGTTTCCAGCTTCTGGCTATTACAAATAAAGCTGCTACAAACATGGTTGAACAAATGTCCTTGTTGTGTACTTGCGCCTCTTTTGGGTATATGCCTAGGAGTGGTATGGCTGGATCTTGAGGAAGCGCTATTCCTAGTTGTCTGAGAAAGCGCCAGATTGATTTCCAGAGTGGTTGTACCAGTTTACATTCCCACCAGCAGTGGAGAAGGGCTCCCCTTTCTCCACAACCTCTCCAGCATGTGTTGTCCCTTGAGATTTTCATCTTGGCCATTCTGATGGGTGTAAGGTGAAATCTCAGGGTTGTTTTGATTTGCATTTCCCTAATGGCTAATGAGGTTGAGCATTTCTTTAAGTGCTTCTCTGCCATTCGATATTCCTCTAAAGAGAATTCTCTCTTTAGCTCTGTTCCCCATTTTTTAAGTGGATTACTTGGTTTGTTGCTTTTCAGCTTGTTTAGTTCTTTATATATATTGGATATGAGTCCTCTGTCAGATAGAGGGTTGGTGATGATTCTTTCCCAATCTGTAGGCAGTCGCTTTATTTTGATGACGGTGTCCTTTGCTTTACAGAAGCTTTTCAATTTCATGAGGTCCCATTTATTGATTGTTGCTCTTAGAGCCTGTGCTGTTGGTGTTCTGTTCAGGAAGTTTTCTCCTGTACCAATGAGTTCTAGGGTATTCCCCACGTTTTTTTCTAGCCGATTTAATGTGTCTGGTTTTATGTTGAGGTCTTTGATCCACTTGGACTTCAGTTTTGTGCAGGGTGATAAGTATGGATCTATTTGCATTTTTCTACATATAGACATCCAGTTGGACCAGCACCATTTGTTAAAGATGCTATCTTTTTTCCATTGTATGGTTTTGGCATCTTTGTCAAAAATCAGGTGTCCGTAAGTGTGTGGGTTTATTTCTGGGTCTTCTGTTCGATTCCATTGATCCACCATTCTGTTTCTATGCCAGTACCATGCAGTTTTTATAACTGTTGCTCTGTAGTACAGCTTGAGATCAGGGATGGAGATACCTCCAGAAGATCTTTTATTGTAGAGGATTGTTTTAGCAATTCTCGGTTTCTTGTTATTCCATACGAAGTTGAGAATTTTTCTTTCCAGGTCTGTAAAGAATTGTGTTGGCAATTTGATGGGAATTGCATTAAATCTGTAGATTGCTTTTGGTAAGATGGCCATTTTTACTATGTTAATCCTGCCAAGCCATGAGCATGGCAGATCTTTCCATCTTCTCATATCTTCCTCTAATTCTTTCTTCAGAGACTTGAAATTTTTTTCATACAAGTCTTTGACTTGCTTGGTTAGGGTTACACCAAGGTACTTTATGTCATTTGTGGCTATTGTGAATGGTGTTGTTTCTCTAATTTCTTTCTCAGCCCTTTTGTCTTTTGTATACAGGAGTGCTACTGATTTTTTTGAGTTAATTTTATATCCAGCCACTTTGCTGAAGGTTTTTATCAGCTGTAGGAGTTCCCTGGTAGAGTTTTTGGGGTCACTCATATATACTATCAGATCATCTGCAAATAGTGATAATTTGACTTCTTCTTTTCCCATCTGTATCCCCTTGATCTCCTTCGACTGTCTTATTGCTCTAGCAAGGACTTCCAGCACTATGTTGAAGAGATATGGAGACAGTGGACAGCCTTGTCTTGTCCCTGATTTCAGTGGGATTGCTTTAAGTTTCTCTCCGTTCAGTTTGATGTTGGCTAAAGGCTTGCTGTATATCGCCTTTACTATGTTTAGATATGTGCCTTGTATCCCTGATCTCTCCAGTACTTTAAACATGAATGGATGTTGGATTTTGTCAAATGCTTTTTCAGCATCTAGGGAGATTATCATGTGGTTTTTTTCTTTCAGTTGGTTAATATGGTGGATCACATTGATGGATTTCCATATATTGAACCACCCCTGCATACCTGGGATGAAGCCTACTTGGTCATAGTGGATAATATCTTTGATGTGTTCTTGGATCCGGTTTGCAAGTATTTTGTTAAGTATTTTTGCATCAATGTTCATAAGGGAGATTGGCCTGAAATTCTCTTTCTTTGTTGAGTCTTTGTGAGGTTTAGGTACCAAGGTGATTGTGGCTTCATAGAATGAATTTGGTAATGTTCCTTCTGTTTTTATTTTGTGGAATAGTTTGAAGAGAATTGGAGTTAGCTCTTCTTTGAAGGTCTGGTAGAATTCTGCGCTGAAGCCATCTGGTCCTGGGCTTTTTTTGGATGGGAGACTTTTGATGACTGCTTCTATTTCTTTGGGGGATATAGGACTATTTAGTTGATTTACCTGGTCCTGATTCAGCTTTGGTGAGTCAAATCGATCAAGAAAATTGTCCATTTCATTTAGATTTTCAAATTTTGTGGCATATAGACTTTTGAAGTAAGTCCTAATGATTGTTTGGATTTCCTCAGTGTCTGTAGTTATGTCCCCCCTTTCATTTCTGATTTTGTTGATTTGGGTGGTGTCTCTCTGCCTTTTAGTTAGCTTGGCTAAGGGTTTGTCTATCTTGCTGATTTTCTCAAAGAACCAGCTCTTGGTTTCATTGATTCTTTGAATTGTTTTATTTGTTTCTAATTGATTGATTTCAGCCCTGAGTTTGATTATTTCCAGCCGTCTACTCCTTTTTGGTGTGTCTGCTTCTTCTTTTTCTAGGGTTTTTAAGTGGGCCATTAAGTTGCTTGAATGAGCTGTCTCGAATTTCTTCTTGAAGGCACTTAGTGCTATGAACTTTCCTCTTAGCACTGCTTTCATTGTGTCCCACAAGTTTGGGTATGTTGTGTCTTCATTTTCATTGAGTTCTAGAAAGGCTTTAATTTCTTTCTTTATTTCTTCCCTGACCCAGCTGTCATTTAGTAACACGTTGTTCAGTTTCCATGAGTGTGTAGGCTTTTTGCTATTTCTGTTGTTGTTGAAGTCCAGCTTTATTCCATGGTGATCAGACAGGATACAAGGGATTATTTCAGTCTTCTTGTATCTGTTGAGGCTTGCTTTGTGACCAACTATATGGTCTATTTTGGAGAAGGTTCCATGAGGTGCTGAGAAGAAGGTAAATTCTTTTGTGTTTGGGTGTAAAGTTCTGTAGATGTCTGTGAGGTCCATTTGATTCATGACCTCTGTCAGAGATATTGTTTCTTTGTTTAATTTCTGTTTTGTTGACCTGTCCTTTGTTGAGAGTGGGGTGTTGAAGTCTCCCACTATTAATGTGTGGGGATCTATATGTGGTTTAAATTTTATCAATGTTTCTTTACAAATGTGGGTGCTCTTGTATTTGGGGCATAGATGTTCAGGATTGTGATGTCTTCCTGGTGGAATTTTCCCTTGATGAGTATGAAGTGTCCTTCCTCATCTCTTTTTATTAATTTTGGTTGAAAGTTTATTTTATCAGATATTAGAATGGCTACTCCTGCTTGTTTCTTGGGTCCATTTGTTTGGAAAGTCATCTTCCAACCTTTTACCCTCAGGTAATGTCTATCTTTGTGTCTTAGGTGTGTTTCTTGTATGCAACAGATTGCTGGGTTTTGTTTACGTATCCATTCTGTTAATCTGTGTCTTTTTACTGGAGAGTTGAGTCCATTGATGTTGAGAGAGATTAATGACCAGTGGCTGTTAGATCCTTTGATTTTGATGTTGGCTGTGTTCATAAGTTTGTGTGCTTGGTTGCTTTTTGTTTTGCTGTAGTAAGGTTAATTATTTCCTGTGTTTTCTTGACAGAAGCTAATTTTCTTGGGTTGTATTTTCCCTTCCAGTGTCTTCTGTAATGCTGGATTTGTGTGTAGGTATTGTTGATATTTGTTTTTGTCATTGAATATCTTGTTTTCTCCGTCTATGAGGACTGAGAGTTTTGCAGGGTATAGTAGCCTGGGTTGACATCTGTGTTCTCTTAGGGTCTGCATGATATCTGTCCAGGCCCTTCTGGCTTTCATAGTTTCTGTTGAAAAGTCAGGTGTGATTCTAATGGGTTTGCCATTATATGTTACTTGGCCTTTTTCCCTTGCAGCTTTTAGTATTTTTTCTTTGTTCTGTATACTTCCTGTTTTGATTATTATGTGGCGGGAGGATTTTCTTTTCTGGTCAAATTTGTTGGGTGTTCTGTAGGCCTCATGTATCCTTATTGGCTTCTCCTTTAACTTGGGGAAATTTTCTTCAATGATTTTGTTGAAAATATTTTTCTGGGCCTTGGAGAAGGGAGTCTTCTTTTTCCTCTATTCCTATTATTCTTAGGTTTTGTCTTTTCATATTGTCTTGGATTTCTTGGACGGTCTGTGTCAGGAATTTTTTGGATTTAACATTTTCTTTGACAGATACATCGATTTCTTCCATTGTATCTTCTACACCTGAGATTCTTTCTTCCATTTCTTGTATTCTGTTGGTTATGCTTACCTCTGTAGTTCCTGTTTTCTTCCCTCAATTCTTCCTCTCCATTATTTCCTCCATTTGTGTTTTCTTTAATTTTTCTAGTTCTATCTTCAGGTCTTGAGTTGTTTTGTTTACTTCCTTCACCTGTCTGCTTGTATTTTCCTCTTTTTCTTTTAGTTCCTTCAACTCTGTCTCTTTGATTTCTTTCAGTGATTTAATTATTTCTTCTCTGAAGGCCACAAGCTGTTTGGCTGCATCTTCCCGTATTTCTTCACGGATGGCCCTAATTTGCTTGTCTTTATCTTCCTCCATTTCTTTACGGATAGCCATGATCTGTTTGGTTTTATCTTCCTCTAATTCTTTACGTATTTTATTTGTTTCCTCTATTATCCTCTTCATCAACATATATGTAAGGTCATCTTCTTGATTTTCTATTATGCTGCATTGTCCAGGGCTGTTTGCCCCTGGATGGCTGGGTTCTGGAGTTGCCATATTTCTCTGTCTTTTGTTGATTGTGCTTTTACGCTGACCTCTACCCATTGGGCTGATTTAGGTGTTGGCTGTTAGTTTCTGTGCTTCCTGGAGTCCTGAGGTAGGGAGTATCCCCTTGGCTGGAAGATGATTTTTCCTGAAGGAGTCCTTCTCTGCTTTTTGGTTATGGTCACTGTATGGCCAGTGTTTCTCCGGAGATGCCACTGCTCACCTCAGGTTTATAGCCCTGAGTAGTAGCTGTGGTCTGTGTTAGGCAGGGGGGGATCTCCTCTTACCCATAAAATTTCTCAAGACAGCTGCCCCACTGCTGGGTTTCTTGTTATAAATTTAGTGTGCTGCTGCTCACTAAATTTCCATGTACAGTCCTCTTGAAGAAACTGCTGATTCCCTAGCTATGGGGTTTTCTCCCAACAGGGAAACTCAGTCTGTTATCCTGGGGCGCACAGTTCTGTCTGAGAAAGTGGGAGGTGCACTCAGCAAGTCTCTGGGCCAAAGGCTGATTGCTCTGCTCTGGACCTGGAGAATGTGCACCTAGGTTGAGTTGGCGCCTGGGGGCACTGTTCTGGTCTGGAGGCTGGGTGCCTCACTCTGGACCAGAAGCTGTGTGTCTCTGTCTGGGATGGCAGCTGTAGGCACCACTCTGGTCCAGACGCTGTGGGTGCAGCCCCCCTGAAGGATCAGGGATTCCTACAGTTTTGGCAGTCCAGCCAGGGACAACTGGCCGATCTCTGGCACAGTATCTGAGGGCTGCTGTAATGGCTCTCTGGCTCCTGCAGGTCCGAGGATGCAGCTGTGTGTCCCAGTGCCCCTGGGGAACGCAACAATGGCGGCAGAGCACAGCGCTTCTGCCTGCACTAGAGTCTGCGTGAGTCCAGGAAGTGTTTTGGTGCTGGGTGTCCTAAGCATTAGAGCTGCTAACCCCCTCCGCTGGGGGTTTCCTCCTGCCAGAGACACGCAGTCTGGTGCCCTGTTGCCCTGGTGCCCACAGTTCTATCTGAGGCGGCGAATCACGCGCGCAGGCAGGGCTCTGTGCAGGCGCCTTTGTCCCTCCCGGCTCTGGGTCTGGGCTGGCTCCTGGGGCACCCGCGGAACCCGAGTCTTTTCCAGGGGATGTCTGGGCAACCTGGGGTCGGTCCCAATTGTTTCCTGCTCCGTGGGGTTATCTCCCGACTGGGAAATCCAGTCTGTGGTGTTGTGGGCCCACAGTTCAGTCTGGGACAGTGACCAGATCGCGCTGGCGGGTAGCTCTGGGCTGGCGACCAAGCGCCTGGCGGAACGGGGATATCTTCTGCGGTTTTGCCGGGTGAGTTAAAGCTGATCGAATCCCCCACCGTGGGGTATCCTCTCACCTGAGAAACACAACCACTTGTGTTTTATGGCCGCGAGTTCTGATTGCTGGTCACTGTGCCAATCCTGCTGTGCTGCTCCTCAGAATGAGAGTCCTCCCGGCGCTGCCATCTTGCCCCGCCCTCTATTAATTTCTTTTTAAAAACTCATATTTATTAATTTATTTTTTACAATTTTAAATATATATTAAGAATATAATATTGGCTATAGTAAATAAAATTAGGCAAACATATAATTGTGTGCTCACATAATTGTTTTGTACCCACAGAAGGAAGATAATTGAGAAAAATTAAAATTATGTTAGCAAAATATCAAGAATAAGTTTGAATTTTCTATTTACTTTTGAAATCTATTGCAGTCTAACTTTTTTAAAATTAACATGTCTACTCCTTTGAGAAAAAAATCTTTCAAATACAATAAAAATTAATTTTCCGTCTTAATGATATGAGGCTGAAAATAACAAGTATTTCTCTGAACATTTCTTTTTACTCTAGAAAACGACTTGATCATTATGCAATACAAAAACTATAATAACTAGGTTATTTGAAAAGCAAATAGATATTTTTTTAATATAAAGTGTCAGAAATGAAGACTCAGTGAGGGTTTGGTTCATGGAAGAAATTCTGAGAAAACAAGCTATTGCTCATTTTTCCTCCACCTATTGATCTTGAAATTATGCCAAGCACCCTCTGCTGGAAACTGTTCCCTAAGGACACTCTCACTTCATATGAGGCGTCCTGCCTTATCAGGATGAGAAGCATTGTATTCTGAGGAGTGTTAAGTATTTGACATACTTTGGAGACAGAATGTATTAAAATTTTCATTTAACCTAGACTCATTTAAAAAAGTTAGTGGTCAATTGTCTTCATTGTTATTAAAAAATGAATGCACAAAATTACAAAAATAATCACTCCAAGAAAAACAAACAATATGTTATAGAACTGTACAATTCTTTTAAAAGCTTTCATGCTTTATATACACTAGGAAACTCAATGTGAAAGCATTTATAAACTATCATCTGGAAGAAGTGTGCTCATAACCCTTGCCTCACAGTAAGTATCCTCAAATTTATTTAGAAGGTTTTAGACCAATTTGTTTGTGTCATAACATGAACAGTGTTGGTATTTGCAGAAACAGAAATGAAGTGTTGAAAGAGTCAGGGTCTACATTCAGGGTAAATCTGTTTAAGTACTTTTTCTCAATTTGGTTTAGAATGATCAAGTACTTTAATGCCTGGAATTCTCACATATCACAACAGAGTGACTTAAGATTGAAACTTATTTAGAATATGCTAAATTATTTTTAGATTAAAGGGAAATTAAATAATATGTTGTAGAAGTTCCCTATTATTGTTGATTAATTATACAACCTGACTTTATTTTGTTTAAAATCCTGTAAATTTGGGGACTGAAAATCTGTGTAGACTCACACTACTTTAATTGTTCTTCCTTCAGAACTGTGCTTAGCTCCTTTCACTTGCTAGTTGTTTATTAAATATGTAGGTAACTGCAATGCCTGTAGTATCACCTATCATGACTATTAAATGTATTCAGGAAGGAAACACTGTGGAAAAAAAGACTTTCTTCTAATTCTGAGATATGTCATATATGTACTCCAAAATGCTTAATTCAAACTCTGAGCTTTAGCTCCATACAGCTGCTTATTAAGATTTTAATTTAGGAGGAAAAGACATAGTGTAGTGAATAAGAGCAGCAGCTGCTCTTTTAGATCTGTGTTCAATTCAGAACATCTGCCAGGCAGCTCACACCTGACTGTAACTACAATCCTCCCGGATCTGGCTCCCACTTCTGTCTTCCATACACACTTCAAGCATGTGTTACACAAACACACATCAGAGAAAATGCTAATAAGCATACAGCAACAATAAAGACTTTTCATTTCCCACATTGTCAAAGAAATAACATGGCCTTTGTTAAATGTCTGCATAATGAAGTAGTCCTTTGGGATTGATTTTCTTTTAAAACCTCATACTGCTCAGCTTTTTAATGTGAAAATTAAAAACTTCCCCTCATAGTCATGAAAAAGGAATAATAACAATAAATAAATAAATAAATAAATAAATAAATAAATAAATAAATAAACAGTGTCTATGAGTTATAAATTAACTAGGTAGACAGTTTTATGTTGCAACATTTTCAATTTTTTTCCTCCCTGGGGCAACATATTTATTTATTTATTTATTTATTTATTTATTTATTTATTTATTTTTATTTTTAGTTATAATTTGTTAACTCTGTGTCCCAGCTGTATCCCGCTCCCTCATTCCCTCCCCCTCCCCAACTCCCTCCCTGGTCTCCTCCCTGCCCCTTTCCAAGTCCACTGATAGGGAAGGACCTCCTCCCCTTTCATTTGACCCTGTTTTATCAGGTATCTTCAAGGCTGGCTGCAAAGTCCTCCTCTGTGACCTTCTGTGACCTAACAGGACTGCTCCTCCCCTGGGGGCGGGGAGGACAAAGAGCCTGCCCTTGAGATCCTGTTAGAAATATTCCAACTTTAAATTCTAACTTTAATTGAAAGGGACAGGAACAGGAATGATAAAGTGAACTGACATCTTTTGTGGTATCATGCCTGAAATGAAAATTTAATATTGGCATTTCTCATCAAATATTTTAAGATAAAATTTGTGTTCATGACATAGAATGCAAATCTCTACTTTCCTCACCTCGTAAGGTATAAGACTATAATGCAAATGTTCTACTTCCATCTCAACACACACACTATGAAATCTTTTTGTACACAAAGTCTGCTACATTCTAGGAATTTTAAGTAGCCAAGCCTTCTTGCTTTCCTTCATTTCCTCGGCAAGAATTATTTTCACATTAACCAGTCTTGAAAGACTTTGACATTAAACCCTTGTCAATGGGGAAGAAATAAGATGCAACCTGCCTCAAACCAATGTCTTAGGGTGCTTTATTCCAAGCACAGCATCTTGATTAAGAGGAAAATTCTACTGTGTTCAGACACTTCATTTGGAGTAAATTATCATTCTTTGTGACCCTGGATGGTCTCGTAACATTCCCAAATGCTAATTTACATCTGCATCAATATCTGACAACTTATCTTTTAGTATTTTATAAATTATGAATTTCTTGGAAATACAAATCTAAATATACTCTATAAATATTTGTAATTCTTAATCCAAACACAACTCTTACTAAAATCATTTTTCATTTCTCATCAGTGTGGGACTATTCACTATGAACCCCTGGAATCACACAAGTGAGCCTGACTTCATGCTGATGGGACTGACAAACTCCAGGGAGATCCAGCTGGTCCTCTCTGTGCTATTTCTCCTGATATACCTGGTCACTGTGCTGGGGAACACAGGCATGATACTGATCATCCGTCTAGATGCCCAGCTTCACACTCCAATGTATTTCTTTCTTACCCACCTGTCATTCCTTGACCTCAGTTACTCAACTGTCATTACACCTAAAACCTTAGAGAACCTGATGACTTCCATCAAGAACATTTCTTTCATGGGCTGCTTCATTCAGCTGTAATATTTTTGTCCTGTTTGGAGGTGCCGAATGTTTTCTTCTTTCCTCCATGGCCCATGACCGCTATGTAGCTATCTGCAACCCTCTGCACTACCCAGTTTTCATGTCCACAAGACGATGCCATGCCCTCCTCACTGGTTCCTACATGATGGGAGCTGTAGATTCCTCTGTCAACATGCTTTGTCTAAGCAGGATGAATTTCTGCAGGTCTCTCATCATCAATCATTTTTTCTGTGACACACCTGCAATTTTAGCCCTGTCCTGCAGTGACACCTATGTCATTGAAATGGTATTAATCATTTTCTCCGGTTCAATGCTAATGGCATCCCTTCTCACCATATCAATGTCTTATGTATCCATTCTCTCTACCATCTTGAAAATCAGTTCTGCTTCAGGAAAGCGAAAAGCCTTCTCCACTTGTGCCTCTCATCTCCTGGCAGTCACCATATTTTATAGTACTATGATCTTCACTTATTTAAAACCAAAGAAGTCCTATTCTTTGGGAAAAGATCAAGTGGCTTCTGTTTTCTATACCATTGTGATCCCCATGCTTAATCCACTTATTTATAGTCTCAGAAACAAAGATGTGAAAAGTGCTGTCAGTAGAGTTATCAAGAAAAGGAGCGGCTCCAGGCAGTTATGATAAGATCGGAGGTCAGTACCTAGACTTTACTCTTTCTATTTCCTTTCTGCTATTAGGTCTTTTCTTGTTTTCCACTGAACACTCATTGTATGTTTTATTTAAATTTGTGTTGAGCTTTTCTTTGCATAGTACAACTTGATATTAGATATTATTTTTTTTCTCAGTGGGTTTTTTTTCTCATCAGTTACATTTTATTTACTCTGTATCCCAGCCGTGTCCCGATCCCTCATTCCCTCCCAGTCCCTCCCTCCCTCCCTCATCTCCACTGTGCCCCTTGCCAAGTCCACTAATAGGGGGGACCTCCTCCCCATTCATCTGATCCTGTTTTATCAGGTATCTTCAGATCTTCAGGACTGGCTGCAAAGCTCTCCTCTGTGGCCTAACAGGACTATTATTAAGGAAACATTTTAGAAAGCTAGAAAATAATATGAAATAATAAAACATAAAATCTGTGGTCTAAATATGTTTGTTTTAAAGACAAGTGTTTGAAAAATTAGAAACAATGATCTTCTCAAAATGATATTGTGTGATGTTCTATATATTCTATAACTCTAGAGAATTGTAGAGCAATGACTTGAACAAAGACAACAAGGGTGTTCAGTTTCTAATATCAAGGAGGAATCCACAGAATGGTTGTTTTTGAACCAAGAATTATGAGTTTTGGACTCATAATTATGAGTTCTAGTATATTTCAGCTTTTGATTATTAGGATACTAAAGTTGAAGGCTGTTTCCTCTGCGGGGGAGGCTCATCAGTTAGGCCCACATGCTGCTGTGACAAAGTACCCAGGATTCGTTTCTAGCACCTATATCAGGTGGCTTGCAACTTAGCCTCCATTGCACCTCCAGGGTAGGCAATGCTTCTGATTTTACACACACTTAGCTACAGTGACACAGCCACACACACACACAGAGAAAGAGAGAGAGAGAGAGAGAGAGAGAGAGAGAGAGAGAGTTGAAAATAAA
>NW_026587295.1:0-3354 GCF_907164565.1 Psammomys obesus | reverse complement strand
TTCTTTCTTTCTTTCTTTCTTTCTTTCTTTCTTTCTTTCTTTCTTTCAAGTTAATCTTATATCCAGCCACTTCAGTGAAAGAGTTTATCAGTTGTAGGAGTTCCCTGATAGAATTTTTGGGTTGCTCATGTATACTCTCATATCATTTGCAAATAGTGATACTTTGACTTCTGCCTTTCCAATTTGTATTACTTTGATGTCTGTCAGTTTTGTTATTGCTCCATCTAAGACTTCAAGTGTTGAATAGATATGGAGAGGATGGACATCCTTGCCTTGTCTTTAATATTAGTAGAAATGCTTTTAGTTTCTCTCCTTTAATTTGAGGTTGACAATAGGCTTGTTATAAATTGTATTTAATGTATAGGTATGTCCCTTTCCTAGATTATCTCTCCAAGACTTTTATAATGAAGGGGTGTTGGATTTTTGTCAATGGCTTTTTCAGTATCTATTGAGATGATAGTATGTTATTTTTTCTTTTTCTTTCAGGTTGTTTATATATTGGATTATTTTGACAGATTTTCATATGTTGAAACATCCCCACATATAGGGGATGAAACCTACTTGAACATGGTGAGTGAGGTTTTTTTTTTTGTTGTTGTTGTTGTTGTGTTCTTGGATTTGAAGGTCCTGCGTTTTCTTTTGGGGTTCTATTTCCACTTTCAGGTGTTGTACTATTTTTATTCACTTCCTTCTACTGTTTGCGTTTTCATAATTTTTCAAGGTATTTATTTAATTCCTCTTTAAAGACCTCTATTATACCCATAAAAGCTATTTTAAGGTCTTTGTTTCGTGTTTCAGCTATGATGCATTTCTCGGGGCCTATTGTAGTAAATTTACTGATATCTAGGTGAGACATATTCTCCTGGCTGTCATTGATTTTGTGTTTATGCTGGGGACTAGGCATTTAAATTTTGCATGATTATTATTCTTGGTGCTGATATCTGTTCTTGTGTTCATTGGTGGCTGTTCATTTCATTGGTATCTGTTGCCTTCTTTAGCTGTCAGGAGAATGACTGTGGGTTGCCCAGGCTGCTTGTGTATACTGGGGTTTTGAGAAAAATGTTTCTAGGTGTTAGAGAGCTGACAGCTGGGAATGGAAGTGGAGTAGAAGAGGTAGCTGAGGGGGTCCACAGGAAGCAGGAAAGCAGGGTATGCCATTAGGATCTGCGCAGTCCGGTGCAAATGGTGCAGAAAGGGAAGCAAACCTAAGGAACGTGGTCTGCAACAGGGCTTGGGATGAGCCTGCTAGACTATATTCGGAAGAGAGGAGGTATAGTGAAGATTGCCCACCTGCGTCTTTTGGCCACTGTGTCCATCAGGATGCAGGAGGATAAGTGTGGGAGTTGGTGGCTAGGGAAATAGGATTAGGTGATGAAAGAGAGATTGGAGAAGCCTGTGAACAGATTCAGATTTCAGATTATAGATTCTAGTGTGTAACTGCTCTGAGAACATCATGCAATGGCCCTTTATTTTAAATTAAATACAGCAGCATCTCATTGTAGAGTCATTAGTAAGTGAAAAATTTCTGTTCTCTTTAAATTGTAGTCATTAAAAAAAGAAAAAAATAAATTGTAGTCATTAAAATTGTCACTTTTTCTTCACAATAAAATTGAATTATTTTTACTCACAGATTTGAAATAGTAATTATGTATATTTCCACATATATTTTATATATTTCCATAGAATTATTCACACATAGAATCATATTTATTATGAAATTTCAGGCATGTAGACAGGAAAGGCAATAGATGTTCTTTGAAACCATGGCAAGTAGGAAAAATGAGTAAATAAGATAGAAAATTACCTTAGTATGTATTAAAGAGATATTTATGTAAAAGGCAGATAGGTTTTCAAGTGAATGAATTGAAACTGAATGTAGAATTTTGAGGTCATGTGACTATGAATAATATTTTCACACTTTTCCATTTGACTTTTTTCATAATCCTTAAAGATGAGCCCGTAAACTCTCTATGAGCAAATTTGTAACTATGTGTCTTATCGCCTTATCAAATAGTATTTCTTTAACAAGTAAACAATTCATGATTGAGTATCAAATACTTAAGTCTAAAAAATCTAATTCAAGTTCAATGAATGATTTCCCTTTTACAGATATGCATAGTTACCAATTTTCATATGTGAGTTTTTGGTCTATCACCTGAGCATTCATCATTTTCTGTTGCCTTTGTCAAAATGCCTCATTTACACAGGAAGAGCATAAGAAAATGCTTTAATATTAACACAGAGGAAGAGAATTGGAAGAATATCTGTCAATGTAGCTATAACTAAGAAAAAAGCTCCCTGTTCAAAAGAATTGATTTCTTAAAGAGGTCAAGAGTCTTGGAACATGTACCTTTTTAAAATTCTAGGTTAATAATTCCTTGTTGGTTTGGTCTTGTAACTTATATAAAAACAATGTACAAAGAAAATAGTAACAATAACTTCTGTCACATACTGCTGGCCAGGAGCTTGAGACCCGAGCACTAACATTTTCTTTGTTTATTTCTTTATAAATCTTTTTAGGGGGATGATTCTTTTTTTTGGCATTTTTGCTGTGAAGACAACATAGTATTTTGCATATTGTTCTAGTCACACTTTAAAATGGAGTAGAAGTAAAACTTCAGCTCTTCCAGTATAATCATCTTTTGACGTGCTAGACATTTCTCACAGATTTTTCGTGTGTGTGAAAAATCAGTCATTTGAGGTTAAAATCTGCTTTCTAGTGTAAGATAATTTTTAAAAGTACCCAAGGTTTTGGTTTGCATCCAAAGGTACATTTGCCTCTTCTTCTATTGGTTTATGAGGAGTACTCTTTGGACAAGTCAATACAGGCTGCTCAGCCCCCTCACTCCATGAAGACTACAGCCATGATTTATAAATTCTGGTCTTTTTTCTTATCTAGGTTACAGTTTTAATATTTCTCTTGAAGAAACATATTTTTAAAAGCTAATAATTCAAAGATGAAACATTTATTTCTACTCACACAAGTAAAGAGCTTTGTATACAATATTTGAATTGTGACTACTTTCAAGTATTTAATAATCCACCTTTGCTTCAATTCTTCAGGTTACACAACTACAGCCTTTAAATTTTTCTAATGTTTTATTTTAAATTGTAATAGAGTCAATCAAGGTAATTTTTAAAGTGTGTACCATCTTTTTTATTGCAAAACCATAAATTTATAAGAAGCAATTTTTTTCTCATAATTGGGAGTCATACTGCCTTCTTGTGAATCATGCAAAACCAAAGCTGTGTCACTGAGTTCATACTCCTGGGGCTTTCACAGAATCCAAATGTGGAGAAAATACTATTTGTCATATTTTTATTGATCTATCTTGCAACTGTAGGGGGCAACAT
>NW_026587294.1:0-3020 GCF_907164565.1 Psammomys obesus | reverse complement strand
GTCTCTGGGAAGTTCCCTGTGTTCAAATTATCTTGTTCTGTTGCTCTCCTTGTGGAGTTCCCGTCCCCTCCAGCTCTCACTATTTCCCGCTTCTTACATAGAATTCCATTCACTCTGCCCATCAGTTGGCCATCAGGCTCAGCATCTGCTTTGACAGTCTATACTGCAGAAGCTTTCAGAGGCCCTCTGTGGCAAGTTTCAAGGTTGTTTCCTGTTTTCTTCTGGCTTTCAGAGGCCCTCTGTGGCAGGTTCCGAGGTTGTTTCCTATTTTCTTTTTCTTCTGATGTCCATCTGCTTTGCCTTTCAGGATGTGGATTGAATATTTTAGTTAGGGTCCTCTCTTTTGCTTAGTTTGTTTAGATGTACAGATTTTAGTGGGTTTATTCTACATTGTATGTTTATATGAGTGAGTATATACCATGCGTGTCTTTTTGCTTCTGGGACAACTCACTCAGGATGATCCTTTCCAGGTCCCACCATTTACCTGCAAATTTCATGATTTCCTTATTTTTCATTGCTGAGTAATACTCCATTGTATAGATGTACCACAGTTTCTGCATCCATTCTTCAGTTGAGGGGGCATCTGGGTTGTTTCCAGCTTCTGGCTATTACAAATAAAGCTGTTACAAACATGGTTGAGCAAATGTCCTTTTTGTGTACTTCAGTCTCTTTTGGGTATATGCCAAGGAGTGGTATGACTGGATCTTGAGGAAGCACTATTCCTAGTTGTCTGAGAAAGCGCCAGATTGGTTTCCAGAGTGGTTGTACCAGTTTACATTCCCACCAGCAGTGGAGAAGGGTTCCCCTTTCTCCACAACCTCTCCAGCATGTGTTGTCCCTTGAGTTTTTCATCGTGGTCATTCTGATGGGTGTAAGGTGAAATCTCAGGGTCGTTTTGATTTGCATTTCCCTAATGGCTAATGAGGTTGAGCATTTCTTTAAGTGCTTCTCTGCCATTCAATATTCCTCTACAGAGAGTTCTCTCTTTAGCTCTGTTCCCCATTTTTTAAGTGGATTACTTGGTTTGCTGCTTTTCAGCTTTTTTAGTTCTTTATATATATTGGATATGAGTCCTCTGTCAGATAGAGGGTTGGTGATGATTCTTTCCCAATCTGTAGGCAGTCGCTTTTTTTTAATGACTGTGTCCTCTGCTTTACAATTTCATGAGGTCCCATTTATTGATTGTTGCTCTTAGAGCCTGTGCTGTTGGTGTTCTGTTCAGGAAGTTTTCTCCTGTACCAATGAGTTCTAGGGTGTTCCCCACTTTTTTTTTTCTAGCCGATTTAATGTGTCTGGTTTTATGTTGAGGTCTTTGATCCACTTGGACTTCAGTTTTGTGCAGGGTGATAAGTAGGGATCTATTTTCATTTTTCTACATGTAGACATCCAGTTGGACCAGCACTATTTGTTGAAGATGCTATCTTTTTTCCATTGTATAGTTTTGGCATCTTTGTCAAAAATCAGGTGTCTGTAAGTGTGTGGGTTTATTTCTGGGTCTTCTGTTAGATTCCATTGATCCACCATTCTGTTTCTATGCCAGTACCACACAGTTTTTATAACTGTTGCTCTATAGTACAGCTTGAGATCAGGGATGGAGATACCTCCAGAAGATTTTTTTATTGTAGAGGATTGTTTTAGCAATTCTCGGTTTCTTGTTATTCCATACGAAGTTGAGAATTTTACTTTCTAGGTCTGTAAAGAATTGTGTTGGCAATTTGATGGGAATTGCATTAAATTTTGCTAAGATGGCCATTTTTACAATGTTAATCCTGCCAAGCCATGAAGATGGGAGATCTTTCCATCTTCTCATATCTTCCTCTAATTCTTTCTTCAGAGACTTGAAATTTTTTCATACAAGTCTTTGACTTCCTTGGTTAGGGTTACACCAAGGTACTTTATGTCATTTGTGGCTATTGTGAATAGAGTTGTTTCTCTAATTTCTTTCTCAGCCCTTTTGTCTTTTGTATACAGGAGTGCTACTGATTTTTTTGAGTTAATTTTGTATCCGGCCACTTTGCTGAAGGTGTTTATCAGCTGTATGAGTTCCCTGGTAGAGTTTTTGGGGTCACTCAAGTATACTATCATACCATCTGCAAATAGTGATAATTTGACTTCTTCCTTTCCCATCTGTTTCCCCTTGATCTCCTTCAACTGTCTTATTGCTCTAGCAAGGACTTCCAGCACTATGTTGAAGAGATGGAGAGAGTGGGCAGCCTTGTCTTGTCCCTGATTTCAGTGGGATTGCTTTAAGTTTCTCTCCGTTCAGTTTGATGTTGGCTATAGGCTTGCTGTATATCGACTTTACTATGTTTAGATATGTGCCTTGTATCCCTGATCTCTCCAATACTTTAAACATGAATGGATGTTGGATTTTGTCAAATGTTTTTCCAGCATCTAGGGAGATTATCATGTGTTTTTTTTCTTTCAGTTTGCTAATATGGTGGAGCACATTGTTGGATTTCCATATATTGAACCGCCCCTGCATACCTGGGATGAAGCCTACTTGGTCATAGTGGATAATATCTGTGATGTGTTCTTGTATTCGGTTTGCATGTATTTTGTTAAGTATTTTTGCATCAATGTTCATAAGGGAGATTGGCCTGAAATTCTCTTTCTTTGTTGAGTCTTTGTGAGGTTTAGGTACCAAGGTGATTGTGGCTTCATAGAATGAGTTTGGTAATGTTCCTTCTGTTTCTATTTTGTGGAATAGTTTGAAGAGAATTGGAGTTAGCTCTTCTTTGAAGGTCTGGTAGAATTCTGCGCTGAAGCCATCTGGTCCTGGGCTTTTTTTGGATGGGAGACTTTTGATGACTGCTTCTATTTCTTTGGGGGATATAGGACTATTTAATTGATTTACCTGGTCCTGATTCAGCTTTGGTAATTCAAATTGATCAAGAAAATTGTCCATTTCATTTAGATTTTCAAATTTTGTTGAGTATAGACTTTTGAAGGAAATCCTAATGATTGGATTTTCTCAGTGTCTGTAGTTATGTCCCCCTTTTCATTTCTGATTTTGTTGA
>NW_026587293.1:0-5579 GCF_907164565.1 Psammomys obesus | reverse complement strand
CTCAGATGAGGGCCGGTGGGACTCGAACCCACTCAGACCCTCTCAGATGAGGGCCGGTGGGACTCGAACCCACTCAGACCCTCCAGATGAGAGCCGGTGGGACTCGAACCCACTCAGACCCTCTCAGCCTGGAGACGGCTCTCCGGCCCAGCAGAACAGAAGTCCAGGTCCGTCAACCCCTTCTTACTTTCTGCCAAATTCAGATGACTTGATCAAGTCTCAGGTTGCAAACAGAACAGACACAGAAGCGCACAACAGACAAGACAGATACATACAACAGAAAAGACGGCTGGCCAGCTTACCTCCCGAAGGTGGGTCGTTGGTCCCTGGGTGGGGGGTCTCAGATCTCGCTGGGGCCTCCAAATGAAAGATCCCCGGAGGGTATCTTCCGTCAGAGAGACCCCCTCCCAAGGATCAACGAGTCCATTCGGATGCAAACAGCAAGAGGCTTTTATTTTGATACTCAGGTACCCGGGGCAAAAAGTCTTTCGGAAGACTTCCGCGCCCCCTAGATGGGAAGCTGGGGTTTTTATAGGGTTTTAGAGGCAGAAACACTGGTACAGAAACGAGAGGGCATGGTTACAGGGGGCTGATTGGTACGTTTACACGAGACCACAATTTGCGTCAAAGTTTGGCAGGGGCACCAAGATTCTAGGAACTGGGTGGTCAAGGGGGGTAGGATGACCCCTTGACGTGGCCCGCCACCTGTTATTTTGTTTTTCCCTATCTTAGCTGAAACAGTCTCACAGATATCTATGAGAGTGAATAACACAAACTGTCATTCCCCCATTTTCTTTTAACTTAGAATGGAATCTTCCATTCTCGGGCCTAGGAAGAGTTAAATTCTGTCCCCTGCTGTTTGAGCTGATGATACTGCTGGGTCAACACCAACATTTGTACGACAGAGAACCGGTCTTTTATGAACTGGATCAGCCAATTTAGAATACAAGGCCCAACTAGTAGAATCAAGAGAATTATGATTAGGGGGCCCATGAGGGAGGAAACGAGGGTGGTGAACCAGGGGGACTGACTAAACCATCTCTTGTACCAGCTCTGTCCTGACTCAAAGAATTGTTGTCTCTGTCTGAGTCTTTTTCTGAGTTTAGCCATGTTATCTCTTATCAATTTAGTATGGTCAGCAGCTAAGCAGATGTTTAAGATAATAGCTAATGTCAGGGAGCCACTTTTGACTTAGCATTTCAGCCTGTTAGGGGGGGATTTGGGCGGAGATCCGTCTTCTGTAGCTTCTTCATGCTGACCGTTGGACGTAGGCATCAGGGACTGGGGAGGCTGAAATGCCAGTCAAAAGCTGGGCAATAGGGCAGTCCCAAGCATCTGGTCAGTTGATCCACCGGAAGAGGCAGGGAGCAGTCAGGTCAGTTTCTAGGAAGTCCAGATCTCAGCTTGCAGTCTATAGCTGATCCCAGAACAGAGTTGAACAGGTGAAAATCTGCTGAGACAAATTTAGACTGGAGACAGAAGTTAAAATTTATCTATTAAATTGGAAAGATTAGGGAAAACCTCATCTGTGATCCTTTTGAGCTATGTCAGATCCAGGTCAAATCCTGAAACTTATATGAAATTTTTAGTACACAAAAGGAAATGTATAATTTTAAATACTCAGAAAAGTAACATATCAGCAAATTGAACATCTTGAGAGTAACAGGTAAAACTGCATCCCACTGAATAAGTATCAGTTGTTTGTTTTATAACCTTTTTTCTGTGGGCATAGCTGTTGGTAATTAGCCACGAATGAAGCTTGGCCATTTTTTTTTTTACTCAGCATCTTTTAGTCCCTATCTCTATGTTTATATTGGAAAGTTAGGCAGAAACACATTACTGGCTTTAGTGTTAAACCCTGGATGCTTGATTTTTTTTATTTCTGTGTCAAAATCTATCTCAGAAATGGCAGATATTAAGAATATCATACTAAAAGCTATGACTTTTGGGTCAGATATATACATTAAACAGATGTTTTTAACATGATGAGAAGTACCTTTAAGTCTTTAAGTCTATCTCCAGAAGCCAATCAAAGGAAATTAAATCTCAACCTGGTGACTGAATAATAAGCAGTCAGTGCTCTATCAACTTATCAGAACTCTATTAATAAATGTCAAAACTCTGAACTTTGGAAATCTCATAACATAAGCACAACAGTAGCAAAGAGGGGGGAGAGATCTAAAGTATCTCTCAATTTTAACATGTTTTAAACTATTTTTATCAACTTAGACACTCTAATTTTTTTTTTTTGTATTTATCAACCCTGAAACAATTTTTTCAGACCAAATAATAACATTTTAGATTTTATAACCTAAACTCTTATATCTTTAGACTCTATATAGGCTCCGTATTATTTTTATTTTTTTTTTTTTAGCTATATCTTTAGACACAGATGACTAACATGAATTCTGTGAGCAAGGGAAACCTGTCCTTTTTTCTAAATAAGAGATCTAGTACCCAGTAGTTTTAGCTAATTTAGCTAATGAACTGATCAATGAACTAACAGTGGATCTAATTGTCTTTTCTCTAGCTGTAAAGCTATCGTAAGCTTAGCATAGCCATCAAGGTGTTCAGAGACCTGAGAAGGATAAATTATAAGCTAAATAAATATATCAATCTATGTGTTTATCAAAATGACAGAGATGACTACTTAGTCCATCACCTAGGCAGTGTCCCTCGCTCTTGTCTCATGGCATCCTGAACAGAGGCTGTCCAGCCAGGCACAGAAGGTGAGAGACTGCTTTTACTGCTTCTGTGGAAAGAGGAACAGAAGAGATTGACCTCACCTTGCCTCTCACAATGTGAGACAATGGCTCCTCAGATGTCCCCGGCTTTGTCCACAGCTTAGGCTGGGCCCTAGCAGTGGGCCAGTTGAGGCAATATTGCCCAGTGGTTAGCATACCACAATCCAGAGTCGCAGTCATCTGTCGTTGTGCCCAAATCTTCTCGGAGACCTTGGGGGAGCTACTGCCAGGATTTCAGGACTTTCTGTCACAATAAGCTTACACAGTTAAAATGCCATATTCATCAGATCTCTGACAAGCCTGAGGGCCAGCATATCTGAGTTACTCTTTGTCTATCTTTATTATCTGTTTTAAACTGTATAAAAGAAAAACTAAACAAAGACACTAGGTGTAGCCAACTGTAGTTGTTAGTATAACTTTAAATCTGTTCTTTCTGAACTAAAATTAAAGCAAATCTTTTAATCAGACATAGTTCATAGAGAGCCTAGCAAATCTTGTTGTTCCTATCACTTGCATTAAAATTGAACAGTAAAAAGCTTTGTATTTAGTACTAATCAGATGACTGAACATAACTGAGATACCTGAACAAAAATGATCACAAACTCATGGCTCTATCCTCTTTCTCTGGACTAGCATGGCGGCTAACCACGTGTAAGGCTACCACAGGCTGTGACTGACAATATCAAACATAGCTATTAGGTGCTGATGATGATACAGCAAACATTGTGGAGCATTTATAATCCCCCACAACCAACATTTTTAACTTAGTGATTAAATAAGTTTTAGAACCAACTGCATAACAGAACAGTACAGAACAATTTTAAACTGTATGAATTATTTTAGCCATACCAAACCTATCAGCCAGAATTTTTTCCTTTAAAGAGCCTAAGAAAACATTTTGTAATGAGGAATTACCAGCCTTTTAAATGAACTATAACATATTTAAAATACAGTTTTTTTTTTTTCTCAAATCATATTAACTCTCTGGCTTTTTATAATACATCCACTAACCTTTTGCAACATCCACTAACCTTCTGCAACATACACTAACCTTCTGCAACATACACTAACCTTCTGCAACATACACTAACCTTCTGCAACATACATTAACCTTCAGGTTTCTAGCTTTCTTTTTCTGGCTTAACCAGACATTCTTTTTATAAACTCTCATCAAAATCTTTTCTATCCTAACATGATCCTGCTGGAGCCCTGCGTCCACAAGACCAGGGTTGTAACAAGGCAGCTTAACAAACAAACAGCTCTCCATAAGATACATTTTAAAAACTGTAATTTTTTTCAATTAGCACAAACCATACGGCTGGGTTTTATTTAATAAAATTGATAAAATAAATATCAAAGTATTTTTATTCTCTTTTAAAGGATCGAGAAACTTTTAAATTTTGTCAGATTACCCAAGATCATTGTCATACCCAAATGCCTGATAAACTTTAAATATTTTATAGCCTTAAACATTTAAACAATTTTTTAAAACTCGTCCCTGCAATATCAAAGCAAAGTATTTTCTTTAGGAGTGAATTTACAAAGCATAACCATAATTTTAAAGTCAAAACCAGATAAAAGTTTAAACCAGATTTTAAGACCAAAATTTATCAGTGAAAACAACCCAATCTTAAGAACCAATATCAACTTAGAACAAGACCTTCTTCTTATCTTAAGAGGAAATAAAATCATTTTGACTCAGAGATTTTGTAACCTTTGTTCTTTTTCTGAGCCACATCATGTGGCAATTTATATTGTTGTTATTTAAACATATGTATTCATAGACCCTACAAACACATAGGCACATATACGTGTTTTAAACAAGGATTTGAATTTAACCTTAAAACATACCCAATTATTTTTGATCATATCAACCATTTAAAACCAATTGAAAACAATCATCCTAAATTACTGTTTGATCTGTAAGTTGCAAGCCCCCTATGTGGGAGGAGGGAAGAGAGGAGCAAGAGGGCGTGGTGAGCTCCTGCTGCTCTCTTTCCCCCTCACTGCTGAGCTGGCATGAAGGCAAGGGGAGGAGTTTTTCTTTATTTTCTGCAGCCAGAGCAGCTCCTGTCGTGGAGCAGCTAAGGTGCCAATCCCCGCCTAAGGACTTTTACCTAGCAAGCCCACGAGCCTTGCCTGTTCTCTTGGCTCCCTGTGAGCTTCACTCTAGCTTACCTCCCCCGCAGGTCATGAACCTGCTTTCTGGCCGGGCCCCTCCTGAACACTGCAGGCAGCTCTTGGAGCGTCCAGCCGCGCCGCCCCACCTCCCCTCCGAGCGGGGGGGGGGGGGGGGGGGGGGAGGCGATCTTCCACCCCTTCCTCTCGGGGCTGCAGAGCCCGTGCCCTGCTGGTTGTACATTGTTATTTCACAGACTCCCAAGTGTCCGAGCACCGCCCGCTCAAGCTCCAGCTCCACGTCTCCCCAGCCACCTGAAAGCATTTTCTCCTCGGCTCCTTCGGGAGGGAGAGCACACTGCTTGGTGTCCTGTCATGCAGCCGTGTACACTCCCCAGCTCCGGAGCCGAGAACTAGTTTCAATTTCAACTGTCCTCTGTCCGAACTCTCATCAGTCCAAGTCCACAAAGAAACAGACACAGAAAAACACATACATACATGAGAAACACAGGATTTAAACAGACAAAACACGACACAAGCCGCGCGGCACGAAGCAAAACTGAAAGCAAAAATTCAGATGGAGACTGTGTTGGAGATTCGTCTCCCAGACGGGGAGCCAACAAATTGGCCCCCACTCAGATGAGGGCCGGTGGGACTCGAACCCACTCAGACCCTCTCAGATGAGGGCCGGTGGGACTCGAACCCACTCAGACCCTC
>NW_026587292.1:0-1353 GCF_907164565.1 Psammomys obesus | reverse complement strand
TATTGCTTGCTAAACTGACAGAGCTAAGTACTAGCCGGATCTTGGTGGTGATATTTCTATGGCCCTTCACCAGCACTGCGCTTTGTAAACATGTATTCTTCCTCGCTTGCTTACTGGCTGTAATAAAGAGCTGATAGCCGATAGCTGAGCAAGAAGTGGGGCAGAACTTCCAGGCAGAGAAAAGGATCCTAGGAGAAGGAGATGCAGGAGATCGGGGGACAGACGCGGAGACAACAGGACAGAGCGCAGTGGAACAGAGAAAGGTAGAGAGCTAGCCGTGTAGCAGATCATGACAAGAAAGATAGCCATGACTGTGGTCACATAGAACAGGATAGACATGCTACAATATGTCTGATGGGCATCGCAGGCTTCATGTGGGCCCGCTGGTTAGGAGAGTGGGGATGTCTCTGCCATGGACTGCGTTGCCTGCTTTAGATCATTTTCCCTGATGGGACTACTAGGCCACAGGGGAGGGAGACTAACTTAGTCCTCAAGTAAACAGATGAGCAGGGATGTCTGGGTAAGGAGGCTCCCCTATTCTGAGGAATAGGGGAGAGGGGATGTGGGAGGATGGTGGGACTGGGAAGAAAAAAGGGAGGGGTCTGTAAATCAAATTAGTTAATAAAAAAAATGAAAAAAAAAAAAAGGATAGCTGGGATAAGCTTAGATTGCCCAAGCTGAAAAGCCTAAGCTTTAAAATATTAGAAAGCCTCTGTGTCGTTATTCATAATGCTCTCAGGTCCTAGAAAGTTGCCCTGTACATGACCTGTTCACTAAACTCTCTACCAGGGAAAAAAAAAGAAAGAAAAGAAAAGAGACTTGATTCTTACTTTGTCTTTCAGAGTATTGAACCTTTTTAAAGTCCTCCTTCATGTGATACACAATGCTAATTTTAATTCCTGATGAGAATAAAAAAATTAAATAACTTTCCACACTTGGCTAATATGAATTTAACTTGGATTGTTATATTTGGTGAAAACTTTACAATTCTTAAAATATGTTAACAGAGTAATTCCATGACTACAAACTGTAATCTCTGGACTCCTCATCCCCATGTTCTTTGCAGATCTCCTATAAGGAAAGTACATCAATGGCTGAGAGAAATTTCAGTGTGATAACTGAATTCATCCTCCTGGGACTGACTGATGACCCTGCATTGAACACCATACTCTCTGTGCTGTTCCTCTTAATCTATGTCATTACTGTAGCAGGCAATTTGTGGTTTATCATAATAAATTTAGCTACTGATCAACTTCATTCCCCCAAGTACTTTTTCCTTTGTCACTTGGCTTTCTTGGATTTCTGTTATTCATCAGTCTTTCTTCCGAAAATGCTGATAAACTACTTGGTAGG
>NW_026587291.1:0-8296 GCF_907164565.1 Psammomys obesus | reverse complement strand
ACTTTTGCAGACTGCAAGTATTCTGACTTTCTGCAATATTTCTTTCCCACATTTTGAGGAGAACATGGCTGTGAGCATACAATCAACTTTTCAACAGCTTCCAGTCACTGTAACTTACAGAAGTATCTGGATACTCTCAGTTCTACTCACACCTAGAACTGCTGTATTCTCCTTACCCCATGAAAATGCCTAGGGGCTGGGATAAGAGCTTCAGAGAATTCGAGCTACTGAAATAACTGAGGATCTGGAAATGCTCTGTCTAAGACTCAAGGGTGTCTTCAACCCTCCTTGAGATTCATTTTCTAGCCCCCTGTTAAGCATTGTACCATTACCCTCCTTTTAACCAGGCCCTACAATATCAGACAAGCAAATTTATCTCTGGTTTGAAATAAAGACATGCTGATGGGCTGGGATGGTAGCTCTATCCATAATGAGCTTGCCTTGCAATCCTAAGGTCCTGACTTTTAAACCTAGAATCCATGTTTAAAACCCAAAGCTAAAGCTAAGTGTGGTGGATTGCACTTGTATTACCAATGCTGAGGCAGAGTCAGAAGGATTACTAGAGCTCAGCAACCTGCAAATCTAGCCTACATGCCGGATCCAAGCCGTGAAGAGACCCTCATCTCAAACACAAGATGCATAGCTCCTGAGGAAAAATGCTTTAATTTGGCCTCTGGTTTCCACAAGTATGCAGTCACACACTGGAGACACACATACATATACCCTCAGGCAAAACAGATTTTTTCCACACACATTAAGATGTGAGGGAGATGCTGAAACTCATACTCATTTTTGTCCTTTTGTGCTGAAAATACCCCAGGCACAGTGACTGTGTCTACATATCTAGTTTTTACTATTGGGCCTGGGCTTTAAGTGACCCTATTTCTAGAAGTGTTCCCCTTATCTTCATTCACTTTCACTGACATTAGGTGCTAGACAACAAGGCAAAAGTGGGCCTATACTTCACCAATGCTGTCCCTTCTCAGACAGCCTTTCAGAGGAGCAGAGTAAGCTCTCCCTTTGTCAGCTCCTCACTGATGAGCATTTTAAACACTGATATGCTATGTGCCAGGTTTCTGTATGTATTCAACAAGAATGCCAGCATCCAGCTCAAACATTTTAAACTGACTGTTGCTATAATGTTCTTTTGGAATGTATACACTTTACCCTTGTTCATTCAAATGCTGATTTCTCTCTCCCACTCTCTGGTTTCAATATGGACATTGCATTGTGATGCTTATTCTAAGCATCAACTGTCTCAACTTTGAGTAAACATACCAAAACAAAGCAATCAGCCACAATGTTGTACAATGGAAAGGAAATATGAAGAGAGGGAGAAGTCAGAGGAAACAAATGGAAGGAGAGAGCTGGGAGAGAGAGGGGGAGAGAGTTCTTGGAACGACTTGGAGAGATGCATTGGACCTAATATATCACTAAAAGCAAGTATAATGTGGGAAATCTAAATGTGAGGAAACTATGTGGGCTTGGAGGTTCAGGATGGAGTAGCTACTGCTCAGTACTGTGTTTTAGGTTAATTAAATAAATCATAGTCTCTGTGTGGTGATTTGGTTATATAGCTGTTTAGGACTAAAGCAGCTTTAGTAAAAGATGTATCAATAGTAATTGTTAATGAACACCTACAACAAGACATACAACATAGGACAAGCCCACTAAAATCTATGCATCTAAAGAAACCAAGCAAGAGAGAGGACCCTAACTAAAATGTTCAATCCCCACCTGAAAGGCAAAGAGGATGGACATCAGAAGAAGAAAACAGGAAACAACCTAGAAAGCTGCTACAGAGGGCCTCTGAAAGCCAGAAGAAAACAGGAAACAAACTAGGAACCTACCACAGAGGGCCTCTGAAAGCCTCTGCCCTGCAGACTATCAAAGCAGATGCTGAACCTGTTGGCCAACTGTCGGGCACAGTGAATGGAATTTTATGTAAGAAGTGGGAAATAGTAAGAGCTGGAGGGGACAGGAACTCCACAAGGAGAGCAACAGAACAAGAAAATTTGAACACAGGGAACTTCCCAGAGACTCATACTCCAACCAAGTACCAGGCATGAAGATAACCTAGAACCCCTGCACAGATGTAGCCCATGGCAGGTCAGTGTCCAAGTGGGTTACCTAGTAATGGGAAGAGGAACTGCCTCTGACATAATCTGATTGGCCTGCTCTTTGATCACCTCCCCCTGAGGGGGGAGCAGCCCTACCAGGCTCCAGAAGAGGACAATGCAGCCACTTTTGATGAGAAGTGATAGACTAAGATCAGAAAGGAGAGGAGAACCTCCCCTATCAGTGGACTTTTGGAAGGGCATGCATGCAGAAATGGGAGGGAGGGTGGAATCAGGAGGGGAAGAGGGAGGGGCTTATGGGGGGATACAAAATGAATAAAGTGTAATTAATAAAAAAAAAGGGAGACTCCTGGTGAGACTGATTGGACCTAACATATCATTAAAAGCAAGTATAATGTGGGAAATCTAAATGTTAGGAAAGTATGAGGGTTTGGGGGTTTAGGATGGAGTAACTATTGCCCAGCATTGTGTTCTAGGTTAATTAAATAAATTATAGTCTCTGTGTGGTGATTTGATTATACAGCTGTTTTGGACTTACAGCAGCTTTAAAAAGATATATCAATAGTAAATATTAATTGACACATACAACAAATGGCACCCAACTAATATAAGTATCCACCTCCTTAAATCATACTTTATCATAATTTGATGGGAGGATAAGTTCCCAGTGAAAAAACCCAAACTTAAAACCTAAAAACTCCCAGGTAAATTACTGTCTCTTTAAGAGAGACTCTTAAACCAGCCCAGGAGCAAAAGACAGCCTCCTGTGGGCAGACCTGAGACTTCCATAACAAAACTGGCTGTTCTTGCAGTTTAACTGAGGTGTACACAAGCATGGCTCCTTGATAGTGTGGCTGGCTCAACTGGCTCAGCTCCACAACCATGGCAGGAAAGAAAGGAACTGGAGGGAGACAAACCTCTAGACAGAGTTTGGCCTAAACTGCATCTAAAATAAAATTAAAAAAAAAATTGTCATGGCAGAGGGTGTTTTAATCCCTTTTGGCTTTATTTTAGCTGTCATAGTCGTGGATCTGGATGCAGTATGTTTAATGGTGATGGTTCTTCTCCATGCCTTCTCCAAGAAAGTTCAAGGAGAAAATGGGGAAAAAGCCAAGGATTGGGGTACTAAGTTACAGGCAAGAAAAGGGGCACTCTTCCTAATTATTAGATTAATATCAGCTAAAATTCAAAGCTCTCTGGGTACAAGATACTTGTCAGCTCTTTCTGGCAACCATCCGCCAATTACGGAAACATCAACTAAATTCCAAAATATAACCAACTGGGTTTTGTTTGTTACAGTATAAATTGGCACAACTGACCTCAAACTTAAAATTTTATTGACTCTTTGTTTGATTTTCATTTAAAGACTTTGAGTTACAATGATATTGATTTGGAAAAACAAAATATTTAAACAAGTTGGTGAAGGCACACGCTTTAATTCCCAACACAAACTACAAAGAAATAGGTAAGAACAGGAACTCCACAAGGACCAAATATATCTGGGCTCAGGGGTTTGTCTGAGACTGATTCTTCAATCGGGACCATGTATGGATATAACCTAGAACCCCTGCTCAGACCTAGCCCATGGCAGCTCAGTATCCAAGTGGCTTTTCTAGTAAGGGAAACAGGGACTGTTTCGGGCATGAACTCTATGGATAGCTCCTTGACATCCCCCCACCACCACTCATGTGAGGAGCAGCCTAGCTAGGCCACAGAGGAGGACATTGCAGCCAGTCTTGGTGAGACCTGATAAGCTAGGGTCAGATGGAAGGGTAGGAGGACTTCTCCTATAAGTGGACTTAGAGAGGGCAAGGAGAAGATGAGGGAGAGTAGGATTGGGAGGGAATGAGAGAGGGGGCTACAGCTGGGACACAAAGTAAATAAACTGTAATTAATATTAAAAATAAAATACATATATATATAAAGAAACAGGCAGATCTCTGAGTTCTGGATCAAGATTATTAACATAATAAATACCAGGATGGCAACTCCTGCTGTTTAGCCATTTGCAGAGATAGTCTAAGATTTAAAATGACAAAATTCTCCTTAAGGTTACCACGTAAATTCTTTTTTTCTTAATAATAGATGTTATGTCATTACTGCTCTAAAGGTTGGATTCATATCATTTTTAGATTTATGTAAATAGAGATAATGTCACACTGCTCTGGAAACTGCCTTATCTTTTTAAACATGACACATTTTTAAGGGGGAAAAATGTTGATCATGGCTATGTAAAAAAGACACAAGTGGCTTAAAGATGGCAAAGTACATGCCAACCTAGTTTAGTCCTAAAAACTCAAAAATTATATTCATATTAAAAAAAAAAACTGTCCATCCCATATCAAAAAGGGGCCAAACCAAAGATAGCCAAAACCAATGTAAAAATCCCGGTACATGATGCCTAGGATATACTTAAATGCTAGGGGTAAGAGATTTTACATGCTAATGCTAAGAGTTATATAGAGTTCAGCTATAAAGCCGTAACTGCCCATCCTATATATATAAAAAAAAAAAAAAAAGCCACTATCAATGTAAAGCCCAGGTACAAGATGCCTAGAGATTGCTTAAATGTTAAAGATAAGAGGGAGTTTAAAGTTTGGCTATAAAGGCATAACTGCCCATTCTACATAAACAAGGGGATAGGACAAATAGCTACAACATATATAAAAATCTAGGGCTAAACCTCTAAACAGGTAAAAGATACCTACAGTACGCTTATATTCTAAATTAAAAAGGAGTTTTTATAAAGTTTACTTAAAACATGCATTTTCTATTGCTCAAGGCAACCAGCTTGTCTCTCTAATGGGATGCTTCTGTAGGGAAATAGGTAGCAGCTTGGCCTAATACAACAGGCATGCAAGAGCCCAAAAAGATATTTTAATCTATCCAACATTGTTTTGATTTCAACATGATAACGACTGTATGTTCAATAATAATGGTAACTTATACTGCTGATCCCTTTACATGGGAACAACTCTAAAACTGACTGAGACATGAAATATGTCTCCAGAACTCCAAAAATACTTGGCCAATAAATTCTTGGCTATAATATCCTCAAAATGTATTATGCTAACCTTTTAATTAGTGTACATAAAATTGGCTTACAGTTTAGCTTCTTCTTGCACATCTCATACATTTATAATTTTAGAACTCTATAATGCTTGTGAGAAATTATATGTTTGCAGATATGTTTGCTCTTAACCTCCAGTTTCTCCGGAAACCCCACAACCTCCAGTGCCTTCCCCTTCCTCTCCTACCCCAGCGTCTCCCCCTACAGCTCAGCTGGAATCTTCACAACCTCTGGCACCTACCCCCTCCCCTTCTACCCCCTCCTCTTCTCCTTCCATTTCTTCAAAATCCTCACTCTCTTCTCTGGCAACAGACTCTCCTCATGGCTTCACTCTGGCACCCACTTTCACCTTACCAGCAACTATTAGCCCCCCTGCTACCCATTCTCACTCTACAACAAAGTCCACTCCCTCTACTAAGCAAAAGCCATCCTCAACCCTTCCCTTGCGGGAAGAAGCTGGTGTAGACAGTTTAACTAATATGGTACCAGGGCAGGTCATCTCCTTCCTTGTGGACACTGGAGCCACTTACTCAGTCCTAACAGAGTACTGGGAACCAACCTATACTTGTAGTTCCTCTATTGTTGGGGTAGGGGGACAACCATGCCAGCCTTGTCTGACTTCACACTTAATTGTATTTTTAGGGGAGTTCCCTTGACTCATTCCTTTTTAGTAATGCCAGCCTGTCCAGTTCCCCTAATAGAAAGGGACTTTTTAGCCAAAGTGGGAGCCTCTATTTCCTTTACTCTACTATTTTTCTTGACCGCAAGCTCGCCAGCATCCTCTCTCTTCTTTCTCCTAGCTACCTTACCTACCAGTTCTAACACATCGCTTCCTTACCAGCCTCTCAAGTGGACCCACAAGTCTGGGATGTCCAAAAACTCTCTCTGTGGCGAGACACCATTCCCCTGTAGTCATTCAGCTACAGGACAACACCCGGTATATTGTCCAGGCACAATACCCACTTCCTCTCAAGAGCCTTAGGGGACTTCAGCCTATTATCACTGACCTAAGGGAAAAAAAAAAACCTCCTTCGCCCCACTTCCTCTCCTTTTAACACCCCTATACTCACTGTTAAAAAGTCCAATGGAACCTATCGCCTGGTTCAAGACCTCTGGCTTCTCAACTCTGCAGTCCTCCCCCTTCACCCTGTTATAGCCAATCCCTATACCCTCCTCTCCACTATCCCCAAAGGCACTTCCCATTTCTCAGTTCTGGATCTCAAGGATGCATTTTTCTCTATTCCTTTAGACACCTAGTCACAAAATATCTTTGCCTTCACCTGGACTGACGCTGACACCCTGGTCTCTACTCAGCTTACCTGGACTGCTTTAGCCCAGGGATTCCAGGACAAAGCACATCTTTTTGGCCAAGACCTAGCTTCTGATCTTCTCTCCTTATCTCTCCCTAAATCCAAACTTACACAATATATAGATGACTTTCTCGTCTGCAGTCCATCCTAAGAAGATAGACAAACTAACAGTTCTGCTCTTCTAAATTTCCTATCCAGCAGGGGCTATCTGATCTCATCCTCCAAGGTCCAATTATCCACCTCTGAGGTCACTTTCCTGGGACTAACATTAACCCCAACCCACAAGGCCATCACCCTAGACAGAAAAGACCTAATACAGTCTGACAGTTCCCTCTAATAAAGAAGAAATCTTATTATTTCTGGGAATGGCAGGTTTCTTATGGTCTTGGGTCCCCTCCTTTTCCCTTCATGCCTGCCCCTTATATGAGGCAGTCTTAGGCCCTTTGCATGAAACCCTTCTTAAACCTGTTACTAAGCCCTTTCAGGGGTTCCAACAGGCTCTTCTTGAGGCCCCAGCCTTACATCTTCCAGACCTGAAATGTCCCTTCTCCCTCTATGTAACAGAAAAAGAGGGATATGCCCTTTGAGACCTGGGTCACCAATTGAGACCCTCCTTTGCACCTGTAACCTGTAGCATACCTATCAAAAAAATTAGTCCTGACAATGCAGGGATTGGCCCCCTGAATTTGTACCCTAGCAGCTGCGGAGCTCCTTATTCAAGAGTTAAAAAAACTAACTTTCTGGTCACCTATTACTGTTTTCCCTTCACACAATCTGTCTCACCTTTTTTTTAACTTTTTTTTTTTACTTTTTATTAATTATACTTTATTCACTTTGTATTCAACCAAAAGCCTCTCCCTCCTCCCTTCTGAATCACACCCTTCCTACCCCTTCTTCACGCATGCCCCTCACCAAGTCCACTGATAGGGGAGGTCCTCTTCTCCTTCCTTATGATCTTAGTCTATCAGATCACATCAGGAGTGGCTGCAATGTCATCTTTTGTGGCCTGGTAAGGCTGCTCCCCCCCCCCCCAGGGGGAGGTGATCAAAGAGCAGGCCCAACAGATTATGTTAGAGGCATAATCTTTTCCCTTTTCCCATTACTATGTAACCCACTTGGACACTGAACTGTCATGTGTTATATCTATGCAGGGGTTCTAGGTTATCTCCCTGAATAGTCCTTGGTTGGAGTGTGTCTCACCTTTTAACATACAAAAGCTTACAAACTTTACCTCCTTCCAGAGTCATTTCCCACCGGGTGGTGCTAACAGAAGACTCCACCCTCACTTTCCAAACATGCCCACCTCTTCATATTTCAAGCCTTCTTCCTCGACCTAACTCTGACTATTCCCCATCTCACTCTTGCACTAAAACTTTAGAGAAACTATTGCCCCATGCCTCACACATACAGGAGGGCACATTACTTCAGGCACTCTATACATCGTATACAGATGGCAGTTCCTTTGTACATGAGAGAGCTCGAAGTGTGGGTTATGCCATAGTGTCAGATACTGAGGTGGTTGAGGCACAAGCCCTCCGTGCCCACACCACTAATCAACACGCTGAACTAACAGCTCTTACCCACGCTTTCCAATTAGCCCAGGGACAATCCCATACTATCTATACAGACTCTAAATATGCTTATCATATTCTTCTCTCCCATGCTGCCATCTCGAGAGCCTGGGTAACTTACAACAAAAGGATGATCTGTAACCAATGCAGGCCAAAATATGGCCATGCTAAAAGCCTCCCACCTTCCCACAGCCATTGGAATCGTCCTTAATTTGGACTCTGGTTTCCACAAGTATGCAGTCACACACTGGGACACACACATACACA
>NW_026587290.1:0-6076 GCF_907164565.1 Psammomys obesus | reverse complement strand
ATGATAAACATAATGAAATCTACACACCTAAAGAAGATAATCAAGAAAGTGGACACAGGCGAAGGTGATTAATCCTCATTTAGAAAGACAAATGGGATGTGCATTGAACTTATGACAGGAGTCTACCACAAAAGGCATCTGAAAGACTCTACCTAGCAGTGTTTCAAAGCAGACACTAAGACTCATAACCAAACCCTCGGCAGAGTGCAGGGAATCATATGAAAGAAGGGAAGTTAGTATGATATGGAAAGGATAGGAGCTCTACAAGGACCAAATATATCTGGGCACAGGTCTTTTCTGAGACTAACACTCAACCAAGGACCATCTATGGATATAACCTAGAACTTCCGCTCAGATGTGGCCCATGGTAGCTCAGTAACCAAGTAGTTTTCCAAAGTAAGGGGAACACGGACTATTTCTAACAGGGTCTCAAGGGCAGGCTGTTTGACCCCCACCCCCAGGGGAGGAGCAGTCTGTTAGGCCACAGAGGAGGACTTTGCAGCCAGCCCTGAAGATACCTGATAAAACAGGGTCAGAGGAAAGGGGAGGAGGTCCTCCCCTATCAGTGGACTTGGAAAGGGGCAGGGAGGAGACCAGGAAGGGAGTGTGGGGTTGGGGAGGGAATGAGGGAGTGGGATACAGCTGGGACACAGAGTTAACAAAATGTAACTGAAAAGAAAAATAAAATAAAATAAAATAATAAAAAGAAAAAAGAAAAAATTCTGATTCCATTGGGTCTGGCATCAGATTGATGGTCCTCAAACAAGTCTGTCCGGGTATTCCTAACATGCACCAACATCTGAGAAACTCTGCACTGGTCTGTGGTCTCTGCATAAATTGGAAATCAGCTGTCCCTGCCACATCCCAGGTGCCTAGAAAAGGTCTTGGCGCTATTGCTTTCCCATAAATATTTATTAAGTGATCACCTAAATAAAAAGAAGAAAAAAGAGCAAACCCCTGAGTATATCCTAGTTTTCCTAGTGATACACCATCACTGTCATCTTTCTGTTCAATGGCAAATCAGCTTTCAGCACAGAATACAATGTAGTTATGACCTGTCCCATCACAGCAGCAAAGTGAAGCTAGGCATTTTAACACAAAGCTTGCATATTAAAGAAGAGATAAGAGAACCCATACTAAATTCAGCTATTAAATATAACAAAAACGAAAGTAGAAGTTGGCAGCTGTATTGGAGGATTGCATTGACAGAGAAGAACCTGCTCTAGACCAATGTAAAACAGAAAGCATATTTTAACCTTAGAAATTGAAAAATATCTTTGGAAAATTTGATTTAAAAACACCACAATATAATATTCCCAATAGTTGTAAGTTGGTATACACCAAGTTTTATAAAGATTCAACTGTACTTAATCTCAAAACAGAACATTACAGCAACATTTTTTTTTATTATACAAAAGAAAAAAAAAAAACCTCTCCATTTTTTGTTGGACTATAACAAACATAAAACTAAAAAGACAGGCTATGCCAATGTTAAGAGACAGACATTTGATATTGTCACACTTCCCTGCAGTAGCAAATCCTGCTGCATGTTCTTCAGGGAACTTCAAAATGTAGGGCACTGAATTTAAAGAGCTCCCTCCTAAATCGGTTCCTCAAGATGCGTCTCACTGAATATTTAAATCATCCAAGGGCTAACATTCAAGCTGACTCCATTTTCCTATAACACAATTCTAAACCTTCCCAAGCATGAGAAAATCCAGAGTTGAAGCAATAGGAAGGTAAACCCAAAGAAATTGGTGCACTGAAAAGAGAAATAGGAAACACAGACTCATTTTCTTGAAATGGACTTTGAAATGAGGCATTACGTATAAAGTGGGGGAACAGCCAACTTTCATGTCTTTACGTTGGGAAGTGTGCAGGGAATGTTAGGAACGAAGGGGGAGATAGTAAGACCTGGAGAGGACAGCAGCTCCACAAGCATAGCAACAGAAACAAAATATCTGAGACTGATACTCCAAACAATGACCATTCATGGATATAACCTAGAACCCCTGCTCAGATGTAGCCCATGACAGCTCAGTATCCAAGTGGGTACTCTAGCAAGGGGTTCAGGGACTGTCACTGTCCTGAACTCAGTGGATAGCTCTTTGACTTCCTCCCCTGTATGGGGGAGCAACCTTGTCAAGCCACAGAGGAGGACAATTCAGCCAATTCTGACCAGATAAGCTAGGGTCAGATGGAAGGGGAGGAGGACCTCCCCTATCCATGAACTTGGAAAGGAGCATAGGAGGAGATGATGGAGAGAGGGCAAGATTGGGAGGGGAAGAGGGAGGGAGTTACAGCTGGGATACAAAGTGAATAAACTGTAATTAACATAAAACATAAAAATTTAATTAAACAAAAAGATTAAGGTACACAATGAAAATAAAGTAAGCCAGAGGGCTAAAATGCTGGGGCACTACACTGGAATCTTTCAAGCTTCTCATTGTACTGCCTTGTATTTGAAGGCAAATGGACACAGGTGAAAGGGCTGTGCAGGTGAGAAGTGACAGGGTAAACTATCACAACATTGTTTCTGTGACTTCAGGGTAACATTGTCTGAAACTTACAAAGGATTATTAAAGAACAATGAAAGGGAACTAAACTGGATGCTGAATATAAGTCATTGTAAACACTGGGAAAACACCACACGTAGATCATATTTTATTGAATCCCAAATATTAGGGAAAAGTCTAAATCAAATGTAATAAATTATTTTAAGGCTTTGCCCAACTTAAAAAATCCCAGAAATTATGAAGAGACACTTGTTATTTTTCTCTATTTATTTTTTATCTTTTCATTTAGTTTTTTCTATTTGATTTCTTTGTAACTTAAAAACAAAAAATGCAAAATATAAAGATTTTAAACTTCCATAATATCTATCAAAATCTATCATCTGTAATTGTATTTTAATTTAAAAGTACATTATAGTAAAATAATTCAAATATATCATATTTAAGAAGGAAATATACAAATTCAAAGAAATTCGAATCTAGATACTATAGTGAATATGAAGGCACTACTTGAACCCTTTCCCAATGAGCAGTTATATTTGGTGTCCAAGAATCTAAAGATTATTAAGGAAGACTAGAAAGGATTTCCCAGAGAAAGCATGTGAGACAAGGCCTGAGGTTTCACTATAGGAAAAATGCACTGCATTTAGTTTGCATGGAGCTTTATGTGCTTTGGAATTGGATTCTGGCAGAGAACATGAATATGCAGAAAAGTGTCTATAGTTACTGAGAATTTAGGCTCCTCAGAGATCTCATGGTTATAAAAATAACTCTGCCAAATATTTACAGTCTGAAAAAAAATGGAGTTTTCACTTTCTTATTAAGCAAACAAACATGAAAAATACACAAATTCATGATGTTGAAATGTGGTCTGCAAGTACATTTTATAGACGCCTGGAAGAACATCATAAAACTATGCATACTCATTCTAGGTTGGGTCTCATTAGCATTTTTCTGTCCCCATCCTCACCAGCAACTGCCATATGCAGAAGCAGATTAAATACAAAGACTGGACAAGGGTTTGACAACTTTGGACTCCGGAAACAGCCTTTTTTTTTTTTTTTATGTGACACAAAAACTTAAACCATCATGATGAAGTTTGGACACATCATTTGAAAATCAAAGCTTATTGCCTACCTACTATTATTTCTAGTCTTCATCCTCACCTACAGACCATCAAGGGTGCTCAGCTCAAATGAACAACCAACCAAGCCTGCCTGCCATTGGTAGCCAGCTTATCTGTTCAACAGAGTGAAGCAGAGCTCCTTAAGATGGGAATATTCTTTCTTTCCCAGCATGGACTCTACTCATTCCTCCTGGACTACATTTTCTCTGTCCTGGAGCACATTTCTGTGACTTTGTGTAGCTCAGCCCTAAAAATATAAGGGTCATATACCACACAGTACTTAATGAATTTCCATTCTTCATATTTCTGGTGGTGAGAAAATATAAGGGTGAGTGTCAACATATCAGATTAGGTAATGACAGCTTGGGTGTGACATCCAAAATCAAAAGCAACAAAATAAAAATATAAAAATTAATTAAATTTGTATTTAAAACGTTTCTAAAAAAGACACTATCAGCACCCAGATGTGGTCACACCTATCTGGAATCGCAGCACCTGGGAGGTAGAGGCAGGAAAATAGCCATGAGATTGAGACCTGCATGAACTACTTATTGAGGTTCAGGACGACTTGGACTGCAGAGTGAGACACTGTCTCAACAAAGAAAGAGGAGGAGGAAGGAAAGAAAGAAGAAAAGAAAGACAATTTGTAGAGGGGTAAACTACAAAATGGTAGAAAATACCTACAAGGTATATATCTTATACCTTGTAGGAATTAAAATTCAGGCTATATTTTAATAATCCTCCAACTCAATGGCAACAAAATGAAACTCAACAAGTGGGTAAATTACTTTAATAGACATTTTTTCCACAGAAAATACCGAGATGGGCAATAGCACTTGAAAAGTTGCCTGGCATTACTAATGATCAAGACAATGCAAATACAGATGCCAATAAAATGCAGTTTCATGTAACACATCATAAGCACTGACAAAGAGATTGAGAAATGGTTACTCTCATGCAAGGTTGGTGGGAATGTGAAATGGTATAGGAACTGTAGAAATCACCTATGTAAGAAATGTATAGCAATTCCACATGTAGTTAGTCACTGAATTGAAAGCATGTCCCCAGGCATGGTTGAGCAAAATCTGACATAAAGATGGAAATCATAGAAGAGACAAGACGCAATATGGAGACAAAATTCCAAACCTTTTATTTGAATTAAGTCTTCCATCAGATAGCAGTAGGCTTCAGCAAAGAGTCAATGGTTTTAGCAAATGCAGCCTTCAAGTTCAACCCACATGCCTGAGCTATTATCTTCAGGAAGATACTGGGAAACTGATAATGTATTGTACAGCTGTATGACCTTCAAAATAATGTGCTCTTTTTAGGGCAACCAAGTGTAAATGCTGGAATTTTGGTCTCTGTTTTTATCTGGCATCTGAGCTGATTATATTTTATAGGATGAGGACTTTTTCCTTGCAAATAACTCCCCCTCGAATTGTTTGTCATTTGCATGGCCATCTAGAACCCAACTCGCTTTAACATATTTTAGTTATAGGAAATTGCAATTGATAAGTATTCTGGCCTGTGGCCTTTATGTTGTTTTGTGGCAAAGCTGATGAAAGGGTCCCAAAGCTACTCTCTCGGAGGCAGATAAAAGCACAAACCCTGATTTAAGAGTTAACAAGATAAGGACCCAAAGTTTGCTAGCCTTTTGTCTCCTTAAAATGGATCCAGTGAGCTCCACAAGGAGAGCAACAGAACCAAAATATCTGGGCACAGGGTCTTTCTCTGAGACTGATACTCTAACCAAGGATCATTCATGGAGATAACCTAGAACCCCTGCACAGATGTAGCCAAGGCAGCTTAGTCTCCAAGTGGGTGCATTAGTAAGGGGAACATGGGCTGACTCTGACATAAACACATTGGCTGGCTCTTTGAACACCTCCTCCTGGTGGGGGTGGGGGGCAGTGTTTCCAGGCCACAGAGGAAGATAATGCAGCTAGTCCTCATAAGACCTGATAGCTGAGGGTTGGATGAAAGGGAAGAAGGAATTCCCCTATCAATGGACTCCAATAGAGGCATGGGAGAAGAAGAGGGAGGGAGGGTGGGAATGGGAGAGGATAAGGGAGGGGGCTAAAGCTGGGATACAAAGTGAATAAATTATAATAAATTAAAATATAAAACAAAGAAAAGAAAAGTGGCTCCTGTATGACTCAAGTTATATAATACAAAATTACCCACATTTAGTTACATGCTACCAGTAAAATTTGGAGTTATGGGTTCAACTGAAGCAAACAAGCTGTCATTTGAAACCAGTTGTGATACTGTGCACCTATAATCTCACCAGGGGATGTCAGGAACATAGGAAGTTCAAGACCAGCCAGTGCTAAATGAGATCCTGTCTCAAAAAGCCAAAGTTATGACCCAGTAATCAATGTGCTATCATATCAAGACTCAGGAAAGTGACAGAGTAGGTTATGAGAGTGACAAAGGC
>NW_026587289.1:0-3014 GCF_907164565.1 Psammomys obesus | reverse complement strand
CAAATAAAGCTGCTACAAACATGGTTGAGCAAATGTCCTTTTTGTGTACTTGAGCCTCTTTTGGGTATATGCCTAGGAGTGGTATGGCTAGATCTTGAGGAAGCACTATTCCTAGTTGTCTGAGAAAGCGCCAGATTGATTTCCAGAGTGCTTGTACAAGTTTGCATTCCCACCAGCAGTGGAGAAGGGTTCCCTTTTCTCCATAACCTCTCTAGCATGTGTTGTCCCTTGAGTTTTTCATCTTGGCCATTCTGATGGGTGTAAGGTGAAATCTCAGGGTTGTTTTGATTTGCATTTCCCTAATGGCTAATGAGGTTGAGCATTTCTTTAAGTGCTTCTCTGCCATTCGATAATCCTCCATTGAGAATTCTCTGTTTAGCTCTGTTCCCCATTTTTTAATTGGATTACTTGTTTTGCTGCTTTTCGTATAGGAGAGCTACTAATTTTTTTGAGTTAATTTTGTATCCAGCCACTTTGCAGAAGGTGTTTATCAGCTGTAGGTGTTCCCTGGTAGAATTTTTGGGGTCAATCATTTATACTATCATATCAAATAGTGATACGCTGACTTTTTCTTTTCCAATTTGTATCCCCTTGATCTCCTTCAATTGTCTTATTGTTCTAGCAAGGACTTCCAGAACTATGTTGAAGAGATATGGAGAGAGTGAGCAGCCCTTGCTTGTCCCTGATTTCAGTGGGATTGCTTTAAGTTTCTCTCCATTTAGTTTGATGTTGGCTATAGGTTTGCTGTATATTGCCTTCACTATGTTTAGACACGTTCCCTGTATACCTGATCTCTCTAATACATTAAACATAAATAGATGTTGGATTTTGTCAAATGCTTTTCAGCATCTAAGGAGGTTATCATGTGGCACAAAGTACCTTGGTGTAACCCTAACCAAGCAAGTCAAAGACTTGTATGAAAAAAATTTCAAGTCTCTCAAGAAAGAATTAGAAGAAGATATCAGAAGATGGAAAGATCTCCTATGCTCATGGCTTGGCAGGATTAACGTAGTAAAAATGGCCATCTTACCAAAAGCAATCTACAGATTCAATGCAATTCCCATCAAAATACCAACGCAATTCTTTACAGACCTGGAAAGAAAAATTCTCAACTTCATATGGACTAACAAGAAACCCAGAATTGCTAAAACAATCCTCTACAATAAAAGATCTTCTGGAGGTATCTCCAGCCCTGATCTTAAGCTGTACTATGGAGCAACAGTTATAAAAACTGCATGGTACTGGCAGAAAGAGAATGGTGGATCAATGGGACCGAATAAAAAACCCAGACATAAACCCACACACTTATGGACAGCTGATCTTTGACAAAGATGCCAAAACCATACATTGGATAAAAGATAGCATCTTCAATAAATGGTGCTGGTTTAACTGGATGTCTACATGTACAAAAATCCAAATAGATCCATACTTATCACCCAGCACAAAACTAAAGTCCAAGTGGATCAAAGACCTAAACATAAAACCAGACACATGAGAGGCGGGGCAAGATGGCAGCACCGGGAGGACTCTCATTCTGAGGAGCAGCACAGCAGGATTGGCACAGGGACCAGCAATCAGAACTCGTGGCCATAAAACACAAGTGGTTGTGTTTCTCAGGTGAGAGGATACCCCACGGTGGGGGATTCGATCAGCTTTAACTCACCCGGCAAAACTGCGGAAGAGATCCCCGTTCCGCCAGGCGCTTGGTGGCCAGCCCAGAGCTACCCGCCAGCGCGATCTGGTCACGGTCCCAGACTGAACTGTGGGCCCACAACACCATATACTGGATTTCCCAGTCGAGAGATAACCCCACGGAGCAGGAAACAATTGGGACCGACCCCAGGTTGCCTAGACATCCCCTGGAAAAAACTCGGGTTCCGCGGGTGCCCCAGGAGCCAGCCCAGACCCAGAGCCGGGAGGGACAAAGGCGCCTGCCTGCACAGAGCCCTGCCTGCGCACGTGATTCGCCGCCTCAGATAGAACTGTGGGCACCAGGGCAACAGGGCACCAGACTGCGTGTCTCTGGCAGGAGGAAACCCCCAGCGGAGGGGGTCAGCAGCTCTAACGCTTAGGACACCCAGCACCAAAACACTTCCTGGACTCACGCAGACTCTAGTGCAGGCAGAAGCGCTGAGCTCTGCTGCCATTGTTGCATTCCCCTGGGGCACTGGGACACACAGCTGCATCCTTGGACCTGCAGGAGCCGAAGAGCCATTACAGCAGCCCTCAGATACTGTGCCAGGGATCGGCCAGTTGCCCCTGGCTGGACTGCCAAAACTGTAGGAATCCCTGATCCTTCAGGGGGGCTGCACCCACAGCGTCTGGACCAGAGTGGTGCCTACAGCCGCCATCCCAGACAGAGACACACAGCTTCTGGTCCAGAGTGAGGCACCCAGCCTCCAGACCAGAACAGTGCCCCCAGGCGCCAACTCAACCTAGGTGCAAATTCTCCAGGTCCAGAGCAGAGCAATCAGCCTCTGGCCCAGAGACTTGCTGAGTGCACCTCCCACTTTCTCAGACAGAACTGTGCACCCCAGGATAACAAACTGAGTTTCCCTGTTGGGAGAAAACCCCATATCTAGGGACTCAGCAGTTTCTTCAAGAGGACTGTACATGGAAATTTAGTGAGCAGCAGCACACTAAATTTATAACAAGAAACCCAGCAGTGGGGCAGCTGTCTTGAGAAATTTTATGGGTAAGAGGAGATCCCCCCCTGCCTAACATAGACCACAGCTATACTCAGGGCTATAAACCTGAGGTGAGCAGTGGCATCTCCGGAGAAACACTGGCCATACAGTGACCATAACCAAAAAGCAGAGAAGGACTCCTTCAGGAAAAATCATCTTCCAGCCAAGGGGATACTCCCTACCTCAGGACTCCAGGAAGCACAGAAACTAACAGCCAAAACCTAAATCAGCCCAATGGGTAGAGGTCAGCGTAAAGGCTCAACCAACAAAAGACAGAGCAATATGGCATCTCCAGAACCCAGCCATCCAGGGGCGAACAGCCCTGAA
>NW_026587288.1:0-9181 GCF_907164565.1 Psammomys obesus | reverse complement strand
GCAGTGCTGATTTTAAAGGTCTGTCTTCTGGATGAGTTGATGCATTAGTGCAGCAACACTAAATGAGAGAGGAAAAAGAAGTCAGACATGGAGTAGCTTAGTTATAGGCAGGTGAAGGTAGAAGAGAAAGAATAAGGTATGAGCTTAAATGGCTTAGGTAGTGGTTCATGGTATGACTCCAAATAGTACATTTGAGGTGCTGTTTAATTTTGTTGAAGTACAGTCAAACATCGGTGTAAGAATTTTAATTTGCCAATGTTGATGCTTTCTGAACCTAGACAAAGAACTTATGGATTTAGCATTTTTGAAACATATGTTCACATACCTACAATAAATATTCAAAGCAAAATATGTCATTTGACAATGACCATATATCATATATAAACCTACATAAATCTGGAATACATTCAAGCTGCCTTTTCAATTTCCAGCAATGGAGTGTTGAGTCCTTTATTTAGGAGAGATCTGTAAATACTATTCACATTATTTTTAAATATCATTTCAGTATAGACACATACACACACAAACAAACATTCACATCACATATAAGTCATTGCTTTTTGTAGAAGCCAGTCAAGAAGCAGGACCCTACGAAGTTGAGAATTTTTCTTTCCAGGTCTGTAAAGAATTGCGTTGGCAATTTGATGGGAATTGCATTAAATCTGTAGATTGCTTTTGGTAAGATGGCCATTTTTACTATGTTAATCCTGCCAAGCCATGAGCATGGGAGATCTTTCCATCTTCTCATATCTTCCTCTAATTCTTTCTTCAGAGACTTGAAATTTTTTTCATACAAGTCTTTGACTTGCTTGGTTAGGGTTACACCAAGGTACTTTATGTCATTTGTGGCTATTGTGAGTGGTGTTGTTTCTCTAATTTCTTTCTCAGCCCTTTTGTCTTTTGTATACAGGAGTGCTACTGATTTTTTTGAGTTAATTTTGTATCCGGCCACTTTGCTGAAGGTGTTTATCAGCTGTAGGAGTTCCCTGGTAGAGTTTTTGGGGTCACTCATGTATACTATCATATCATCTGCAAATAGTGATAATTTGACTTCTTCCTTTCCCATCTGTATCCCCTTGATCTCCTTCGACTGTCTTATTGCTCTAGTAAGGACTTACAGCACTATGTTGAAGAGATATGGAGAGAGTGGGCAGTCTTGTCTTGTCCCTGATTTCAGTGGGATTGCTTTAAGTTTCCCTCCGTTCAGTTTGATGTTGGCTATAGGCTTGCTGTATATTGCCTTCACTATGTTTAGATATGTGCCTTGTATCCCTGATCTCTCCAGTACTTTAAACATGAATGGATGTTGGATTTTCTCACATGCTTTTTCAGCATCTAGGGAGATTATCATGTGGTTTTTTTTCTTTCAGTTTGTTAATATGGTGGATCACATCAAGAAACCGAGAATTGCTAAAACAATCCTCTACAATAAAAGATCCTCTGGAGGTATCTCCATCCCTGATCTCAAGCTGTACTATAGAGCAACAGTTATAAAAACTGCATGGTACTGGCATAGAAACAGAATGGTGGATCAATGGAATCGAACAGAAGACCCAGAAATAAACCCACACACTTATGGACACCTGATTTTTGACAAATATGCCAAAACCATACAATGGAAAAAAGCTTCTTCAACAAATGGTGCTGGTCCAACTGGATGTCTACATGTAGAAAAATGCAAATAGATCCATACTTATCACCCTGCACAAAACTGAAGTCCAAGTGGATCAAAGACCTCAACATAAAACCAGACACATTAAATCGGCTAGAAAAAAAAGTGGGGAATACCCTAGAACACATTGGTACGGGAGAAAACTTCCTGAACAGAACACCAACAGCACAGGCTCTAAGAGCAACAATCAATAAATGGGACCTCATGAAATTGAAAAGCTTCTGTAAAACAAAGGACACCGTCATCAAAACAAAGCGACTGCCTACAGATTGGGAAAGAATCATCACCAACCCTTTATCTGACAGAGGACTCATATCCAGTATATATAAAGAACTAAACAAGCTGAAAAGCAATAAACCAAATAATCCACTTAAAAAATGGGGAACAGAGCTAAAGAGAGAATTCTCTGTAGAGGAATATCGAATGGCAGAGAAGCACTTAAAGAAATGATCAACCTCATTAGCCATTAGGGAAATGCAAATCAAAACAACCCTGAGATTTCACCTTACCCCCATCAGAATGGCCAAGATGAAAAACTCAAGGGACAACACATGCTGGAGAGGTTGTGGAGAAAGGGGAACCCTTCTCCACTGCTGGTGGGAATGTAAACTTGTACAACCACTCTGGAAATCAATCTGGCGCTGTCTCAGACAACTAGGAATAGCGCTTCCTCAAGATCCAGCCATACCATTCCTAGGCATATACCCAAAAGAGGCTCAAGTACACAAAAAGGACATTTGCTCAACCATGTTTGTAGCAGCTTTATTTGTAATAGCCAGAAGCTGGAAACAGCCCAGATGCCCCTCAACTGAAGAATGGATGCAGAAACTGTGGTACATCTATACAATGGAGTATTACTCAGCAATGAAAAATAAGGAAATCATGAAATTTGCAGGTAAATGGTGGGACCTGGAAAGGATCATCCTGAGTGAGTTGTCCCAGAAGCAAAAAGATACGCATGGTATATACTCACTCATATAAACATACAACATAGAATAAACCCACTAAACTCTGTACATCTAAACAAACTAAGCAAAAGAGAGGACCCTAACTAAAGTGTTCAATCCCCATCCTGAATGGCAAAGAGGATGGACATGAGAAGAAAAAGAAAATAGGAAACAAGCTCGGAACCTGCTACAGAGGGCCTCTGAAAGCCAGAAGAAAACAGGAAACAACCTTGAAACCTGCCACAGAGGGCCTCTGAAAGCTTCTGCAGTATAGACTGTCAAAACAGATGCTGAGCCTGATGGCCAACTGATGGGCAGAGTGAATGGAATTCTATGTAAGAAGTGGGAAATAGTAAGAGCTGGAGGGGACGGGAACTCCACAAGGAGAGCAACAGAACAAGAAAATTTGAACACAGGGAACTTCCCAGAGACTCATACTCCAGCCAAGGACTATTCGTGGAGATGACCTGGAACCCCTGCACAGCTGTAGCCCATGGCAGGTCAGTGTCCAAGTGGTTTACATAGTAATGGGAAGAGGGACTGCCTCTGACATAATCTGATTGGCCTGCTTGTTGATCACTTCCCCCTGAGGGGGGAGCAGCCTTACCAGGCCACAGTAGAGGACAATGCAGCCACTTTTTTTTTTTAAATCTTTTATTTTTTTTTTATTAATTACACTTTATTCATTTTGTATCCCCCCATGAGCCCCTCAATGCAGCCACTTTTGATGAGAACTGATAGACTAAGATCAGAAAGAAGATGAGAACCTCCCCTATCAGTGGACTTGGGGAGTGGCATGCATGCAGAAAGGGGAGGGAGGGTAGGATCAGCAGGGGAGGAGGGAGGGACTTATGGGGGGATACAAAATGAATAAAGTGTAATTAATAAAAAATTAAAAAAAAAAGAAGCAGGACACTGGTTAAGATACTCAATCCTCATTCAGAAGGCCAATGTGATGGACATTGGAATAGGAAGAAAACAGGGAACAGGACAGGAGCCTACCACAGAGGGACTCTGAAAGACTCTACCCTACAGGTTATCAAGAAGAGGCTGAGACTCATAGCCAAACTTTGGGCAGAGTGCAGGTAATCTTATGAAAAAAGAGGGAGATAGAAAGACATGGATGGAACAGGAGCTCCACAAGGAGAGCAACAGAACAAAAAATCTTGACAGAGGGGTGTTTTCTGAGACTAATACTTCAACCAAGCACCATTCATGGAGATAACCTAGAACCCCTGCACATATGTCGCCCATAACAACTCTTTGTCCAAGTGGGTACCCTAGTAATGGGAACAGGGACTGTCTCTGACATGAACTGAGTGGCGTGCTCTTTGATCACCTTCACCTGAGTGGGGTACAGCCTTACCAGGCCACAGAGGAAAAATGCAGCCACTCCTGATGAGACCTGATGGACTAGAATCAGATTGAAAGGGAGGAAGACCTTCCCTATCTGTGAAATGGGGGAGGGTCACAGGTGGAGAAAAGGGAGGCAGGATGGGATTGGGAGGGGAGGAGGAAGGGGGCTACAGTTGAGATACAAAGTGAATAAACTCTAATTAATAAAAAATCATTTTTGAATTAAAAAAATCCTGAAATATCACTGTTCAAAAGCCCATGAATTCAGAGGTCCCAAATCTCAGTCTGTAAGCTATTGGTGTCTTTTTCCTATCTGGACATGATAATACTTTCTATGGGTTTTCTAAATATGCATATATTTATAAATCAGTGCTGCTGTCAGCTTTAGTCAGAGATCCTTCTATTTAGAGTGTGTTCCTCAAAACATGGTGTTTAGTTCAGAGAGCTAGACTTTTTTACTGAAGGCTGAAGTCATTAATATGTGTATTTCAAACATGTTCCATGCTTCTTTAATAATTTGTATTTGTGGTCCATACTATTTCTTAATTTTCTTAAATGTTAAAACCAAGTCATAGGAACTCAGCTGAAAATTGACATTAGTTTTTTTTTTAAACATGTTTTTTATTGTTGAATTTAAATCAAAATATATTAAGTTGTAAAACCAAGACGTTTTCATTAAATTCATTTTTAATCAATATTGGAGTTTTTCAGCAATTATTATTCTGTATCTTTGTTTTGTAAGTAACTTTGTAAGTTTTTGTAAGTAACTTTGCTTTGTAACTAAATATGCATATGCAGAAACTTGTTTTAGGACAAATACTAATTTCATTTTTAGAAATGTAATGTTGTCTTAATTACTTGAATAAGTTAAGCAAGGACAACAAATAGAGGCTTTCTACTGAGGCAATGGCTAAATACAGGCTGTGGGGCATGCATGAGGACTGATTTGGGATCATTCGAACTCATGTTTACGTAGCAAGATTGGTGATTTGTGTGTGTAAACACAACAATGGCCGGTGAGGCTAAAGGGTAATGAACAGAAACGGGTCCATCCCTGGGGATTTCAGGCCAGCCTGTCGAGCTGCATTGGTAGGTTCTATGTGCATTGAGATATCATCCTGTCCCAAAATAAGGTGAGGAAAGTTGAGGACTACAACTAACATCTACCTGTGGCCTCTACAGATGTGCTTATATGTGCACTTACATATACCTTACAACACATGTGTACAACACATACACATGCATGCACACACACACACAGTGCAGGCTTAATGCACAAAGCGCCTAGAAATCATAGCAGAATGAAAAGGAGAAAGGGAAGTACTGAGGACAAAATCTAAATTGTGAGTGACATTCTAACACTCTCATTTGTTTTCTATGCTTTTGGGTTTTGTTGTTATTTCTAATATAGGATTCAGTATATCTCTTTGTCTGCGTTTGATTTCCTGGTCCTTTAGCCTTAGGCTCTCACTCAAGTTCTGGAATTACACGTGTGTATTACTTATTGCTTTCTATGTTTCAATTTCCAAGAAAATGTATTTTAATGAAATTACTAACTTTTCCATACTCATTCTATGAAGCCACAGTCACCCTGATACTTAAAACACACAAAGACCCAACAAAAAAAGAGAACTTCAGACCTATCTCTCTTATGAACATTGATGCAAAAATTCTCAATAAAATACTTGCAAATTGAAACCAAGAACAAATAAAAGATATCATCCACCATGAGCAAGTAGGCTTCATCCCAGGCATGCAAGGGTGGTTCAATATACGGAAATCCATCAATGTAATCCACCATATAAAAAAACTGAAGTAGAAAAACCACATGATCGTCTCCTTAGATGCCGAAAGAGCATTTGACAAAGTCCAACATCCATTCATGTGTAAAGTCTTGGAAAGATCAGGAATACAAGGCACATACCTAAATATAGTAAAGGCAATACACAGCAAGCCTATAGCCAACATCAACTCAATGGAGAGAAACTTAAATCAATCACACTGAAATCAGGGACAAGGCAAGGCTGCCCATTCTCTCCATATCTCTTCAACATAGTACTTGAAGTCCTAGCCAGAACAATAAGACAACTAAAGGAGATCAAGGGGATACAAATTAGAAAGGAAGAGGTCAAAGTTTCACTATTCACAGATGATATGATAGTATACGTGAGTGACCCCAAAAATTCAACCAGAGAACTCCTTCAGCTGATAAACACCTTCAGCAAAGTGACAAAATTAACTCAAAAAAATCAGAAGCCCTCCTGTATACCTAAGACAAAAGGGCTGAGAAAGAAATTAGGGAAACAACACCCTTCATAACAGCCACTAATAACATAAAGTACTTTGGGGTGACTCTAACCAAGCAGGTGAAAGACCTGTATGAAAAAACTTCAAGTCTCTGAAGAAAGAAATTGAGGAAGATATCAGAAGATGGAAAGATTTCCCATGCTCATAGATTGGTAGGATTAATACAGTAAAAATGGTCATCCTGCCAAAAGCAATCAAAATACCAATTCAATTCTTTACAGACCTTGAAAGAAAAATTCTCAACTTCATATGGAGAAACAAAAAACACAGAATTTCCAAAACAATCCTGTAAACAACCAATCATCTGGAGGTATCTCCATCCACAATCTCAAGCTGTACTACAGAGCAATAGTAATAAAAACTGCATGGTATTAACATAGAATCAGAAAAGTGGATCAATGAAACCAAATAGAAGACCCAGAAATAAACCCACACACCTATGAATACTTAAATTTCAACAAAGAAGTCAAAACCATTCAATGGGAAAAAGAAAGCATCTTCAACAAATGGTTCTGGTCCAACTGGATGTCTACATGGAGAAAAATGAAAATAGATCCATATTTTTCACCCTGCACAAAACTAAAGTCCAAGCGGACCAAAGACCTCAACATAAAACCAGATACACTAAATCAGTTAGAAGAAAAAGTGGGGAAGAGCCTGGATCTCATTGGCACAGGAGACAACTTCCTGAACAGAACACCAACAGCACAGGCTCTAAGAGCAATAATTGAGAAGTGGGACCTCATGAAACTGAAAAGGTTCTATAAAGCAAAAGACATAGTCATCAGAACAAAACGACTGCCTGCAGACTGGGGAAGGATATTCACCAACCCTATATCTGATAGAGGGCTGATATCTAGAATATATAAAAAACTAAAAAGTTAAAAAGCAATAAATCAAGCAATCCAATTAAAAAAGCAGGATACAGGTGGGATACAGAGTTAATAAAATGTAACTAATAATAAAAATTAAAATTAAAAAATAAAAAATGGGGTACGGAGCTAAACAGAGAATTATCTGTAGAGGAATATAGAATGCCAGAGAAACACCTAAAGAGATGCTCAATGTCCTTAGCCATCAGAGAGATGCAAATCAAAACGACCCTGAGATTCCACCTTACACACATCAGAATGGCAAAAGTTAAAAACTCAAGTGACAACACATGCTGGAGAGGTTGTGGAGAATTGGGAACCATCCTCCATTTCTGGTGGGAATGTAAACTTGTACAACCACTCTGGAAATCAATCTGGTGCTTTCTCAGACAACTAGGAATAGCGCTTCCTCAAGATCCAGCTATACCACTCCTAGGCATAAATCCAAAAGAGGCTCAAGTACACAACAAGGACATTTGCTCAACCATGTTTATAGCAGCTTTATTTGTATTAGCCAGAACCTGGAAACAACCCAGGTGTCCCTCAACAGAGGAATGGATATAGAAATTGTGGTACTTTTACACAATGGTATACTACTCAGTAATTAAAAATAAGAAAATCATGAAATTTGCAGGCAAATGGTGGGCTCTAGAAAAAATCATCCTGAGTCTATCCTAGGAGCAGAAAGACACACATGGTATATACTCACCTATATAGACCTATAAGATAGGATAAACATACTAAAATATGTGCACCTAAAGAAGATAAACAAGAAGGAGGACCCGGAGCAAGATGATCAATCCTCACTTAGAAAGACAAATGGGATTGACATTGGAAGTAGGAGAAAACTAGGAACAGGACAGAAACCTACTGCAGAGGGCCTCTGAAAGACTCTTCCTAGCCATGTATCAAAGCAGATGCTGAGACTCATAACCAAACTTTCGGTAGAGTGCAGGGAATCATATGAAAGAAGGAGTTGGTAGTATGACCTAGAGAGGACAGGTGCTCCACAAGGACAAAATATATGAGGGCACAGGGGCCCTTTATGAGATTGTTTCTCCAACCAAGGACCATGTTTGGATATAACCTAGAACCCTTCCTCGGATGTAGCACGTGGTAGCTCAGTATTCAAGTGGGTTTCCCTAGTAAAGGGAACAGGAATTATTTCCGACATGAACTCAATGACTGGCTCCTTTACCTGCCCTCCCACCCCTGAGGGAGGAACAGCCTTGCTCGGCCACAGAGGAGGACATTGCAGCCAGTCCTGAAGATACCTGATAAGCTAGGGTCAAATGGAATGGGAGGAGGTCTTCCCCTAGCAGTGTGGACTTGGAAAGGGTCAGGGAGGAGATGAGGGAGGGAGTGTGGGATTGGGAGAAAATGAGGGAGAGAACTATGGCTGGGATACAAAGTAAATAACCTGTGATTAATATGAAAAATAAAAATTAATAAAAAAATAAAAATAAAAAAGAAGGTTGTCAGAAGGCTAAACTGTATCGTTCAAAGTGAAAGCTCAATAGGTATGAAAATATATGTTTTAAGCACCATTAAACTGTTAACAGAATTGTATGTAAAATATTATTTCTTGCAATGAAGAATTATTTGAAGTTTAATCTTTTGTTTTATTTTTTCTCATTAAGGCAAGTAAAATAAAAATAAAATGCTTGAAAAAAAGAAATATATTTGACAATTTTAAATATTAGTTTTTAGATAGTAAAGTTTTGTTACTGATGTTATACTACTGACAATTAATTTAATCCATATGAATTCATCATAACTTATTTTATAATGTATATATACACATGTATAATTTATATGTTGTCATGCAATCTTCACAATGAAAAACAAGCTCCAAAAAATATGATGTTGATTTTTTTTTGTGCTCTCTACAATATTTTATACAATTACTCAACATTCTATCACTCCCAAGTGACTGTGACATCTTCATTCATAAAGATACATAGTGCCAGATAGTACAGAAATGGCATGTCTGGCTTTCAAAATCCTTTGGCCATTGCTTTCTTTCC
>NW_026587287.1:0-17610 GCF_907164565.1 Psammomys obesus | reverse complement strand
ATAGAGATTGTGTGGTACATTTACATGATGGAATATTATTCAGCAATAAAAACAAAGAAATCATGAAATTTTCAGGCAAATGGCAGGAATTAGAAAAGATCATCCTGAGTGAGGTAACCCAGAAGCAGAAAGACACATATGGTATATACTCACTTATAAGTGGATATTATATATATAATACAGGAAAAACATACTAAAATCAATAGTCCTAAAGTAGCTAAAAAACAAGGAGGACCCTAGGGAAGAGCCTGAAACCGCACTCAGAGGGGAAAACAGGATAAACATCAGAAATTGGAGAAGACAAGGAACAGGCCAGGAGCCTTCCACGGGAGTCCTCTGAAAGACTCTACCCACAAGGGTTTTGACAGAGATCCTGAGAATCATACCTAAACTTTGGGCAGAGGGCATGAAACCTTGTGGAAGATGAGGAAGGTAGAAAGACCTGGAAGGGACAGGATCTCCACAAAGGGACCAACAGAGCCAAAATACCTAGGCCAAGGGGTGTTTTCTGAGACTGATATTCTATCTAGGGACCATAAATAGAGATAACATAGGACCTCTGCCCAGATACAGCCCATGGTAGCTCAGTTTCCAAGTGGGTTCCCTAGTAAGGGAAACCGAGGCTATCTCGAACAAGAATTCAGTGGCAGGTTTTTTGATCACTTCCCCCTGAGGGAGGGCAGCCTTACAGGCAGCAAAGGAAGACAATGTAGCCAGTCTTGATGAGACTTGATAAGCTCAGATCAGATGGAAGTTAAGGACATCCTCCCATTTCAGTGGACTAGGGTTGGGGCATGGATGGAGAAGATGGAGGGAGGGTGGGATTTGGAGGGTATGAGGGATGGGGCTATAGCTGGAATACAACATGAATAAATTGTAATCAATAAAAAATGAATAAAATAGGAAAAAGAAGAATGCTACAATATAAAATTATAATTTAATATATGTTGGAAGAAAAACACATTCATGGTCTTTTTTCATTAACTGCTATTAAGTACACATATGTATGCATATAGAGTTCTAAATATAATTTGATCAGTCTTCTAATGTGACCTCTATATGTTTTCAGGGTTACTTTTTTGGTGCTGGATAACTAACTGATTGTTATGCTCTTTACTAGGAAGAATATTTCTCCCATGTTTAGCTTTATTTGTTCCATGTATGTCTTTGCATAGGTTTGAGGACTATGATTTCTTCCTGGAGCACTTCAGCATGTCTATTAGCATTTTCCTTTTCAGTTTATGTTTATGCAGGTATATTGGTAAGTCTTATGAGTGTAGCTTCTGTCATTAAAAGGAGACAAAATCTCAGACCCTACTCTGATCCTCTATCTTGAACAATGTTTTCACAATCTTTTTTGAATGTTCTATGAGCATTAATTGTGAGGATTCTTTTTTTATTTTTATTTTTACTTTTTTATTGGTTTGGGTTAATTATTTTTTATTAATTACACTTTATTCACTTTGTATCCCCCCATAAGCCCCTCTCTCCTCCTCTCCCAATCACACCCTCCCTCCTCCTCCTGCACACATGCCCCTCCCCAAGTCCATTGAAAAGGGAGGTCCTCCTCTCCTTCCTTCTGATCTTAGTCTATCAGCTCACATCAGGAATGGCTGCATTGTCTTCTTCTGTGGCCTGTTAAGGCTGCTCCTCCCTCAGGGGGAGGTGATCAAAGAACAAGCCAATCAGATTATGTCAGAGGCAGTCCCTCTTCCCATTACTATGTAATCCATTTTGACACTAAACTGCCATGGGCTACAACTCTGCAGGAGTTCAAGGTTATCTCCATGCCTGGTACTTGGTTGGAGTATGAGTCTCTGGGAAGACCCCTGTGTTCAAATTTTCTGGTTCTGTCGCTCTCCCTGTGGGGTTCCTGTCCTCTCCAGATCTTACTATTTCCCACTTCTTACATAAGATTCCACACACTCTGCACAACATTTGGCCGTAAGTCTCAGCATCTGCTTTGATGGTCTGCACGGTAGAGCCTTTCAGAGGCCCTCTGTGGCAGGTTCCTAGGTTGTTTCCTGTTTTCTTCTTCTTCTGATGTCCATCCTCTTTGCCTTTTGGGATGGGGATTGAGCGTTTTAGTCAGGGTCCTCTCTCTTGATTAGTTTCTTTAGATGTACAGATTTTAGTAGGTTTTTCCTATGTTATAGGTCTATATGAGTGAGTATATACCGTGTGTATCTTTCTGCTTCTGGGACAACTTACTCAGGATGGTCCTTTCCAGGTCCCACCATTTACCTGCAAATTTCATGATTTCCTTATTTTTCATTACAGAGTGTCTGGTTTTATATTGAAGTCTTTGATCCACTTGGACTTTAGTTTTGTGCAGGGTGATAAGTATGGATTTATTTTCATGTTTGTTTGTTTGTTTTTACATGTAGACATCCAGTTAGACCAGCACCATTTGTTGAAGATGCTATCTTTCCCACTGTATTGTTTTGGCTCCTTTGTCAAAAATGAAGTGATAGTAGTTGTGTGGGTCTATATTTGGGTCTTTGTTTAGATTCCATTGATCATCCAGTCTGATCTATGCCAGTACTATACATTTTTCAGTACTATTACTCTGTAAATAGTTGAAATCGGGATGGAGATACCTCCAGAAGATCTTTTATTGTACAGGATTGTTTTACCTCTTCTGTTTTTTTTTAAATATGAAGTTGAGAATTTTTCTTTCAAATATGTATATAATTTATGTTGGTATATTGATGGGAATTGCATTAAATCTATAGATTGCTTTTGGTAAGATGGCAATTTTTATTATGTTAATACTACCAATCCATGAGCATGAAAGATCTTTTCATCTTCTGATATCTTCTTCAATTTCATTCTTCAGAGACTTGACATTTTTGTCATACAGGTTTTTCACTTGCTTGGTTGGAGTTACACCATACTCCCTCTGGCCTAATTCTTCAGTTAATGGAAAGATAGGCAAAGTGATTCCTAGTGCTAGGAAAGAACTCCATAGAAAAACCGCTCCAAATGTGGTCCAAGTGTGGCAGGGCCCATTCCAATATAGAATCTATCTTGACAGAATCACCCATGCTGTGCTTTCTGGTTCTGGAAACAAGAAACGTACAAAATTTAACATTATAGATTCACTCTTTTTGGTTTCAGCTCAGTACTGTGCCAGCCATATGTGTTTTGTGGAGTTAGATCTCATTTGAAAATACTGTGAAGGTTCATTGCATGAAGTTGTGAGGATGAAGTATGAGTTGCATTTTGACACTGCAAGATGTTGAGATACCTAAGTTATGAGACTCCTGCCATGGAGTGCTGCCTATAGGAAGTGGAAGTAACAAAACTGAGAGATGGAGGAGAAGTTTCAGGGATAGGACCATTTAAACCTTTTGAAACTGTAGCCACATGTGTTTGAAACAGAGCTACAGGATTTATATGCTCTGCCGAGTTTCTTTCTTTGGTTCCTGTCTTCCCTCACTAAGTACACATTCCTCTCAACTGGAATGGGAAGGGGTATTCTGTGCATTGTATGTTGGAATGATATGTCTTGATTACTGATGTTATAAGCTATGGCAGCCAAGAGATTTTCTTGTGTGTCATAAGAGACTTTGGACATTTGAACAGTGAATGAGTTGTTGCAGAATATTAGGATCCTTGATGTTAGACTAAATGTATTTTATTAAGGGATACCTTGAGCCTATAGTAACCCTGGTCAGAACGTAGTTGATTGAATTAAAAAGGCTTCCAGAGAAGATATTTTTGTTTTTGATACTGAAGAAAAAGTTTCAATTATAGTTCTGGCTGTCCTGAAAGTAGGTAAGTAGACCAGGCAGGTCTTGAACTTGCAGGAAAGGCAGGACTCCTGTGAAAGTGTTCTCAGCAGGATGGAAGATCAGGCAGATGTGGGTGGCAGCAGCACGGCCAAGATCCCGGCATCGAAAGACTGTTTGGCAGGCCAGGCAGAAGTAGGCCTTGCTCTCAGCTTTCACCGAGACACCTTACCCGAGCTTCAGGGCCAGGCAGGACCTAGCCAGGGAATTTGGGCTCCTGGAGTCCCGCATCTGCGTGTGGTTTCAAAACTGCAGAAATAGAACTGGCGTGTCGGGAAAGACCCCAAAGCAGACCACCGCAGGCTCCAGCCATGAAGCCGCCCAACAGCGTCCTGAAGAGCTTGGCACCAGGATACAGCAAGCAAGAGGCCTGCCCTCAGAATGGAGAAGGCCTTGAACATGGCTTAGTCCAGCACAGATCAGCATGGTAGTGCAAGTTTGTGAGACCTCTCCATCCCCAGACTATGCCATGAGGGAGCGACTGGCCCTGAGCACAGGTTTGCCTGAGGACACCATTCACATATGGTTCCAGAACAGAAAGGACAGGCAAAAAGACCGAGCTGAAGGCAGCACAGCTAAAGGTGCAGACATGCCCACCTCTCCTGGCCCGGAAAGGGCTCCTGGAGCATCATGTTGCATTGAGCAGGAGGCTTCCTGGGACAGCTTGTTGACACCGGGTTCTGCAGGAGGCGTGTGTGCAGAAATGTTGATGTCAATATCCGAGCTCACCTTCTCCACAGAGGCCTACCCAGAAGCCAGCAACTCCTTCCCTGCCCAGCTTTTCCTGGATCAACTGCTGAGTATAGCGGAAGTCGAGGAACAGGGACCAGTCGCTCTGGACCCAGATGACCCATGGGAGCAGATCAAACCAACACTTGAGCCTCCTCTCACAGAAGAAGAATATCAGGCTCTGTTGGACGATATTTGAACCCATTGGTAACCCCTAGAATTGGGACTGTAAAACCCTGTTGCTTGGACCCTCACCTGACCATTGTCTCAGAGACTCCAGCCAGAAATGAGCTTGGACAGATGCTCAGACTTGCACCTAAGAAAGGTGCAGAGTTCTAGGGATCCTGAGTAAGTGTTGGGAAAAAGATGGAAGGCCCTGAAGGTGCGAGGAACCTCACAAGAAGACCAACAGAAACAGCTGACCCAGCCCCCAGGGGGATTGCAGAGACTGAGCCATCAAATAAGGAGCATGCTTGGTCTGGACCTAGGGACCCTGCACACACGTAGCAGGTGGGAGGTGAATCGTTGTGCTTAATGTGGGTTGCCCTATGATGGAGGTGTTTTGTGAGTGGCACAGCAGCGGTGGAGAGTTGTTTCTAACCTGGACTTTGTTGTTTCTAACCTGGACGGTTTTTGAAGGACAGTTATATAATGTTAGCTTCAATTATGATCAGGATAAATATGTAATTTGTCTGCTATTGTACTCTGCATCATTAAATTATTTTTAGGCATTACTATGACCTGGTTATTCTTTTCATTTGGAAATTAAGGTAAAGAGGAGATATGATTATCTTTCAAGCTGAAAAGAGGTGTGATCATGAGTCTTGGTTTTTAACTTGACTGCATATGCAATAAAGCAAAACACCCAAATTAAGGACACAATTGTGAAGTACTCTTGCTCATTTTATGTAGTCTTCTCTACTTCTCTTCTGAATCTATAACGCTGAAAAACACAACTTTAATCCGTATTTTCATACTTCAAAACCAACCACTCAACCTTGCCTCATCTTAATGGAAACCTATACAAGGACATGGAAGAAGGAATGTTTTACTCTTTGCCTGTTCCCTTTTGCTTTGGTAGCAAGTCTATTTCTTCATTGACTATAGAACCTTCTTCTTGAGGATTTTGTGTATATGAAGGTGAGTTTAGGCAACCAGCCTCATGGACTAAGCTACTGATAGATTCCTCGATTTTCCATTTTTAGCCATCCACTGTAGAATTAATTGACTCACAGATTGTAAATCATTCTCATGAATCCGTTCCTATAAAGAGAGAGTTAGAGGGAAAATAAACTATGCCTATAATTATCTTTCACATAGAACTACCAAATTTTCTGCTTTTAATAATGTTATATAATTCATTCAGAAAGCACTTAAACAACAGTAATCCACATATGAGAAGTTAGAGAAAAAATATTCATCATCAGGCAAAGTCAAAATGCTACATATTTTTTAGGTATATTTATAAACTAGGAATTAACTTTTTTGATGCAGTTATATTCTAAAATATCATAATTGAATTACAGGTATTTTAATTTTTGCAGCATTTATATATAGTTTATTTTTCCTCAAATTAGTCCCTTCTTTGTCTCAATTCCCTCAACACACATTGAAGTTTGTGTTCATTTTTCATTTTCTTAGGTTATAGAGATTCCATTTTATATGGGGATGACACCATGAAAATTAACTGTTCTATGCATGACACTGCTAATACCAAAACATCATTAAAATAATAAGTAGACCTATCAGAACCACAGTAGAATTCTCAGCAGAGACTATGAAAGCCAGAAGGGCTTGAGTGGATATCATGCATACCCTAAGAGACCACCGATGCCAACCCAGACTACTATACCCAGTATATATGCAGCCATCCAGCCATACTGAAGATACTAGAAGGAAAACTCCAACCCAATAATATTAAATACACTCAAAAAAACACATTGAGGCCAACACCCTGAGTGGAAGTCCATGCCTGACACTGCCTGGATGACCATGAACCAGAGTCACGACAGCCTAGAGACACACAATATATGCAAATATGACAGGCAAAAAAAATGTCAATGAAAGATACTCTGCTATAATCTTAGATGAGTCTCTAGCCCAGCTGTCATCAGAGAGACATCACACAGCATCTAATGGGAGCAGATGCAGAGACCCACAGCCAAACACAATGATATATCCAGGGGACCCCCACAAATGAGGAAATATGTATTGTAGGAACCAAGGATATTAAGGACACAACAAGAACACGGCCCACTGAGTCAATTGGACTCATAGGGGATTACAGAGACTGAAAGAAAAAACAAACAAACAAACATTCTATGAGTCTTGTGAGCTAGGTTGTCTGCATACATCTTATGATTATAAGCCTGATGTTGCTGAGGGACTTCCAACAGTGAGAGTGGGGGAGTTGTCTCTGACTCTTTCCTGCTCTAGCTACACTTTCCTCATGTATTGCTTTGACCAACTCTGATGTGAGGGATTGTTCCTAGTCTTATTGTAACTTGTTAGGCCATCAGATTTTTTTCATTGAAAATAAAGAAGCAGTGGATGAAGGAGAGGTGAGGTGGGCAGAGTAGAGGTGGATAGATTGTGGCTGGGAGAAGTGGAAGAACAGGTAACTGCAGTTGAGATGTAGTGCATGAAACAACAACAAAAATAAAATGCTACAACAAAATAAACTATCAGCAGCTAGGCCTGTTGGTGAGCACCTGCAGTCCTAGCACTCAGGAAGTTAAAGGTAGGTGGATCTCTGTGACTTCAAGCACAGGCTGTTCTACAAAGAGTTCAGGACAGCCAAAATTATTCAGAAAAATCCTGTCTTCAAACAAACGAAAACTGTCAGCATTTTGTGTTTCATCTTTAGGAACTTTGTTTTATGTCCCATTTTTTAATTTTTATTTTTTAATATTAGATACAGCTTATTAACTTTGTATCCCAGCTGTAGCCCAGTTACTCATCCCCTCCCTATCCCACCTTCCTTCCCTCACCTCCTCCCTACCCCTTTCCAAGTCCGCTAATTGGGGAGGGCCTCCTCCTGTTCCAACTGACCCTAGCTTATCAGGTATCATCAGGACTGGCTGCAATGTCCTCCTGTGGCCTAGCAAGTCTGATCTTTCCTTGGGAGGGGAGAGGTCAAGGAGCCAGCCATTGAGTTCATGTTTGAAATAGTCCTTGTTCCACTTATTATGGTACCCACTTGGATGCAGAGCTAACATGAACTACATTTGAGCAGGGGTGCTAGGTTATATGCATACATGGTCCTTGGTTGAAGATACAGCCTCATAAAAGACCCCGGTGTCTTGATTTATTTGATCCTTGTGGAGTTCCTGTCCTCTCCAGGTCATACTAACTCCCTCTTCTTTCATATGATTCCCTGTGCTCTGCCCAAGTTTTGGTTATGAGTCTCAGCATCTGCTTTGATACACTGCTAGGTAGAGTCTTTCACAGGTTCTCTGTGGTAAGCTTCTGTCCTGTTTCTTGCTTTCTCCTATGTCCATCCCATTTGTCTTTCTAAGTGAAGACTGATCATCTTAACCCAGGTCCTCTTTCTTGTTTATCTTCTTTAGGTGTACAGATTTTAGTATGTTTATCCTATATTATAGGTCTAGCATCCACTTAAAAGTGAGTGTATACCATGTATATCTTTCTGCTTCTGGGATATCTCACTCAGGATGATCTTTTCTGGATTGTTTGTTTTTCATGTTTACATTTTATGACTTCTTTTGAAAGATCCCCGGAGGGTATCTTCCGTCAGAGAGACCCCCTCCCAAGGAACAGCGAGTCCATTCGGATGCAAACAGCAAGAGGCTTTTATTTTGATACACGAGTACTCGGGGCAGCAAGGTCACTCGGGAGAACCCTGCGCGCCTCCTTGGGGAAAAACTGGGGTTTTTATAGGGTTTTAGAGCAGAAGCACTGGTACAGAAGCGAGAGGCATGGTTACAGGGGGCTGATTGGTACGTTTATACGAGACCACAATTTGCGTCAAAGTTTGGCAGGGGCACCAAGATTCCAGGAACTGGGTGGTCAAGGGGGCTATGATGACCCCTTGATGTGGCCCGCCACCTGTTATTTTGTTTTTCTCTATCTTAGCCGAAACAGTCTCACAGATATCTATGAGAGTGATTAACACTGAAAGATCCCCGGAGGGTATCTTCCGTCTGAGAGAGACCCCCTCCCAAGGAACAACGAGGCCATTCGGATGCAAACAGCAAGAGGCTTTTATTTTGATACACGGGTACCCGGGGCGATAAGTCATTCGGAGGACTTCCGCGCCCCCTGGGTAGGAAGCTGGGGTTTTTATAGGGTTTTAGGGCAGAAGCACTGATACAGAAGTGAGAGGGCATGGTTACAGGGGGCTGATTGGTACATTTTCATGAGACCACGATTTGCGTCAAAGTTTGGCAGGGGCACCAAGATTCCAGGAACTGGGTGGTCAAGGGGGGTAGGATGACCCCTTGACGTGGCCCGCCACCTGTTATTTTGTTTTTCTCTATCTTAGCTGAAACAGTCTCACAGATATCTATGAGAGTGATTAACACAAACTGTTTTTAGTATGACTGGGGCAGCCTGACCACAGATATCCCAAGTGGGTGACACAGCTAGGATTTCTCAGTAATTTTTTAGTTTCTCATCTGGCCTTCAGAGTTTTACAAAACAGTGGTGTCTCACAAAATGGCGTTAGCTATGTTTAACTTAGGGTGAGGCAGGGGTCTTTCATTTTGAATGGTCTAGATATAAATCTGTCTGTTGGAAAAGAGGTTTTCCATTTTATAAGCTGCTTCACCACCTAAAAGAATGAATTGCAAAAGCATTTTAGTTTCATGTTGTAAGACCTTGAGTCTCACTGCTCAATAGCTCAGGATTGTGCCCTTTTCAGGAACACTCGTAGAGCACAACTCGATGCAAAAGCAAGAGTTTTATTCCAATTGTGATAGGGTACCCCCTCCAAAGACAGGAGACGACCCCGATCATGCAAAGCACAGGGTTTTTATACTTAAAAATCTGACCACTTTTGCTCTATACATTGATTGGTCTGCAAGAAAAGCATGAAGATAGTTTACAGCTAGTTGTTTGCAGTTTTTGGCTGTTTGTGAGTTTTCTCAAAACAATTCACCCTGCCCTTATTTTTTAAAAACTTTCTCAGAGCAGTCCATTCTGCCCTTTGAGAGCAATCTGCCTCTGGCTTCAATTCAAGGCTATTTCAGAGCAGTTCATCCTACCATTCGAGAGCTATGTGCCTCTGGCTTTAATTCATGGATGGGAATAATCACAGCTGTTTTTCTTTTACAGTTGTTTGCATTATTGGATGGGCTCTCAGATGGAGATGAAGAGAGACAGAAAGAGAGAGAGCAGGACATCATAGCAGGAAGAGAGAGAGGGGGCAACCCAACAGAGAAAGGGGGAGGGAAAGAAGGTAATAGCAAGAAGGCAAGAGAGGCCAAGAGAGAGACAAAATGGGCAGGTAGATCCTTTTAAGGAACAAAGTAACCGCACCTGCCCTCCATGGCTGTGGACACATAATGACATCACAGGTTGCTAGGAAAGCCAGAAGCAGGTGCCTAAATTCCCCGACCTTTGGGGCTTCAATGGGGTTCCTAAAGTAGGAGAATGGAAGGAATGGGGGGAGGGGACAAGAGACGCAGGAATGGAGCCAAGTCTGTTCATCTGATCAAGGCTTCCGTTTATTAGAAATTTTTACCCAACTTGTATAAGGAGAAGGCAGGAAAGGGGGAAGGTTAATCTACTGCTGCAAGAAATAGGAAGAGTGTGTTCATGGGTTAAATATTGTACCTGCACGATACCATAAGGATGTTTTCTAAAGATATCTTACAGATGCTCTAACAAACGGATGTCCTCACAATCTATCACCCATGATTTAGGGTCTTAGATAACTCTTTCACTAAATAGCTTTAGGTCTCCACTAAATGTCCTTTTCTCCCTACTTGCCTTTGGCTTCAGTAACTATCTTTGTCCCCACTAGATAGCTTTGGCTCACTAATTGACTTTGGCTTCAACAGATACCTTTGTCCCTACTAGATAGTTTTGACTTTGGCTTCCGTGGATAGCTTTGGCTCCTGGCACCTAAATACTAAGAGTTGGCATAGACCTTTATTCCCAGCACTCTGCCAGGCAGAAATCAGGCCAGTCTCTGTGAGTTCAAGGTCAGGCTGGTCTACAGATCTAGTCCAAGATAGCCAGGGCTAAAAGGAGAAACCCTCTCTCAAAACACCAAAACATTCATATGTATAATTAATATATACTCACTAAATATAGTAATATAAAACAATATATTTAATAAATATGTTATATATTAATATATACATTTTGTTTTAATAATATACGTATAAATGAGCCAGGCTTTGTGGCACATATCTCAAATCCCATCTCTTCAGGAGACACAAGCATGCTGCTGTGTAAGTTCAATGTCATCCTGGTCTACAAAGCAAGTCCAGGACATGCACGGCTACAGAGAGAAACCTTGTCTTAAAAGACAGGCTAGATGTGTGCCTAAATATGTCTGAAATCACATAGTGTGACTAGGTTATAGGTAAATCTTGCCAGGTATGGTGGCACACATCCTTAGTCTCATAACTTGAGAGGCAGATGAAGGTTAGTCCCACAACTTGAGAGGCAGATGACCTTGAACTCTGTGAGTTTACAGCCAGGTTTACAAAGAGAGTCCTGGACTGGCAATGATGCACTGAGACACCCTGTCACAAAAATAAAACATTAAATTAAATTAAAAAAATTCAAAGCCTGGACTGTTGGCAAATGCCTCTAATACTAGCACTATGACTGGCAGAAGGAAATGGATCTGTGTTAGTTCAAGGCCTGCCTGGTCTAAAAAGAATGACAGGTCAGTCAAGGCCATACAGAAAATCTCTTTCTCAAAAACCAACATCCTGGGATGTAAACAAAAAAACTTCTAGTATCTAAAGGTTGTTTCTTTTTTTCATTTTTTAAAAATTTGTTTTTGTAAATTACAGTTTATTCACATTGTATCTATGCTGTAGCTCCAACCTTCATCCCCTCCTTTACCCAACCTCCTAACTTCCTCCCATTTCTGTCCCCAAGTCCACTGATAGGGGAGGTCCTCCTCCACTTCCATCTGACCCTATCCATCTGATGATATCTGGCCTATCAGATCTAATCAGAACTGGCTTCATTGTCCTCCTCTGTGGCCTGCTCCCCCATCAAGGAGAGGTGACCAAAGAGCCAGACACTGAGTTCATATCAAAGACAGTTCCTGTTTCCATTACTAGGGAACTCACTTGGAGACTGAGCTGCCATGGAATATATCTGGGCAGGAGTTGAAGAGGTTCTAGGTTATCTCCATGCATGGACTTTGGTTGGAGTATCAGTCTCAAAAAAGACCCCTCTGCCCAGTATTTTTTCATTGGTTGCTCTCCTTGGGGAACCCCTGTCCCCTCAAAATTCTTACTTAGTCATCAGGGAACCCTCCTCCACTGCTGGTGGGAATGCAAATCAAAATGAACCCAGGTTATCACATTAAACCTATAAGAATGGATAAGATCAAAAACTCAAGAGACAACACATGATGGAGAGGATGTGCAGAAAGGGGAACACTCCTCCACTTCTGGTGGGAATGTAAACTTGTACAATCACTTTGGAAATCAATCTGGCAATTTCTTAGAAAATTAGGAATAGTGCTACCTCAAGATCCAGCTATACCACTCCTAGGCATATACCCAAATTTTGATCAAGTATACAAGGACATTTCCTCAACCATGTTTGTAGCTACTTTATTTGTAATAGCCACAAGCTGGAAACAACCCAGGTGCCACTCAGTTGAGGAATGGATACAGAAATTGTGGTACATTTACACAAGGGAATACTGCTCAGCATTTAAAAATAAGGAAATCATGAAATTGGCAGGCAAATGGTGGAATCTAGAAAAGATCATCCTAATTGAGGTATCCTAGAAGCAGAAAGACACACAGGGTATATACTCATAAGTGGGTATGCAAGGGTGGTTCAACATACGGAAATCCATCAATGTAATCCACCACATAAACAAACTGAAGGAGAAAAACCACATGATCATCTCCTTAGATGCTGAAAAAGCATTTGACAAAGTCCAACACCCATTCATGTTTAAAGTCTTGGAGATCAGGAATACAAGGCACATACCTAAACATAGTAAAGGCAATATACAGCAAGCCTACAGCCAACATCAAACTCAATGGAGAGAAACTTAAAGCAATCCCACTGAAATCAGGGACAAGACAAGGCTGCCCACTCTCTCCCTACCTCTTCAACATAGTACTTGAAGTCCTAGCCAGAGCAATAAGACAACTAAAGGAGATCAAGGGGATACAGATCGGAAAGGAAGAGGTCAAAGTGTCACTATTCGCAGATGATATGATAGTATATATGAGCGACCCCAAGAATTCAACCAGAGAACTCCTCCAGTTGATAAACACCTTCAGAAAAGTGGCAGGATACAAAATCAACTCAAAAAAATCAGAAGCCCTCCTGTATACCAAAGACAAAATGGCTGAGAAAGAAATTAGGGAAACAACACCCTTCACAATAGCCACTAACCACATAAAGTACCTTGGGGTGACACTAACCAAGCAAGTGAAATACCTGTTTGAGAAAAACTTCAAGTCTCTGAAGAAAGAAATTGAAGAAGATCTCAGAAGATGGAAAGATCTCCCGTGCTCATGGATTGGTAGGATTAACATTGTGAAAATGGCCATCCTGCCAAAAGCAATCTACAGATTCAATGCAATTCCCATCAAAATACCAACTCAATTCTTTACAGACCTTGAAAAAAAGATTCTCAGCTTCATATGGAGAAACAAAAAACCCAGGATCTCCAAAACAATCCTGTACAACAACAGATCATCCGGAGGTATCTCCATCCCCGATCTCAAGTTGTACTACAGAGCAATAGTAATAAAAACTGCATGGTATTGGCATAAAAACAGAAAGGAGGATCAATGGAACCGCATAGAAGACCCAGAAATAAACCCACACACCTATGAATACTCGATTTTTGACAAAGAAGCCAAAACCATTCAATGGAAAAAAGACAGCATCTTCAACAAATGGTGCTGGACCAACTGGATGTCCACATGCAGAAAAATGAAAATAGATCTATATTTATCACCCTGCACAAAACTAAAGTCCAAGTGGATCAAAGACCTCAACATAAAACCAGATACTCTAAATCTGTTAGAAGAAAAAGTGGGGAACAACCTAGAACTCATTGGCACAGGAGACAGCTTCCTGAACAGAACACCAACAGCACAGGCTCTAAGAGCAACAATCAATAAATGGGACCTCATGAAACTGAAAAGCTTCTGTAAAGCAAAGGACACTGTCATCAAAACAAAACGCCTGCCTACAGATTGGGAAAGAATCTTCACTAACCCTTTATCTGACAGGGGACTAATATCGAGTATATACAAAGAACTAAAGAAGCTGAAAAGCAGCAAACCAAGTAATCCAATTAAAAAATGGGGAACAGAGCTAAAGAGAGAATTCTCGACAGAGGAATATCGAATGGCAGAGAAACACTTAAAGAAATGCTCATCCTCATTAGCCATCAGGGAAATGCAAATCAAAACGACACTGAGATATCACCTTACACCCATCAGAATGGCCAAGATGAAAAACTCAAGGGACAACACATGCTGGAGAGATTGTGGAGAAAGGGGAACCCTCCTCCACTGCTGGTGGGAATGTAAACTGGTTCAACCACTCTGGAAATCTATCTGGCGCTTTCTAAGACAATTAGGAATAGTGCTACCTCAAGACCCAGCTATACCACTGCTAGGTATATACCCAAAGTTTGCTCAAGTACACAAAAGAGGTATTTGCTCAACCATGTTTATAGCAGCTTTATTTGTAATAGCCAGAACCTGGAAACAACCCAGATGTCCATCAACAGAGGAATGGGTACAGAAATTGTGGTATTTTTACACAATGGAATACTACTCAGCAATCAAAAAGGAGGAAATCATGAAATTTGCAGGCAAGTGGTGGGACCTAGAAAAGATCATCCTGAGTGAAATATCCCAGAAGGAGAAAGACAAACACGGTATATACTCACTTATATAGACCTATAAGATATGATAAACATAATGAAATCTATACACCTAAAAAAGATAATCAAGAGAGCGGACATGGGGTAAGGTTATCAATCCTCGTTTTGAAAGACAGATGGGATGCACATTAAACATTGACAGGAGTCTACTGAGCGCATTTGAAAAACTCTAACTAGCAGTGTTTTCAAAGCAAAGACTCATGACCAAATCTTTGGCAGAGTACAGGGAATCATAAGAAAGAAGGGGACTTAATCTGATGAGGAAAGGATAGGAGCTCCACAAGGACCAAACATATCTGGGCACAGGGTCTTTTCTGAGACTGACATGGAACCAAGGACCATGTATGAATGTAACCTAGAACCTCTGCTCAGATGTAGCCTGTGGTACCTCAGTAACCAATTGGTTTCCCATAGTGAGGGGAACAAGGACTGTTTCTAACAGGAACTCAATGACTGGCTCTTTGGCCTCCCCACCCCCCAAGGGAGGAGCAGTCCTGTTAGGCCACAGAGGAGAGCTTTGCAGCCAGTCCTGAAGATACCTGATAAAACAGGATCGGATGAATGGGGAGGAGGTTCCCCCTATCAGTGGACTTGGCAAGGGGCACGGTGGAGATGAGGGAGGGAGGGAGGGACTGGGAGGGAATGAGGGATCAGGACACGGCTGGGATACAGAGTTAATAAAATGTAACTGATAAGAAAAAAATAAAATTAAAAAAAAAAGAAAAAAAAAAAGAAGTCACACTGGAGAGAAACCTTATTAATGTATCCAATGTGGTAAAGCCTTTGCATGTAACAGTGATCTCCTAATACACAAAAGAACTCACACTGGTGAGAAATCTTATGAATGTACCAAATGTGATAAAACTTTTGCACGGAATAGTCATCTGGCAGTACATAAAAGAACACACACTGGAGAGAAATCTTATTAGTGTACCCAATGTGATAAAATGTGTGCATTTGAAAATAGTCTCTGAAAACATGAAAAAACACCCTGGAGAAAAACCTCATGAATGTAATCTGTGTGACATCACCTGTGTGCAATACAGTCATCTCCTAATACATAAAAATGCATGTTGCAATACTAAAAACTGCATGGTACTGACATAGAAACAAAATGGTGTATCAGTGGAATCGAATAGAAGATCCTGAAATAAACCCACACAGTTATGGACACCTCATCTTTGACAGATGCCAAAACCATACAGTGGAAAAATAGATAACATCTTCAACAAATGGTGCTGGTCTAAGTGGATGTCTACATGTTTAAAAATGCAAATAGATCCATCCTTATCACTGTGCACAAAACTAAAGTCCACGTGAATCAAAGGCCTCAATATAAAACCAGATACAGTAAACCTGTTAGAAGAAAAAGTTGGGAAGAGCCCTGAACTCATTGGCACAGGAGACAACTTCCTGAAGAGGACACCAACAGCACATGCTTTAAGAACTCAAGAAGTTAAACAGCAACAAAACAAGTAATCCAATTCAACCATGTGGTACAGTGCTAAACAGAGAACTTTCAATAGAGGAATACTGAATGACCGAAAAACATTTAAAGAAATACTCAATGTTCTTAGTCATCAGGGAAATGCAAATCAAAACGACCCTGAGATTTCACCTTACACACATCAGAATGGCTAAAATCAAAACCTCAAGTGATAACACATGCTAGAGAGGTTGTAAAGAAAGGGGAACCCTCCTCCATTGCTTGTGAGAATGTAAACTTGGACAACCACTCTTGAAATCAATCTGGCACTTTCTCAGACAATTAGGAATAGTGCTACCTCAAGATCCAGCTATACCACTCCTAGGCATATTTCCAAGAGATGGTCAAGTACACAATGGCATTTGCTCAACCATGTTTGTGGCAGCTTTATTTGTAATACCAGAAGCTGGAAACAACCCTGTAGCCCCTCACCTGAGGAATGGATACAGAATTGTGGTAAATCTGTACAATGGAATATTACTCAGCAATAGAACAAGGAAATCATGAAATTTGCAGGTAAATGGTGGGAACTGGAAAAGATCATTCTGAGTGAGGTATCCCAGAAACAGAAAGGCATACAGGGTATATACTCACCCATAACTGGATACTAGACAAATATAATATGGGATAAACATATTAAAATCTGTAAACCTAAAGATACTAATCAAGAAGGAGTATTCTGGCTAAAATTCTCAATCCGCATTCAGAAAGGCAAATAGGGCAGACATCAGTAGAAGGAAACAAGACAGGAACCTGCCACAGAGGGCCTCTGAAAGGTTTTACACTGCAGGGTATCAAAGCAGATGCTGAGAATTATGACAAACCTTTGGTCAGAGTGCAAGGAATCTTATGAAAGAAGACCTGGAGAGGACAAGATCTCAATAAGGACAACAACAGATACAAAAAGTTTTGGCACAGGGGTCTTTTCTAAGACTGATACTCCAACCAATGTCCATTCATGCAGATAACCTAGAACCCCTGCACAGATGTAGCCCATGGCAGTTCAGTGTCCAAGTGGGTTACATAGTAATGGGAACAGGGACTGCCTCTGACATGAACTGATTGGCCTGCTCTTTGATCACCTCCCCCTGAGAGCGGAGCAGCCTTACCAGGCCACCGAAGAAGACAATGCAGCCACTCCTGATGAGACCTGATAGACTAGAATCAGAAGGAAGGACAGGAAGACCTCCCCAATCAGTGGAATTGGGGAGGGGCATGCATGGAGAAGGGGGAGTGAGGGTGGGATGGGGAGACAAGGGAAGGAGCTACAGTGGGATACAAAGTGAATAAAGTATAATTAATATAAATTAACATACAAAAATGCATGTTGCAAAACTCATTTATGAATATAACCAATGTCAAAGGTTTTTCATGTAAGAGTCATCTTGAACAAGAATACCTACTGGAATTAAATCCTGTATAAAAATTCTGAGACTATAAGCAATATGGTAAGGCCTTTCTGTTCTTTGGTCTACTGAATCCAATATAATTCAAACTTTAGATCAGTGTAAATGACAAAA
>NW_026587286.1:0-9020 GCF_907164565.1 Psammomys obesus | reverse complement strand
ATTTTCCTCTTTTTCTTTTAGTTCCTTCAACTCTGTTTTTTTTTTTTTTTATTTCTTTCAGTGATTTAATTATTTCTTCTCTGAAGGCCACAAACTGTTTGGCTGCATCTTCCCGTATTTCTTCACTGATGGCCATAATCTGCTTGTCTTTAACTTCCTCCATTTCTTTACGGATAGCCATGATCTGTTTGGTTTTACCTTCCTCTAATTCTTTACGTGTTTTATTTGTTTCCTCTATTATCCTCTTCATCAGCATAGATGTAAGGTCATCTTCTTGATTTTCTATTATGCTGCGTTGTCCAGGGCTGTTCACCCCTGGATGGCTGGGTTCTGGAGATGCCATATTGCTCTGTCTTTTGTTGGTTGAGCTTTTATGCTGACCTCTACCTAATGGGCTGATTTAGTTGTTGGCTGTTAGTTTCTGTGCTTCCTGGTGTCCTGAGGTAGGGCGAATCCCCTTGGCCGGAAGATGATTTTTCCTGAAGGAGTCCTCCTCTGCTTTTTGGTTATGGTCACTGTATGGCCAGTGTTTCTCAGGAGTTGCCTCTGCTCACCTCAGGTTTATAGCCCTGAGTAGTAGCTGTGGTCTATGTTTTGCAGGGGGGGATCTCCTCTTACCCATAGAAGTTCTCAAGACAGCTGCCCCACTGCTGGGTTTTTTGGTATAAATTTAGTGTGCTGCTGCTCACTAAATTTCCATGTACAGTCCTCTTGAAGAACCTGCTGATTCCCTAGCTGTAGGGTTTTCTCCCAACAGGGAAACTCAGTCTGTTATCCTGGGGCGCACAGTTCTGTCTGGGAAAGTGGGAGGTGCACTCAGCAAGTCTCTGGGCCAGAGGCTGAGTGCTCTGCTCTGGGCCTGGAGAATGTGCACCTAGGTTGAGTTGTCGCCTGGGGGCGCTGCTCTGGTCTGGAGGCTGAGTGCCTCACTCTGGACCAGAAGCTGTGTGTCTCTGTCTGGGATGGGGGCTGCAGGCACTGCTCTGGTCCAGACGCTGTGGGTGCAGCCCTCTTGAAGGACCAGGGATTCCCACAATTTTGACAGTCTAGCTAGGGATAACTGGTTGATCCTTGGCACAGTATTTGAGGGCTGCTGTAATGGCTCTTGGCTTTTGTAGGTCTGAGGATGCAGCTGTGTGTCCCAGTGCCCTAGGGGAACTCAATAATGGCAGCTGAGCACAGCGCTCTTGCCTGCATTAAAGCCTAGAGTCTTTGTGAATCCAGGAAGTCTTTTGGTGCTGGGTGTCCTAAGCGTTAGAGCTGATGATCCCCTTCGCTGGGGGTTTCCTCCTGCAAGAGACACCCAGTCTTTGCTTTGGGGACCGCTGTTCTGTCTGGGGTGGTGAGTAGAACCCACAGGCACAGATGCCTGCTTGTTGCTCCGCCTCTCTGGCCTTTGGGAGCCTTGGCAGCTGCCTAAACTGGGTTATTTTTCCTGAGACCTTTTCGGGTTGGGTTGTCGGCTGAGTGCTCTGAGATCAGACCAGCAGTTTCCCTCTCTGTGCGTTTGCACCTGACAGTGAAACGCAGTCTCTGGTGCCCTGGTGCCCTGGGGCCCACAGTTCTATCTGAGGCGGCGAATCAGGCTCGCAGGCAGGGCTCTGTGCAGGCACCTGGGTCCCTGGCTCTGACTCCGGGCTGGCTCCCGGGGCGCCCCCAGAACCTGAGTCTTTTTCAGGGGATGTCTGGGTGACCTAAGGTCGGTCCCAATCGTTTCCTGCTCCGTGGGGTTATCTCTCGACTGGGAAATCCAGTCTATGGTGTTGTGGGCCCACAGTTCAGTCTGGGACAGTGACCAGATCACGCTGGCGTGTAGCTCTGGGCTAGCGACCAAGCGCCTGGCGGAACCGGGATCTCTTCTGAGGTTTATCTGGGTTAGTTAAAGCTGATTGAATCCTCCGTTGTGGGGTATCCTCTCACCTGTGAAACACAATCACTTGTGTTTTATGGCCGCGAGATCTGATTGCTGGTCACTGTGACAATCCTGCTGTGCTGCTCCTCAGAATGAGAGTCCTCCTGGAGCCGCCATCTTGCCCCGCCCCCTCTAGAATACCAATTTAAAAAAAAATGGCACCTAATAATGGATAACATTTGTAAGTGTAATATGATAATTTAGTAAATATATAGATTTTATGCCAATCAAATCAAGGTATGATTTCCACATCCCTCTTATTTGGATTTTATCCTTTTGAGTGTGGAAACTTTAAACAACTTCCTCCTAGTTTATAAAATACATTGTACTGAACTACAGTCACTTGGCAGATTACCACAGTCATTATGCGAGTGATATTTTCACTACATTTACAGGGATTGTACACTCGGTATAGATAAGAGCCACTTTGATATATTTCTCTAGGTGTAGATCTACCCTTCCTATTGTACCAAACAGTAAGGAAAACAGTGGCAGCAGCAGTTGAGTGCTCATACTTGGTAGTCATCAGTCACCACAGGTTAGTGGATTTTATACTTTAGATGGGAAATATCTAACACTGGCTTAGACCAGCAAGATGTCCCTTTTCCAGAAGTTGTGGAAATCTGAAAAGATGAAGCCTCATTGGAGGAAATAGAGCACTGTTGTGTAGCACCTTCCTGTGTGATAAAGCCATCCATTGTGAAGGAGAGTTTTAAAAGACACTGGCTATGAAAAGGGAGGTGAAACATCAAGATGTCTAAAGAGAGGCAGAACATTCCATCTAGTAGAGGAGCTCTTTAATCTCATGAAGTGAGTGAACAGCTCAATGGCTCCTGAAGTCCCTGAAACTGACCAGACTGATTAGGTCTCTTCCTCTTAAAACAAATATAAGCTTTAAGGACTGCTTAAGAGACATTTTCACAGTAGCTGAGCTACCAAGTAGACGCTAAAGCCAGCCAAACTGACTGGAAAACAAAATTAGACACAAGTCGAGTTACCTGGAAGAAGCAGAGACTAGTTGCACTGCCTGGAAAAGGATCAGCCAACATAGCTACTGAGAAATGATGCTCATCAACCCTTTGCACTGCCTGCCGGCTGTGGACTGAGTTCCAGGTTTCCAGCTTCTCTGAGGTGTACCCTTACTACAATGGGCTTCGGGGATGCAGCCATCTTTGAATCCCTTCTGCTCCTGACAGCCACTCCAGTAAGCCCATTGGTTCACCGAGTTGGTTGGTCTTTGGTGATATCTGTACTTCAGTTTGTCACCAGTTCCCTATCTGAGAATAGAATTTTGCTCACACTTGTGCAAGAAAAGTGCCCCACTGTTTCAGGGTTACATTTCTTCCACCTTATGATTCTTTTCTTGCCCTCTGCTTCCTGTCATCTGGAAGGTAAGCCGTCTTCTTTCCTGAATGCTTATGCCCTGAAATAGTCCATCTTTCCACAGTCTTGAGACAAATACAGCCATGACTCTTAAACCCTGACCTAAAAATAAGCTTGTCTTCTTTCGTGTTGTTTTTCTTGGGAATGACATTGAGATAGTTGGTTGATATGATTAGGTAAAATAACCTTTTTAGAGCTGCAAAGCCACAAGGGGAATGCTTAGAGGTACATTAGTTTTGTTTTAGGTGACGGCAACAGAACAGGGCATTTTATAATTTATAGTATCTGTCTATCTCTCCATGATGGAGAACTTTCTGATCTTAGGCTTGGATTCAATAAGGTCAAATGATATCATACTTGGTAAATGGTAAAATACAATGCCAGAGGAGGAGCTTAAAAAGGTGAAACACAGTGGAGCAAAGTGGTCAATTTCCCAGATTTGGAGACAGACAAATGGAAGTTTAAATACCACTTACACCGATGACAGTGTGATTTTAGAACGTTCATTCATCTGTCTGAACCTTCTTTTTCTAACTGTGAAATTGAAATTATAATTCTATTTCAGGGGTGTAATTGTAAAGCTAAATGAGAGAATAAAATTTGATTAATAGGGTATTAGAATCAGACAGTATTTGTGGGAACAGCAGATTGAGTATTTTTTTTTTGTTGTTGTTGTTTCTTTTTTTGTTTTTTTAGATGTATAGAGCTGTAACTGTGATGTACAGGCTAAAGGGCTTAAACATGTGTAAAATTTGTTGATTCACACTTCTGTTGTTTTTAAATTATAGGTAAACAACGATGACTATAAGTGAATTATTTGGGGCCAAAATGAGGTTTTACAAAATTTTTCTCAGAGAAAGTATATTTTTTTCTTGCTATCTGGACATAGAGTTTCCCACAATAGCATAACACACAAAATATGGCTAACATAAAGAAAGCAATGCCAAAATGTTTGTAGATAGGAGTTTTGTAAAATGATTTGCAATGTAATATTTATTTGGAAGTCCACAATGCTTTTGAGGGAGACATATATTAACAGTGTGCTACTGATATGAACTAAAAGCTGAGATTCTTCTATTTTAAAATATATCCAAGACTTCATTGCCTGCAGGCAATGACTGCTTAAGAAATGTGTTGTGCACACAAAGACTGTGAGCAGGATGGACATCAGACTGCAGTTTAGAGGCCAGCCGGCCAAGCCATATACCAAGAAGACAAAAACGAAAACAGGAAAGGCCTGGGAACCCCTCTCACTGCATAGATGTCATGTCTGATGAAAACATCACCTATCCCTAAATTGAAGAGAGTGAAACAACATCCAGAATTGTGACAGCAATTTCTCATTTTTTGAAGCAGGAATTTTTCGTGTAGTTTTCTGCTCTCTGTCTAATCCTGAATCCTGGTTATCACTGAAAGCCAATTCTGCTCATTCCTATCACAGATTTTTGCCCTGTAGTGTGATGCAAAAATGGGTAGATATAAAGAGACTTAATTATATGTGATCCTGATTTAAACATCACAGAACTTATATCTTATCTAATAATGCCCTTCTTCAGGAGAGTCTCCAGAAAAGCTAGTGGGAAGACAACAGAGAATTCAAAATATTTCTGTGGGAAGTGACCCTTCCATGGCAAGTCTTACGTTGTAGTATATATATATGTATGGTCTTTTGTTAAATACCTCTAGCTTTTAAATTACCCTTGTGGCACTTCCTTTATTTAATGGAAGTCACTGATAACTGAAGGTCCATGCAGTTGAATCTGTGGTCAACTAAGAGCCGTGCCTGGGGGCAGGACCATGAAAGTCTTCCCAGGAAGGGTTAATGGCTGATGGAACGACACACTAGAGTGGGCAGCTCCTTCCCTGTGTTACTCTAACTATAAATCAGTGCTGCTTTTGCCTGTCATCTTGTCCTCCTTGATAACGAGTGTATCCACCCCGCTGTTGCCATCCTTTGCTTACGCTGGAAGCCAGGCTCTTTGGCTTTTCAGCATGGACTGAACCAGAGGCTTTTCAGCAATACACACATGAAACTGCTGAAACATCCAGCCCACGGGATGAGTAGTTACAGAGGCTCCAGCCTTTCCAGTTTGCAGGCAGTTATTACTGGAATACCCAGCCTGCAATGTGCACACCAACTAATAAAGACTCAATGTCATGTGACTGCGTCCTACTGGAAAACTCTGACTAATAGTCTTCCTTCTACTCAGCACTTGGTTTGGACTATTGCATTTTACATATTTTCTATTTTTTTTTAATTTTTTCTTAATTACACTTTATTCATTTTGTATCCCCCCATAAGCACCTCCCTCCTCCCCTCTCAATCGATCCCACCTTCCCTCCCCTTTCTGCATGCATACCACTCCCCAAGTCCACTGATAGGGGAGGTTCTCCTCTCCTTTCTGATCTTAGTCTATCAGTTCTCATCAAAAGTGGCTGCATTGTCCTCTACTGTGGCCTGATAAGGCTGCTCCCCCCTCAGGGGGAGGTGATCAACAAGCAGGCCAATCAGATTATGTCAGAGGCAGTCCCTCTTCCCATTACTATGTAACCCACTTGGACACTGAACTGCCATGGGCTACATCTGTGCACGGTTCTAGGTTGTCTCCACAAATAATCCGTGGTTGGAGTATGAGTCTCTGGGAAGTTCCCTGTGTTCAAATTATCTTGTTCTGTTGCTCTCCTTGTGGAGTTCCCGTCCCCTCCAACTCTTACTATTTCCCACTTCTTACATAAAATTCCATTCACTCTGGCCATTAGGCTCAGCATCTGCTTTGACAGTCTATACTGCAGAGGCTTTCAGAGGCCCTCTGTGGCAGGTTCTGAGGTTATTTCCTATTTTCTTTTTCTTCTGATGTCCATCCTCTTTGCCTTTCAGGATGGGGATTGAACATTTTAGTTAGGGTCCTCTCTTTTGCTTAGTTTGTTTAGATGTACAGATTTTAGTGGCTTCATTCCATGTTGTGTGTTTATATGAGTGAGTATATACCATGCGTGTCTTTTTGCTTCTGGGACAACCCACTCAGGATGATCCTTTCCAGGTCCCACCATTTACCTGCAAATTTCATGGTTTCCTTATTTTTCATTGCTGAGTAATACTCCATTGTATAGATGTACCACAGTTTCTGCATCCATTCTTCAGTTGAGGGGCATCTGGGTTGTTTCCAGCTTCTGACTATTACAAATAAAGCTGCTACAAACATGGTTGAGCAAATGTCCTTTTTGTGTACTTGAGTCTCTTTTGGATATATGCCTAGGAGTGTTATGGCTGGAACTTGAGGAAGCGCTATTCCTAGTTGTCTGAGAAAGCTCCAGATTGATTTCCAGAGTGGTTGTAAGAGTTTACATTCCCACCAGCAGTGGAGAAGTTTTCCCCTTTCTCCACAACATCTCCAGCATGTGTTGTCCCTTGAGTTTTTGATCTTGATCATTCTGATGGGTGTAAGGTGAAATCTCAGGGTTATTTTGATTTGCATTTCCCTAATGGCTAATGAGGTTGAGCATTTCTTTAAGTGTTTCTCTGCCATTCGCTATTCCTCTGTCGAGAATTCTCTGTTTAGCTCTGTTCCCCATTTTTTAAGTGCATTACTTGGTTTGCTGCTTTTCAGCTTTTTAGTTCTTTATATATACTGGATATGAGTCCTCTGTCAGATAAAGGGTTGGTGATGATTCTTTCCCATCTGTAGGCAGTCGTTTTGTTTTGATGACGGTGTCCTTTGCTTTACAGAAGCTTTTCAATTTCATGAGGTCCCATTTATTGATTGTTGCTCTTAGAGCCTGTGCTGTTGGTGTTCTGTTCAGGAAGTTTTCTCCTGTACCAATGAGTTCTAGGGTATTCCCCATTTTATTTCTAGCCGATTGAACGTGTCTGGTTTTATGTTGAGGTCTTTGATCCACTTGCACTTCAGTTTTGTGCAGGGTGATAAGTATGGTTCTATTTTCATTTTTCTACATGTAGACATCCAGTTGGACCAGCACGATTTGTTGAAGATGCTATCTTTTTTCCATTGTATGATTTTGGTATCTTTGTCAAAAACCAGGTGTCCGTAATTGTGTGGGTTTATTTCTGGGTCTTCTTTTCGGTTCCATTGATCCACCATTCTGTTTCTATGCCAGTACCATGCAGTTTTTATAACTGTTGCTCTATAGTACAGCTTGAGATCAGGGATGGAGCTACCTCCAGAAGATCTTTTATTGTAGAGGATTGTTTTAGCAATACTCGGTTTCTTGTTATTCCATACGAAGTTGAGAACTTTTCTTTCCAGGTCTGGAAAGAATTGTGTTGCCAATTTGATGGGAATTGCATTAAATCTGTAGATTGCTTTTGGTAAGATAGCCATTTTTACTATGTTAATCCTGCCAAGCCATGAGCATGGGAGATTTTTCCATCTTCTCATATCTTCCTCTAATTCTTTCTTCAGAGACTTGAAATTTTTTTTTCATACAAGTCTTTGACTTGCTTGGTTAGGGTTACACCAAGGTAATTTATGTCATTTGTGGCTATTGTGAATGGTGTTGTTTCTCTAATTCCTTTCTCAGCCCTTTTGTCTTTTGTATACAGGAGTGCTACTGATTTTTTTGAGTTAATTTTGTATCCAGCCACTTTGCTGAAGGTGTTTATCAGCTGTAGGAGTTCCCTGGTAGAGATTTTGGGGTCCCTCATGTATACAATTATATCATCTGCAAATAGTGATAATTTGACTTCTTCCTTTCCCATCTGTATCCCCTTGATCTTATTGCTCTAACGAGGACTTCCAGCATTATGTTGAAGAGATATGGAAAGAGTGGGCAGCCTTGTCTTGTCCCTGATTTCAGTGGGATTGCTTTAAGTTTCTCTCCATTCAGTTTAATGTTGGCTATAGGCTTGCTGTATATTGCCTTTACTATGTTTACATATGTGCCTTGTATCCCTGATCTCTCCAGTATTTTAAACATGAATGGATGTTGGATTTTGTCAAATGCTTTTTCAGTATCTAGGGAGATTATCACATGGTTTTTTTCTTTCAGTTTGTTAATATGGTGAATAAAATTGATGGATTTCCGTATATTGAACCATTCCTGCATACTTGGGATGAAGCCTACTTGGTCATAGTGGATAATATCTGTCATGTGTTCTTGGATCCGGTTTGCAAGTATTTTGTTAAGTGTTTTTGCATCAATGTTCATAAGGGAGATTGGCCTGAAATTTTCTTTCTTGAGTCTTTGTGAGGTTTAGGTACCAAGGTGACTGTGGCTTCATAGAATGAATTTGGTAATATTCCTTCTGTTTCTATTTTGTGGTATAGTTTGAACAGAATTGGAGTTAGCTCTTCTTTAAAGGTCTGGTAGAATTCTGTGCTGAAGCCATCTGGTCCAGGGCTTTTTTTGGATGGGAGACTTTTGATGACTGCTTCTATTTCTTTGGGGCATATAGGACTATTTAATTGATTTACCTGGTCCTGATTCAGCTTTGGTAAGTCAAATCAATCAAGAAAATTGTTCATTACATTTAGATTTTCAAATTTTGTGGCATATAGACTTTTGAAGTAAGTCGTAATAATTGCTTGGATTTCCTCAGGGTCTGTAGTTATGTCCCCCTTTTCATTTCTGATTTTGTTGATTTGGGTGGTGTCTCTCTGCCTTTTAGTTAGCTTGGCTAAGGGTTTGTCGATCTTGTTGATTTTCTCAAAGAACCAGCTCTTGGTTTCATTGATTCTTTGAATTGTTTTATTTGTTTCTAATTGAT
>NW_026587285.1:0-2907 GCF_907164565.1 Psammomys obesus | reverse complement strand
CCTCCCTCCCTCCCTCCCGCACTTGCGTGTAGCCTTGTTGGGTTCCGCATGAAGGTCACTGGGCTCCAGACCAGCCACCGTGCCACTGTCCTCAGGACAGCTCAGCTTCCTTTCCCCAGCCAAGGACGAGGGGCTTAAATGAACACTCTGTCAAGCCAAGTCTTTGCCCTGTGATTGCGTGGTGAGTGTGAAGTCAAGATCTGCATGGTGAGTGTGATGCCAGGAGCTGCATGGTGAGTATGACCTGAGCCAGGTGTCAGTGTGGAGCTGGGCTGCAGCCTCAGGCTGCTTTCTACGCTGTCTGTGCCCCACGGGTTCTGTGCTTAGTCACACTTGGATTTGGGTTCTGAGCTGACGCTGAATCTGGTGGGCAGCCTGCGTCAGCTGGGGGCTGGACTGGGCCCGCATCTCTAGGCCCAGGTGTGGCTGGTGCGCGTGGTCCTGCGGTTGTGAGCCGGCACCCACCTGGCTGTGTGTATAAAACCGTCGGAAGAGCAGGCGAGGCTGTTGTTTTCCTCCCTCGACCCTTTGCAGAGCATAACAAGTTGCATTAAGATGTGTGTTAACCGTGAGTTTGGACGTAGTCGCCTTGAACGCTGCTGGAACTCTAATCTCTCATTTTATTTCTATGGTTTATGTCGTGGCTACTTCAATAAATCATTTTAATGCCAGGCGATATAGGCCAACTCTGTTTTATTGGAAGAAAACTCTTTATTCATGGCAGATTTTCCAATATGTGCCCAAATGCTGCCGCCGTGATATTTTATGTGCCTGTTTCAAAACAAACAGTTGCAAAGCAATTTCAGTGGCGAATGTGAACAATAAAAATGTGATTAGCGGTTCAGGAGCCCGGCTCACGCTGTTCTGGCAGCGCTCGGCACTGCAGTGGAGCCACAGTGGGTCTCCGCAGACAGCCCTGTCTCACAAGCGCGCTTCTCTCTGGACCCTGGTGCCTTAGGGAGGGTGGCCCGGCCGCAGCCCCGAGGCCCACCGTGTTGAAGGAATTTCTCTGAGTCTCTTAGCTCCAGCTGTCCCAGTTTGTGTGAAGGCTCCTAAGACCGTGAGGAAGCCAGGCGCGAGTGTGTGGCGTGCCGCCGGCAAGAGCCCCCGTGTACGTGGGCAGAAGTTCCCGGCTAGAGCAGCAGGCGTGCAGGAGCATTTCAGAAGGCGTAGGGCGTGCCTTTGGAGGGTGCCAGTGATACCTGGGACACCACAGGCTCCTCTCCTTCTCAGCCCGCTTGTGCTGCTCAGGGCTTCCGTAGCTCACAGAGTGGGCTGTGCACACCCCTGGCTACACACAGGACTCCGTCTATTGCTAATTCAGAGCTACTGACAGGTGGAGATGGGCTGGCAAGATGGCTCAGTGGTAAGAGCACTCGATATGCCAGCCTGGCTGTGTGGACCTAGTCCCTAGAGCCCACGCAAAACAGCCCAAGGCATTGGCTTTCATCTGTAACCAGTACTCCCAGGGCAGGGGCGGGAGGCAGAGACGGGAGTATTCCCAGGGCAGGATGGGAGGCCGGGACAGGAAAGTCACCATAAGCTCTCTGGAGGCCGTAGCCTGAGTTTGCACACAGCAGCAGAAACAGCAAGAGAGACCCTCTCTCAAAACAGAGCAGAAAGAGGAAGCTGAGTCCCAAAAGATGTTCTCTTACCTGAACCGGTGTGCCCACATCACACAACGACAGTGATTTCAAAATGACATTTGAAGGTGGATTTGCACAGGTCTAGGGTTGGTTCTTTAGACTATCAACTTGTATTTGAAAACTTCTCCTTATGGCTGGGGTACAGTCTGCGGATAAGGGGTAGATGGTGGCATCAGGGTCAGGACAGCAACAGAGGTTTTACTGGGAAGTGTCACGTTAGGGTAAGTGTGCCAAAGTAGACTAGTCCTGGGAACCTGATTTCCCTGTGATCAGCTACTGCTTTAAGTGAAGACATCTGTAAATAAGATGAAAGCCCTGTGTCATGCACAGGTCAGGAAAGCAGAATGTGTCGCATGCCTGTGGCGATTCACAGAGAACACATAAATGGTGACCTTTTCCGTCTCCAGTTTAAAATAAAAATCTCGTTTTTCTGTTGCTGTAATTTGAATCTGGAACACCCCCAAAAGCTTTGACTGCACTGGTGGGCGGGGGGGGGGGGGGCAGGAGAGGGAAGGGAGGCAGGTCAATGTCGCCTTCAAGGCCCTAACTTCAAGGATGTAACTTCCTTCAGTTAAGCCCAACATCGTAAAGCTTCTGTCGCCAATCGGTGCCACCACAGGCCTGAAAGCAGCATGAGCCCGAGTCAGCCTTCCTTCCTTTAAGCTGATTTGTCCCGGGGTATTTGCTAGCAGCAGTGGAGAGCTAGCCAGCGTCTTCATCATTCTTACTTGTCCTACGTGTTGGGCATGACTTTGAGTTAAAATGCAATGTTCACTCCTCATTCTCTCTAGACTAGTTGAAAAGAATCGGGGGTCAGTAGGTCTGTGAGGTCACGTGCTTCCCAGGACTGGTGTCTGTCCTCTTGGCCTTTACTCTTGAGGAATTAGGAAGTTGTTCTTCAGCATGGCATCCTCACACGTGGGGTCAAGCCTGGCATGTGCTTTTGCCCTGACTCTGTCCTATCTGAGGATGCCCAGGAGTTGGCCACTGGCCAGGCTGGTTTTAGACACAGCTGAGGCCCAGCCACGTACCCCACGGAATTGTGGGTGTCTGCCCAGCCACTTGCACCATGGAACTGTGATGTCTGCATTCCTTTGACACCTAGAACAGGTTAACTGACTCAGGGCTAGCTCCAACTTCTGGAAGGAAAGCCTAGTATCAGACCATCAGCTATGGCCACCAAACATAGTTGTTTCCCAGCATCCCTCAGCACGCCAGATCCCAGAGAGCAAAGGAACCAGAGCACCTAACTTCGTTTTTT
>NW_026587284.1:0-1044 GCF_907164565.1 Psammomys obesus | reverse complement strand
TACAATAGTACTTATAGAATACATACTTCACTTGACTGGAAAAAAAAAAGAACGCAAATTTAGGTAGGGGGCTACATGTAGAGAGAGCGGATATGTTGGTTGAAGTGGTAGTTTTGGTGAATATGATCAAAATGTTTTGTATGACATTATTAAAAAATAATAAATATATTTAAAGACCAAAATAAAATAAATTGTTCAATGGTGGGGCATTTGTTGAAACTGTGGGAAACAAGAAAATTTAATAGGTTTTGCCAATGGACAGTATAGATACAAATGTATATCTATATAAATACAAAGATATGTATCATTTGGCAACTATATGCATGTAAGTAAAGGATTGCAAACACATTATAGACTGCAATCACTACTACATAGTCATGACAAAGTGGCAGAGGAGCTCCAATTCTCCAAACACACATCGGTAAAAAAGAAATGCAAACTTTATAACCAAGATTTCATCACTTTATTTTAGATTCATGTTTTGAGAACAATAATGTCATAAACTTGTATACCACTTGGGTTTATGACCTACCTACTCAGATTTTGGCCATTTTTTTCACTGCCAAACATTTGTTCCATATCAATGAAGGGACCTTAATAATTGAATCAGACAAATGTTAATTACACATATAATATGTGTGCCTATTTTTGTACCAGAGTGCATATCATGTAAGGCCCATCATAACTGTATCCCTCATGGTTCACAGATAAAATGATATTACTTTTATTTCCTTTGGTAGGATGTATAGCAACTTTCAGCATTATGAAATATAGCCAGGAAAGATAAAGCATCCAGGTGATGAATAGCTTGATTTCTCCATGTTCAGAAACTCAAGTTTTGTAGTATCTACAGCAATGGAGTCTTGACATCAAGTTCTGCAGATGCCAGTCTTGTAACTTTCTGATACATATTATAGATAATAAATATGTGAGATGCATGATATTTAAATTTGTTAATGTGACTCATAATGGATACTTTAAATGTATACAAGTTCATTGAGATGTACAGGATTTGAGACTGGTTAATTTTGGTGTCTTGAGTTT
>NW_026587283.1:0-14025 GCF_907164565.1 Psammomys obesus | reverse complement strand
CCATTCTGTTAGTCTGTGTCTTTTTACTGGAGAGTTGAGTCCATTGATGTTGAGAGAGATTAATGACCAGTGGCTGTTAGATCCTTTGATTTTGATGTTGGCTGTATTCATAAGGTTGTTTGCTTGGTTGCTTTTGTTTTACTCTAGTAAGATTAATTATTTCCTGTGTTTTCTTGACAGAAGCTAATTTTCTTGGGTTGTATTTTCCCTTCCAGTGTCTTCTGTAATGCTGGATTTGTGTGTAGGTATTGTTGAAATTTGTTTTTGTCATTGAATATCTTGTTTTCTCCGTCTATGAGGACTGAGAGTTTTGCAGGGTATAGTAGCCTGGGCTGACATCTGTGTTCTCTTAGGGTCTGCATGATATCTGTCCAGGCCCTTCTGGCTTTCATAGTTTCTGTTGAAAACTCAGGTGTGATTCTAATGGATTTGCCATTATATGTTACTTGGCCTTTTTCCTTTGCAGCTTTTAGTATTTTTTCTTTGTTCCGTATACTTACTCTTTTGATTATTATGTGGCGGGAGGATTTCCTTTTCTGGTCAAATTTTTTGGGTGTTCTGTAGGCCTCATGTGTCCTTATTGGCTTCTCCTTTAACTTGGGGAAATTTTCTTCAATGATTTTGTTGAAATTATTTTCTGGGCCTTGGAGAAGGGAGTCTTCTTTTCCCTCTATTCTTATTATTCTTAGGTTTTGTCTTTTCATATTGTCTTGGATTTCTTGGACAGTCTGTGTCAGGAATTTTTTGGATTTAACATTTTCTTTGACAGATACATCGATTTCTTCCATTGCATCTTCTACACCTGAGATTCTTTCTTCCATTTCTTGTAGTCTGTTGGTTATGCTTACCTCTGTATTTCCTGTTTTCTTCCCTAAATTCTTCCTCTCCATTATTTCCTCCATTTGTGTTTTCTTTAATTTTTCTAGGTCTATCTTCAGGTTTTGAGTTGTTTTGTTTACTTCCTTCACCTGTCTGCTTGTATTTTCCTCTTTTTCTTTTAGTTCCTTCAACTCTGTCTCTTTTATTTCTTTCAGTGATTTAATTATTTCTTCTCTGAAGGCCACAACCTGTTTGGCTGCATTCATGGATAGCCCTAATTTGCTTGTCTTTATCTTCCTCCATTTCTTTACGGATAGCCATGATCTGTTTGGTTTTATCTTCCTCTAATTCTTTACGTATTTTATTTGTTTCCTCTATTATCCTCTTCATCAACATAGATGTAAGGTCATCTTCTTGATTTTTTATTATGCTGCATTGTCCAGGGCTGTTCGCCCCTGGATGGCTGGGTTCTGGAGATGCCATATTGCTCTGTCTTTTGTTGATTGAGCTTTTAAGCTGACCTCTACCTATTGGGCTGATTTAGGTGTTGGCTGTTAGTTTCTGTGCTTCCTGGAGTCCTGAGGTAGGGAGTATCCCTTTGGCCGGCAGATGATTTTTCCTGAAGGAGTCCTTCTCTGCTTTTTGGTTATGGTCACTGTATGGCCAGTGTTTCTCAGGAGTTGCCACTGCTCATCTCAGGTTTATAGCCCTGAGTAGTAGCTGTGGTCTATGTTAGGCAGGGGGGGATCTCCTCTTACCCATAGAAGTTCTCAAGACAGCTGCCCCACTGCTGGGTTTCTTGTTATAAATTTAGTGTGCTGCTGCTCACTAAATTTCCATGTACAGTCCTCTTGAAGAACCTGCTGATTCCCTATCTGTGGGGTTTTCTCCCAACAGGGAAACTCAGTCTGTTATCCTGGGGCGCACAGTTCTGTCCGGGAAAGTGAGAGGTGCACTCAGCAAGTCTCTGGGCCAGAGGCTGATTGCCCCGCTCTGGACCTGGAGAATTGCACCTAGGTTGAGTTGGCACCTGGGGGTGCTGCTCTGGTCTGGAGGCTGGGTACCTCACTCTGGACCAGAAGCTGTGTGTCCCTGTCTGGGATGGTGGCTGCAGGCACTGCTCTGGTTCAGACGCTGTGGGTGCAGCCCTCTTGAAGGACCAGGGATTCCCACAGTTTTGACAGTCTAGCTAGGGATAACTGGTTGATCCTTGGCACAGTATCTGAGGGTTGCTGTAATGGCTCTCTGACTTTTGGAGGTCTGAGGATGCATCTGTGTGTCCCAGTGCCCTAGGGGAACTCAATAATGGCAGCAGAGCACAGCGCTCCTGCCTGTATTAGAGTCTAGAGTCTGCGCGAATCCAGGAAGTGTTTTGGTGCTGGGTGTCCTAAGCGTTAGAGCTGATGATCCCCTTTGCTGAGGGTTTCCTCCTGCCAGAGACACGCAGTCTTTGCTTTGGGGACCGCTGTTCTGTCTGGGGTGGCGAGTAGAACCCACAGGCACAGATGCCCACTTGTGGCTCCGCCTTTCTGGCTGTTTGGAGCCTTGGCTGCTGCCTAAACTGGGTAATTTTCCCTAGCCCTTTTCGGGGTGGGGGTGTCGGCTGGGTGCTCTGAGATCAGACCAGCCGTTTCCCTCCCTGTGGGTTTGCACTGCCAGTGAAATGCAGTCTCTGGTGCCTGGTGCCCTGATGCCCACAGTTCTATCTGAGGCGGCGAATCACGCGCGCAGGCAGGGCTCCATGCAGGCGCCTGGGTCTCGGCTCTGGGTCCATGCTGGCTCTTGGGGCAACCGCAGACCCCGAGTCTTTTCCAGGGGATGTCTGGGTAACCTGAGCTCGGTCCCAATCGTTTCCTGCTCCGTGGGGTTATCTCTCGACTGGGAAATCCAGTCTATGGTGTTGTGGGCCCACAGTTCAGTCTGGGACCGTGACCAGATCACGCTGGGGTGTAGCTCTGGGCTGGCGACCAAGTTCCTGGCGGAACCGGGATCTCCTCTGCGGTTTAGCCGGGTGAGTTAAAGCTGATTGAATCCCCCACCGTGGGGTATCCTCTCACCTGTGAAACACAATCACTTGTGTTTTATGGCCGCAAGTTCTGATTGCTGGTCACTGTGCCAATCCTGCTGTGCTGCTCCTCAGAATGAGAGTCCTCCAGGCCCTGCCATCTTGCCCCGTTGATTAGTTTCTTTAGGTGTACAGATTTTAGTATGTTTATTCTATGTATGTATAATATACACTTATGAGTGAGTATATACCTTGTGTTTCATGCTGCTTGTCGGATAGCTCACTGAAGATGATCTTTTACAGTTCCCACCATTTATCTGCAAATTTCATGATTTCCTTTTTTTTTATTGCTGAGAGTAATATTCCAATGTGTAAATATACCACAATTTCTGTATCCATTCTTCAGTTGAGGGGAATCTGGGTTGTTTCCAGATTCTGGCTATTACAAGTAAAACTGATACAAACATGGTTGAACAAATGTCCTTGTTGTGTACGTGAGCGTCTTTTGGATATATGCCTTGGAGTGGTATAGCTGGATCTTGAGGAAGCACTATTCTTAGTTGTCTGAAGAAGCATCAGATGGATTTCCAGACTGGTTGTACAAGTTTACATTCCCACCAGCAGTGGAAGACAGTTCCCTTTTCTCCACAGCCTCTCCAGCATGTGTTGTCACTTGAGTTTTTGATCTTAGCCATTCTGATGGGTGTAAGATGAAATCACAGGGTTGTTTTGATTAGCATCTCCCTGATGACTAAGGATGATGAGCATTTCTTTAAGTGTTTTTCAGCCATTTGATAGTCCTCTATTGAGAATTCTATGTTTAGCTCTGTATACCATTTTTTAATTAGATTACTTGATTTGTTGATTTTTTAACTTCTTTAGTTCTTTATATATTCCAGATATTAGCCTTTTGTCAGACACAGGGTTGGTGAAGATCCTTGTCTAATCTGTAGGCTGTCGTTTTGTGCTGACAACAGTGTCCTTTGCTTTACAGAAGCTTTTCATTTTCATGAGGTCACATTTATTGATTGTTGCTCTTAGAGCCTGTGTTGTTGATGTTCTGTCCAGGAATTAGTCTCCTGTGCCAATGAGTTCTTTGCTCTTCCCCACTTTTGCTTCTAATGAATTTATTCTGTCTGGTTTCATGTTGAGGTCTTTCATCTACTTGGACTTTATTTTTGTGCAGTGTGCTAAGTACGGATCTATTTGAATTTTTCTGCATGTAGACATCCAGTTTGTCCAGCATCATTTGTTGAATATGTTGTCTTTTTTCCATTGTACAGTTTTGACTTTTTTGTCAAAAACCAAGTATCCATAGGTTTGTGGATGTATTTTTGGGTCTTTTATTTGGTTCCATTGATATTCCATTTTGTTATATGCCAATACCATGCAGTTTTTTTTTATTAAAATTGCTCTGTATTACAGCTTGAGATCAGGGATGGAGATACCTCCAGATCATAGGTTGTTGTACAGTATAGTTTTGAAAATTCTGGAAATCAATCACACTGAAATCAGGGACAAGCCAAGGCTGCCCACTCTCTCTGTATCTCTTCAACATAGTACTTGAAGTCTTAACTAGAGCAATAAGACAACTAAAGGATATTAAGGGGATACAAATTGGAAAAGGAAGAGATCAAAGAATCATTATTTGCAGATGATATGATAGTATACATGAGTAACCCCAAAAATTCAACTTGAGAACTTCATCAGCTGATAAACATCTTCAGCAAAGTGGTTGGATACAAAATTAACTCAAAAAAATTAATAGCCCTTCTGTATCCCAAAGAAAACAAAAAAAAACAATTTAGGAACCTACCACTGAGGGCCTCTGAAAGGGTCTGCCATGCAGGATATCAAAGCAGATGCTGAGACTTATGGCCAATTGTTAGTCAGAATGCATGGAATCTTATGAAAGAAGTGGGGAATAGTAAGACCTGGAGAGGACAGTAGCTTCACAAGGAGAGCAACAAAATCAGAAAATCTGAACACAAGCGTCTTTCCAGAGACTCATACTCCAACCAAGTACCATGCATGGTGATAACTTTGAACCCCTGTACAGATGTAGCCCATCACAGTTCAGTGTCCAAGTGGGTTCCATAGTAATGGGAAGAGGAACTGCCTCTGACATAAACTGATTGGCCTGCTCTTTGATCACCTCCCCCTGAGGGAGGAATAGCCTTACCAGGCCACAAAAGTTGACAATGCAGACACTTCTGATGAGATATTATAGACTAAGATCAGAAGGAAGGAGAGAGGGACCTCCCCTATCAGTGAACTTGGGGAGGGGCATGTGTGAAGAAGGGGGAGGGAAGGTGGGATTGGGAGAGGAGGAGGGAGGTGTTCATGGGGAGATACAAAGTGAATAAAGTATAATTAATAAAAGGAAAAAAAATGAACTCACTGTCTCCAAAAAAAAAATAGAAAGAAAAGAAAAGAAAAAAGGGCCCCGACAAAGAAAATAAGGAAACAACACCATTCACAATAGCCACTAATAAAAAAGAAAATACTTTGTTGTGACTCTAACCAAGCAAGTGAAAGACCTGTTCAAAAAAATTTCAAGTCTCTGGAGAAAGAAATTGAAGAATATCTTAGAAGATGGAAAGATCTCCTGTGCTTATGGATTGGTAGGATTAATTTTGTGAAAATGGCCATCCTGCCAATAGCAATCTACGGATTCAATGCAGTTCCCATCAACATCCCAACACAATTTTTTATAGACCTTAAAAGAACGATTCTCAACTTCATATGGTTCTACTTATTTAGTCTCATGTGGCCCGAGGTAGCTGTAAACTGAGTAAAACGGATAAAGAACTGTAGTTCTGGTCCTCCTATCTTTATCACTTAAGTGCTGGATTAAAGGAATTTTTAAACCTTGCTTAGTTATTTCTAGTTTCTTAGGCTTTTTGAGGCAAGGTCTTTCATGACATAGCTCTAGCTGGACAGATCTCTCCATGTAGACCATTCTGGCCTCAAACTCACAGAGATCTATTTGTCTTTACTTCCTGATTGTTGGGATTAAAGGCATGCACCAATTCACACATCCTTCTTATGGTTTTAACTAAAACTTGTATGGATATGATATTTGTACATATATGTTGGTATTCATACAAATATATTCCTATTGGTTATACACCCAGAAGTGGAAATGCTGGGTTATAAAATAGGAATATGTTCAACTTTAGCAAATATTTCACAGAGTGCCTGGTATTCATTTTCTATTATTTCAATTACTACAGAAGTAGTGATTTAAAGCAAAGTAAGCATATTTTCTTTTAATTCTATAGGTAAGATGGTTTGAAATTAAGGTGGCAGCATAATTTTTCTGAGGTTCTAGAGAAGAATCTGTTTCCTGTATTTCTTAGCTTTTGAATCCTTCTTCCTATTTCCAGGAGCATAGCACATCTGATTCTCTGACTCCGATTTCTACTTCATCGCAACATCAGCTCACTCTAGACTCCCAATTCTCCTATCTCCCTTGTGGTTACTTTGGGGCTTAGCATAGTCATATCTGCAAAATCCTTTGTGTTTGTGTTTAGGGTGTCTGTCTTTGTCTTTGTGTGTTTCAGTGTCTGTGGTTACATATGCATGTACTTGTTAATGTATGCAAATATACATTCAGGTACACATTCACATATGTGAATATATGTGGAAGTCAGAGGTTGATGGTAGTTGTCTTTTCTTGGTCACTCTGAATATTTATTTGGAACAAGTCTCTCAATGAACTTAAAGGTCATCGATTCAGCAAAACTTGCTGTCCAGTGCTAGGATTATAGGTATATGTCACTATAACCAAGTCTCTAAAAATGGGTTCTGATGTTCCAAACACAGATCTTCATGTTTGTTTAGGAGGCATTTTAGTGAATGGTGTATCTCTGTGCTTCCTGGAGAGCTCTTTTTTCATAGAAGGTAATATACATACACTCTGAGGACCAGAATGTAGCTATCAGGAGAACACCATTATTTCCCTAACATGTAGCTGAACCATTTTGTGTTCAAATAAGAGTCCTAATTTTTTCCACATCTGTTAGTACTGGTGTTCAGTCTTTTTAATTGTAAGCATTCTGGTTGAGATGGAAACCTGCATTTATCCCTAGCACCTGAAGCCATGTGTTCTTCATTGAGCTTTTATGATAGCTTTACTCTAAATGATCTGTGTTGCCTTATGAATAATTGTGGAATTATATATTGCCACTGGATTGTGGGGCAGTGTATATAATAGCTTATTTAATAAATGTTCCTTGGATTCTTTTAAGAGCTTACTCAGAACAGTTTTCAACAAGGAAGAAGAGCTCCAGATGTAAGCTGCAAACCATGTTTTTATCTTATCTGCCTAAGATCCTGGATCTAAAGGAGGTGGGTTTTCTCCTTAAAAAAAAAAAAAAAAAAGAGGGCGGGGCAAGATGGCAGCGCCAGGAGGATTCTCATTCTGAGGAGCAGCACAGCAGGATTGGCACAGTGACCAGCAATCAGAACTCGCGGCCATAAAACACAAGTGGTTGTGTTTCTCAGGTGAGAGGATACCCCACGGTGGGGGATTCGATCAGCTTTAACTCACCCGGCAAAACCGCGGAAGAGATCCCCGTTCCACCAGGCGCTTGGTCGCCAGCCCAGAGCTACCCGCCAGCGCGATCTGGTCATGGTCCCAGACTGAACTGTGGGCCCACAACACCATAGACTGGATTTCCCAGTCGAGAGATAACCCCACGGAGCAGGAAACAATTGGGACCGACCCCAGGTTACCCAGACATCCCCTGGAAAAGACCCGGGTTCCGCGGGTGCCCCAGGAGCCAGCCCGGACCCAGAGCCTGGAGGGACAAAGGCGCCTGCCTGCACAGAGCCCTGCCTGCGCGCGTGATTCGCCGCCTCAGATAGAACTGTGGGCACCAAGGCAACAGGGCACCAGACTGCGTGTCTCTGGCAGGAGGAAACCCCCAGCGGAGGGGGTCAGCAGCTCTAACGCTTAGGACACCCAGCACCAAAACACTTCCTGGACTCACGCAGACTCTAGTGCACGCAGAAGCGCTGTGCTCTGCCGCCATTGTTGCGTTCCCCTGGGGCACTGGGACACACAGCTGCATCCTCAGATCTGCAGGAGCCGAAGAGCCATTACAGCAGCCCTCAGATACTGTGCCAGGGATCGGCCAGTTGTCCCTGGCTGGACTGCCAAAACTGTAGGAATCCCTGATCCTTCAGGGGGGCTGCACCCACAGCGTCTGGACCAGAGTGGTGCCTACAGCCGCCATCCCAGACAGAGACACACAGCTTCTGGTCCAGAGTGAGGCACCCAGCCTCCAGACCAGAACAGTGCCCCCAGGTGCCAACTCAACCTAGGTGCACATTCTCCAGGTCCAGAGCAGAGCAATCAGCCTTTGGCCCAGAGACTTGCTGAGTGCACCTCCCACTTTCTCAGACAGAACTGTGAGCCCCAGGATAACAGACTGAGTTTCCCTGTTGGGAGAAAACCCCATAGCTAGGGAATCAGCAGTTTCTTCAAGAGGACTGTACATGGAAATTTAGTGAGCAGCAGCACACTAAATTTATAACAAGAAACCGAGCAGGGGGGCAGCTGTCTTGAGAAATTTTATGGGTAAGAGGAGATCCCCCCCTGCCTAACATAGACCACAGCTACTACTCAGGGCTATAAACCTGAGATGAGCAGTGGCATCTCCGGAGAAACACTGGCCATACAGTGACCATAACCAAAAAGCAGAGAAGGACTCCTTCAGGAAAAATCATCTTCCGGCCAAGGGGATACTCCCTACCTCAAGACTCCAGGAAGCACAGAAACTAACAGCCAAAACCTAAATCACCCCAATGGGTAGAGGTCAGCGTAAAGGCTCAACCAACAAAAGACAAAGCAATATGGCATCTCCAGAACCCAGCCATCCAGGGGCAAACAGCCCTGAACAATGCAGCATAATAGAAAATCAAGAAGATGACCTTACATCTATGTTGATGAAGAGAATAATAGAGGAAACAGATAAAATACGTAAAGAATTAGAGGAAGATAAAACCAAACAGATCATGGCTATCCGTAAAGAAATGGAGGAAGATAAAGACAAGCAAATTAGAGCCATCCGTGAAGAAATACGGGAAGATGCAGCCAAACAGCTTGTGGCCTTCAGAGAAGAAATAATTAAATCACTGAAAGAAATCAAAGAGACAGAGTTGAAGGAACTAAAAGAAAAAGAGGAAAATACAAGCAGACAGGTGAAGGAAGTAAACAAAACAACTCAAGACCTGAAGATAGAACTAGAAAAATTAAAGAAAACACAAATGGAGGAAATAATGGAGAGGAAGAATTTAGGGAAGAAAACAGGAACTACAGAGGTAAGCATAACCAACAGAATACAAGAAATGGAAGAAAGAATCTCAGGTGTAGAAGATACAATGGAAGAAATCGATGTATCTGTCAAAGAAAATGTGAAATCCAAAAAATTCCTGACACAGACCGTCCAAGAAATCCAAGACAATATGAAAAGACAAAACCTAAGAATAATAGGAATAGAGGAAAAAGAAGACTCCCTTCTCCAAGGCCCAGAAAATATTTTCAACAAAATCATTGAAGAAAATTTCCCCAAGTTAAAGGAGAAGCCAATAAGGATACATGAGGCCTACAGAACACCCAACAAATTTGACCAGAAAAGAAAATCCTCCCGCCACATAATAATCAAAACAGGAAGTATACAGAACAAAGAAAAAATACTAAAAGCTGCAAGGGAAAAAGGCCAAGTAACATATAATGGCAAACCCATTAGAATCACACCTGACTTTTCAACAGAAACTATGAAAGCCAGAAGGGCCTGGACAGATATCATGCAGACCGTAAGAGAACACAGATGTCAACCCAGGCTACTATAACCTGCAAAACTCTCAGTCCTCATAGACGGAGAAAACAAGATATTCAATGACAAAAACAAATTTCAACAATACCTACACACAAATCCAGCATTACAGAAGACACTGGAAGGGAAAATACAACCCAAGAAAATTAGCTTCTGTCAAGAAAACACAGGAAATAATTAATCTTACTAGAGTAAAACAAAAGCAACCAAGCAAACAACCTTATGAATACAGCCAACATCAAAATCAAAGGATCTAACAGCCACTGGTCATTAATCTCTCTCAACATCAATGGACTCAACTCTCCAGTAAAAAGACACAGACTAACAGAATGGATAGGTAAACAAAACCCAGCAATCTGTTGCATACAAGAAACACACCTAAGGCACAAAGATAGACATTACCTGAGAGTAAAAGGTTGGAAGACAACTTTCCAAGCAAATGGACCCAAGAAACAAGCAGGAGTAGCCATTCTAATATCTGATAAAATAGACTTTCAATCAAAATTAATAAAAAGAGATGAGGAAAGACACTTCATACTCATCAAGGGAAAATTCCACCAGGAAGACATCACAATCCTGAACATCTATGCCCCAAATACAAGAGCACCCACATTTGTCAAAGAAACATAGATAAAATTTAAACCACATATAGATCCCCACACATTAATAGTGGGAGACTTCAACACCCCACTCTCAACAAAGGACAGGTCAACAAAACAGAAATTAAACAAAGAAACAATATCTCTGACAGAGGTCATGAATCAAATGGACCTCACAGACATTTACAGAACTTTACACCCAAACTCAAAAGAATTTAACTTCTTCTCAGCACCTCATGGAACCTTCTCCAAAATAGACTATATAGTTGGTCACAAAGCAAGCCTCAACAGATACAAGAAGACTGAAATAATCCCTTGTATCCTGTCTGATCACCATGGAATAAACCTGGACTTCAACAACAACAGAAATAGCAAAAAGCCTACACACACATGGAAACTGAACAACTTGTTACTAAATGACAGCTGGGTCAGGGAAGAAATAAAGAAAGAAATTAAAGCCTTTCTAGAACTCAATGAAAATGAAGACACAACATACCCAAACTTGTGGGACACAATGAAAGCAGTGCTAATAGGAAAGTTCATAGCACTAAGTGCCTTCAAGAAGAAATTCAAGACAGCTCATTCAAGCAACTTAATGGCCCACTTAAAAACCTTAGAAAAAGAAGAAGCAGACACACCAAAAGGAGTAGACAGCTGGAAATAATCAAACTCAGGGCTGAAGTCAATCAATTAGAAACAAATAAAACAATTCAAAGAATCAATGAAACCAAGAGCTGGTTCTTTGAGAAAATCAACAAGATAGACAAACCCTTAGCCAAGCTAACTAAAAGGCAGAGAGACACCAACCAAATCAACAAAATCAGAAATGAAAGGGGGGACATAACTACAGACACTGAGGAAATCCAAACAATCATTAGGACTTACTTCAAAAGTCTATATGCCACAAAATTTGAAAATCTAAATGAAATGGTCAATTTTCTTGATTGATTTGACTCACCAAAGCTGAATCAGGACCAGGTAAATCAACTAAATAGTCCTATATCCCCCAAAGAAATAGAAGCAGTCATCAAAAGTCTCCCATCCAAAAAAAGCCCAGGACCAGATGGCTTCAGCGCAGAATTCTACCAGACCTTCAAAGAAGAGCTAACTCCAATTCTCTTCAAACTATTCCACAAAATAGAAACAGAAGGAACATTACCAAATTCATTCTATGAAGCCACAATCACCTTGGTACCTAATCCTCACAAAGACTCAACAAAGAAAGAGAATTTCAGGCCAATCTCCCTTATGAACATTGATGCAAAAATACTTAACAAAATACTTGCAAACCGGATCCATCAAAGATAATATCTTTGAACACAACAAAGATATTATCCACTATGACCAAGTAGGCTTCATCCCAGGTATGCAGGGGTCGTTCAATATACGGAAATCCATCAATGTGATCCACCATATTAACAAACTGAAAGAAAAAATCCACATGATAATCTCCCTAGATGCTGAAAAAGCATTTGACAAAATCCAACATCCATTCATGTTTAAAGTACTGGAGAGATCAGGGATACAAGGCACATATCTAAACATAGTAAAGGCGATATACAGCAAGCCTATAGCCAACATCAAACTGAATGGAGAGAAACTTAAAGCAATCCCTCTGAAATCAGGGACAAGGCAAGGCTGCCCACTCTCTCCATATCTCTTCAACATAGTGCTGGAAGTCCTTGCTAGAGCAATAAGACAGTCGAAGGAGATCAAGGGGATACAGATGGGAAAAGAAGAAGTCAAATTATCACTATTTGCAGATGATATGATAGTATACATGAGTGACCCCAAAAACTCTACCAGGGAACTCCTACAGCTGATAAACACCTTCAGCAAAGTGGCCGGATATAAAATTAACTCAAAAAAATCAGTAGCACTCCTGTATACAAAAGACAAAAGGGCTGAGAAAGAAATTAGAGAAAGAACACCATTCACAATAGCCACAAATGACATAAAGTACCTTGGTGTAACCCTAACCAAGCAAGTCAAAGACTTGTATGAAAAAAATTTCAAGTCTCTGAAGAAAGAATTAGAGGAAGATATGAGAAGATGGAAAGATCTCCCATGCTCATGGCTTGGCAGGATTAACATAGTAAAAATGGCCATCTTACCAAAAGCAATCTACAGATTTAATGCAATTCCCATCAAATTGCCAACACAATTCTTTACAGACCTGGAAGGAAAAATTCTCAACTTCGTATGGAATAACAAGAAACCGAGAATTGCTAAAACAATCCTGTACAATAAAAGATCTTCTGGAGGTATCTCCATCCCTGATCTCAAGCTGTACTATAGAGCAACAGTTATAAAAACTGCAATGTACTGGCATAGAAACAGGATGGTGGATCAATGGAATCGAACAGAAGACCCAGAAATAAACCCACACACTTACGGACACCTGATTTTTGACAAAGATGCCAAAACCATACAATGGAAAAAAGATAGCATCTTTAACAAATGGTGCTGGTCCAACTGGATGTCTACATGTAGAAAAATGCAAATAGATCCATACTTATCACCCTGCACAAAACTGAAGTCCAAGTGGATCAAAGACCTCAACATAAAACCAGACATATTGAATCGGCTAGAAAAAAAAGTGGGGAATACCCTAGAACTCATTGGTACAGGAGAAAACTTCCTGAACAGAACACCAACAGCACAGGCTCTAAGAGCAACAATCAATAAATGGGACCTCATGAAATTGAAAAGCTTCTGAAAAGCAAAGGACACCGTCATCAAAACAAAGCGACTGCCTACAGATTGGGAAAGAATCATCACCAACCCTCTATCTGACAGAGGACTCATATCCAATATATATAAAGAACTAAACAAGCTGAAAAGCAACAAACCAAGTAATCCACTTAAAAAATGGGGAACAGAGCTAAAGAGAGAATTCTCTGCAGAGGAATATTGAATGGCAGAGAAGCACTTAAAGAAATGCTCAACCTCATTAGCCATTAGGGAAATGCAAATCAAAACAACCGTGAGATTTCACCTTACACCCATCAGAATGGCCAAGATGAAAATCTCAAGGGACAACACATGCTGGAGAGATTGTGGAGAAAGGGGAACCCTTCTCCGCTGCTGGTGGGAATGTAAACTTGTACAACCACTCTGGAAATCAATCTGGCACTTTCTCAGACAACTAGGAATAGCGCTTCCTCAAGATCCAGCCATACCACTCCTAGGCATATACCCAAAAGATGCGCAAGTACACAACAAGGACATTTGTTCAACCATGTTTGTAGCAGCTTTATTTGTAATAGCCAGAAGCTGGAAACAACCCAGATGCCCCTCAACTGAAGAATGGATGCAGAAACTGTGGTACATCTATACAATGGAGTATTACTCAGCAATGAAAAATAAGGAAATCATGCAATTTGCAGGTAAATGGTGGGATCTGGAAAGGATCATCCTGAGTGAGTTGACCCAGAAGCAAAAAGACACTCACGGTATATACTCACTCATATAAACATACAATATAGAATAAACCCACTAAAAGCTGTACATCTAAACAAACTAAGCAAAGGAGAGGACCCTAACTAAAATGTTCAATCCCCATCCTGAAAGGCAAAGAGGATGGACATCAGAAGAAAACGAAAATAGGAAACAACCTCGGAACCTGCTACAGAGGGCCTCTGAAAGCCAGAAGAAAACAGGAAACAACCTTGAAACCTGCCACAGAGAGCCTCTGAAAGCTTCTGCATTATAGACTGTCAAAGCAGATGCTGAGCCTGATGGCCAACTGATGGGC
>NW_026587282.1:0-11714 GCF_907164565.1 Psammomys obesus | reverse complement strand
CCCTTCATAGCAATTTTCATTAAGTAATTTTAAAATTTCTAATGGAAATGCCAAATATTCTGGTAGCAAATACAATCTTGACCAATAAAAGAGGGCCTGTTGGTATCACCATTAAAGATTTAAAATTCCACTATACAAACTTCCTAATAAAATCTTCATTATATGGGTTTAAAAAAAATAGATCCATGGGACTTAGGCGATCTACTCACAGGATTTTGGGACTCTCTATCATAATAAGCTTACACATGTTAAAATGTATAAAATGTATTCATCAAATCTCTGACAAGCTTGAGAACCAGCATATCTGAATTATTCTTCATCTTTCTTTTAATTAGTTATTCTAAATTGCATCCTATATAGAATGTCATAATCTCTAATTCTGGCATATTCCTCAAATAAATGTTTTAAAACCATATTTATCTCAAGTAGATCTGCATACGCAAACTTTATAATTACCCATCCCAGGCTTAATTTTAAAAACATAAACAAAAGATGAGATAAATTTCATTCTTATAACTGCAATCATCAGCATAACTTTATATATTTTTCTTTTTTTTCTTATTTTAATTTTATTTTTTTCTCATCAGTTACATTTTATTAACTCTGTATCCCAGCCATATCCCGCTCCCTCATTCCCTCCCAATCCCACCTTCTCTCCCTGATGTCCATGTGCCCCTTTCCACGTCCACTGAAGGGGGGGACCTCCTTCCCATTCATCCTATCCTGTTGTATCAGTTATCTTCAGGACTGGCTGCAAAGCCCTCCTCTGTGTCCTAACAAAACTTCTCCTCCCTTGGGGCTTGGGAAGGTCAAAGAGCCAGTCATTGATTTCCTGTTAGAAATAGACCTTGTTCCCCTCACTATGGAAAACCAACTGGTTACTGAGCTACCACAGGCTACATCTGAGCAGAGCTTCTAGGTTATATCCATACATGGTCCTTGGTTGAATGTCCTTCTCAGAAAAGAGCCTGTGCCCAGATATATTTGGTCTTTGTGGAGCTCCTATCCTTTCCCCATCATACTAACTCCCCTTCTTTCCTATGATTCCCTGCACTCTGCGAAAGGTTTGGTCATGAGTCTTTGTATCTGCTTTGAAAACACTGCTAGTTAGAGTCTTTCAGATGCGCTCAGTAGACTCAGGTCATACATTCAATGCACATCCCATCTGTCTTTCTAAACGAGGATTGATCATCTTACCCCATGTCCACTCTCTTGATTATCTTTTTTAGGTGTACAGATTTCATTATGTTTATCATATCTTGTAGGTCTATATAAGTGAGTATATACTGTGTTTATCTTTTTCCTTCTGGGATATTTCACTCAGAATGATCTTTTCTAGATCCCACCATTTGCCTGCAAATTTCACGATTTCCTCCTTTTTGATTGCTGAGTAGTATTCCATTGTGTAATACAATTTCTATACCTATTTCTCCATTGATGGACATCTGGGTTGTTTCCAGGTTCTGGCTATTACAAATAAAACTTCTATAATCATGGTTGAGCAAGTGTCCCTATTGTGTACTTGAGCAAACTTTGGGTATATACCTAGCAGTGGTATAGCTGGGTCTTGAGGAAGCACTATTCCTAATTGTCTTAGAAAGTGCCAGATAGATTTCCAGAGTGGTTGTACCAGTTTACATTCCCACCAGCAGTGGAGGAGGGTTCCCCTTTCTCCACAACCTCTCCAGCATGTGTTGTCATTTGAGTTTTTCATCTTGGCCATTCTGATGGGTGTAAGGTTAAATCTCAGGGTCGTTTTGATTTGCATTTCCCTGATGGCTAATGACGTTGAGCATTTCTTTAAGTGTTTCTCTGCCATTCGATATTCCTCTACAGAGAGTTCTCTGTTTAGCTCTGTTCCCCATTTTTTAATTGGATTTCTTGGTTTGCTGCTTTTCAGCTTCTTTAGTTCTTTGTATATACTCGATATTAGTCCTCTGTCAGATAAAGGGTTAGTGAAGATTCTTTCCCAATCTGTAGGCAGGCATTTTGTTTTGATTACAGTGTCCTTTGCTTTACAGAAGCTTTTCAGTTTCATGAGGTCCCATTTATTGATTGTTGCTCTTAGAGCCTGTGCTGTTGGTGTTCTGTTCAGGAAGTTGTCTCCTGTGCCAATGAGTTCTAGACTGTTCCCCACTTTTTCTTCTAACAGATTTAGAGTATCTGGTTTTATGTTGAGGTCTTTGATCCACTTGGACTTTAGTTTTGTGAAGGGTGATAAATATGCATCTATTTTCATTTTTCTGCATGTAGACATCCAGTTGGACCAGCACCATTTGTTGAAGATGCTGTCTTTTTCCATTGAATGGTTTTGGCTTCTTTGTCAAAAATCGAGTATTCATGGGTGTGTGGGTTTATTTCTGGGTCTTCTATGTGGTTCCATTGATCCTCCTTTCTGTTTTTATGCCAATACCATGCAATTTTTATTACTATTGCTCTGTAGTACAACTTGAGATCGGGGATGGAGATACCTCCAGATGATCTGCTGTTGTATAGGATTGTTTTGGAGATCCTTGGAATTTTTGTTTCTCCATATGAGGCTGAGAATCTTTTTTCAAGGTCTGTAAAGAATTGAGTTGGTATTTTGATGGGAATTGCATTGAATCTGTAGATTGCTTTTGGCAGGATGGTCATTTTCACAATGTTAATCCTACCAATCCATGAGCACGGGAGATCTTTCCATCTTCTGATGCCTTCTTCAATTTCTTTCTTCAGAGGCTTGAAGTTTTTCTCAAACATGTCTTTCACTTGCTTGGTTAGTGTCACCCCAAGGTACTTTATGGTATTAGTGGCTATTGTGAAGGGTGTTGTTTCCCTAATTTCTTTCCCGGCCCTTTTGTCTTTGGTGTACAGGAGGGCTTCTGATTTTTTTTTGAGTTGATTTTGTATCCTGCCACTTTGGTGAAGGTGTTTATCAGCTGGAAGAGTTCTCTGGTTGAATTTTTGGGGTCGCATATACATACTACCATATCATCTGTGAATAGTGACACTTTGACCACTTCCTTTCCGATTTGTATCCCCTCGATCTTCTTTAGTTGTCTTATTGCTCTGGCTAGGACTTCAATTATTATGTTGAAGAGGTAGGGAGAGAGTGGGCAGCCTTGTCTTGTCCCTGATTTCAGTGAGATTGATTTAAATTTCTCTCCATTGAGTTTGATGTTGGCTATAGGCTTGCTGTATATTGCCTTTACTATGTTTAGATATGTGCCTTGTATTCCTGATCTCTCCAAGACTTTAAACATGAATGTTTAAAGTTGTTGAGCTTGTTGAGAAGCGGGAGGAGGAGGGGGGGTGAAAAAATTCTTTCCATGGGAGTCCCATCATACAAAACATATATTTTTCTGAACTAAAATCAAAGCAAAACTTTCAGTCAGATACAATACATAGAAGGGCTCACAAATCTTGCTCATCCTATCATACTGCATTAAGACTAAACAACAAAAAAGCATAAAGTACAAAAGTTTTGTTTAGCACAAAACAGAGAACCAAAAACAGCTGGCAACCTTAGTAGAGATGGACAAATCTTATCATTTCAAACCCATTGGCCAGAAATAAACAGCATTATATAATTTATATAGGAACTAGCAACCAGGCTTATATTTTTATAATAATTAACAATGACTTGAATATAACCCTGTATAAATCTGGGCTAAAGAGCATGAAAAACACTTTGCATTAAAGAAGCATCAGCCTTTAAATGAAGAACAACATATCTTACAGTTCTTTCTCAAATTGTACTTGCAGGTGTAAAAAAAATAAAGCAAATAGAGTTTATACCTTTTATAACATTTTATATACTTTCAGGTTAGGCATTTCCCTGCTCCGTTTTTCTTTTCTTTTTTTTTTTTACCAGACATTGTTGTTGATTTTCAGACCTTATGAAAGGTTTCATCAGAACCTTTTTCATTATTTTATCATTCTGACATAATACATTATAAAAACTGCAATTTTCTTAATTGTCTCAAATAATATGGCTTGGTTTCTTTTGGTAAAATTAACAAAATGAATACCAAAGTCTTGTCTTCCCCCAAAGGATTGAGAAACTTCCAACATTCCTATTAAAATGCCAATGCTCATTGTCTAAAGTACCTGATAAACTTTAAAACATTTCATATCCTTAAACATAATTTTTAAACATGTTTTTGCAATATCAAAATAAGGTTTCTTTTTAAGGAATGAAGTCCAAAGTATAAAAGTCAAAACCAAATTTTATCAATACAAACAATTCAGTACTTTTAAAATCAATACCAAGTGTATTATTTTGATGTCGGCTGCCAGCAAGAAAAGGTCTTGTATACAAACACATGGTGGTGCACTTTTAATATTTTATATAAACAGAGTTTCAAACCTTATAATTTTTATAAACCTGGGTTTTAAGACAGTACAGAAAATATGTGAAGTCTTAATACATTTAATAATCAATAAGCAGACATCAAGGTATACAGAGCATAGTAAACTTATATATTTAAAAAAATAATCAAAACTATAAAACTTATTCTTATTCCCTTTGGCTGTAATTTCAAGGGAGGAACATCTTGCTACCTGTTGAATCTAATTTTTATGACCACAGAGGCTTACAGCTTTCTTACCTGAGAAGCTGCTGTTACCCCTTTAAGAGCCTTCTGCTGGCACAGAAGCTTTAAACAATTCTCCAAAACTTGTTTTAATCTACTTCAGCGGTAACATCAGTCTTAAGGATGGGTACTATAGGGGCTGACGTTCCACATATAATCTCAAAGGGGGTTAAACCTAGCTGGTAAGGGGAATTCTTAACCTTCTAAAGGGCAAAGAGGGGGAGCATCACCCAGTCAGTGCCAGTCTGCAAGGTCAATTTAGTTAAGGTCTCTTTTAATGTTTTATTTACTTTCTCTATCTGTCCTGAACTGTGAAGCCTATGTCTCCAATATGCCCCGATAAACTTAGCTACAATCTGACTTATCTTCAACACAAATGCTGGTGTATTCTTTCCTGTTTCGGTACACCTTGGCCAAATTAGTAGGCCGTCTTGGGGCTGCCTTGAGACCTGCCAACAGAGCCTGGTGGTAGTGTAAGAGACACTCCCTAACTGCAACCATGTTATAATCCCAGTTGGGCTTCATGTACGGAAAGTAATCATCAATATGGGCTTCATCTGTAGTTGGAACTCCTGTAGTGTCTGGGTCATTTTTTCGCCCCTCTGAAATAATAAATCCCCACTCCTCTGTGGTAAACAAGATGTGTATATGCTGCTGTCAATCATCCCAGGTGAGCTGGTGGGTAAAAAGAACAGTTTCAAAGTGATCACTCAAATCCCTAGAAATGTCAGAGAACTTGGCATTCTGAGTTCTCCAGTTATAAACCTGTGATGTGGCAAAAGGCCAGTAATGATAAGACTGATTGCCATTAGCATCTGGAGGGCCCCGTGGCCCATAAAGGAAGGACTGTAGAAGCTACCTTTGGTCCCCCAGAGGGAGAAGCTGCCCAGAGGCTCTGGGTCCTTGGTGCTAGGCCAGATGGTGGTTCCAAATTGGATAAAGGAGCCAGAGCTTGTTGAGAAGCGGGAGGAGGAGGAGGGGGTGAAAAAATTTTTTCCATGGGAGTCCCATCATACAAAACAGAGTAAAGGGAGGGTGAGGGAGCCAAGGGAGTAGCCTCTGGTTTCAGAGAGCCTGTGGGAGGAGGATTGTTAGTGGAGGTCAGAAAGGACTTGATCCATGGAGGATTAATTCCTAGATCCTTCCAAACTACAATGTAGGACACTTGGTCTGGGTTCCCATATGCCTTCTGAAAAATTCTATTTTACATGACAAGGCCAGTGGGAAGGTGGAAAGTTATTCTGGCAACCAGCCCACATTGGAGGTAGGCCATTCTGAGCTGCAAAAAGTCATCATTTTCCCTTTCCTCACATCAACGTAAAGACTGTGAGTCCTTTCCTTAACTTACTTAAATAAATCAGAGCCAAGTCAATCCCATATTGTCAGTCAGTCTTTCTGTCAAAAAGAAACCAAAGAAATGAAACAGGCAATTTCAAGAAACAGGAAATCATAAGGAGACGGAGCTGGCCATCTCAGGCAAAAGCGAAACTAAAGACAGTAAATCACAGCCTGTACTTGAGCTAATATCCAGGGACAAAACTGAAACCACAGAAGGGAAAAGAGCTGCGAGACCACAAACAATTAATCACAGAAGTGAAACAGTAACTCCTGGCACAACACCAAGCAATAGACAATCACACACAAAGACAAAGTAAAACCAAAACCCTAGATTTTCCCAGACTTCTCTGCCACAGAAATTCCAGAAAGGCTAAAACTGATCCCCACTCCAGTTTCCCTGCCAAAGAAATTCTGGAAGGGGTATAATTGACTCCATTCCTGCTTCCCTGCCACAGAAGTTCCAGATGAGGAAAAAAAAAAAAAAAAAAAAAACTCCTGCTCCCTAATCTGGCTTCCCTGCCACAGAAGTTCTGGATGGGCAAACTGATTACTGATGAGCGGACCAGACATCTCCGATGTCCCCTCAGGCAGATGGCTGTCTGAATGTCTTCCCCAGGCCATGCTCTGCCCCCTACTCCACTGAAGGATAACTAAAAAATATAACAAAAACCCAAGACAGACAACACAAAACATTTATCCGCAGGACTAAGCTCTGTGGGTCAGGAGTACTAGAGGTCCTGAGGAATCCTGGAGGAGCCTAAATAGTTAATGCCAGAATCACAGGACCCTCAGAGACCACCAGGAGATGACTCGATGCAATAGCAAGAGAGCTTTATTATGAGAGTGATCAAACTTCGAGACCCAAGTCTCACTGATTCAGTAGTAGAGAAGTGGGACCTCGAGCTCTGAGTGAGCAGGATTTTTAAAGGGAAAGTGTGAGCATGGGGTTTCCATGACAGCAAGCAGGGGGGTACATGTTTGCATGACAGCAAGTGGGGAGACATGTCCATTACAGGATTGTGTAAATGTTAGAGGGGTGAGATGACCTTCTCTGTGGCACATAATCACAATTGCTAAGACATAGAATCACAGTGGCTATTCTTCTAAACTATGTCTGAAACATTGGGGAGAATTTTCCCAGCTGATTCCCAGGTGATTCCCAGCCGATTCTCATTGTTTATTGCCAGGGAGATTGTCTCTATTTTCTATGAAGAATTTATTCTGGGATATTTCCTGGAGGCTGTTGCTAGGAGTGTTAACTTTGTTTTCTGCCAAGTGTACATTCTGTGATATTTCCTGGTACCTGAGTTCAGCTTCCAGTTAAGATGGCTTTTTATTTCAAAATGGAATTTTATGCAGGCTAACTTAAACTCTTCAATATAAGCCTAAAACCCCTAAAGAAATAAAAGCAGTGATTACAAAGAAATAAAGAAAATAAAGTCCAGCGCCTGATGATTTGATAGCAGAGTTCTACTAGACATTGTAAGAAGAGACAATACGAATATGCCTCAAATTATTCAACAAAGCACTGCCAAATTATTTTTATGACTCCAAAATCATCCTGTAGATTAATTTTGATCCAGCCACATGACTACTCTAGCAAGGTATCATATCTAAAGACTTACTAGGTCTGTGTGATCCAAATGAAATACAAATACACTTTTAACCTCAGAAGACAGAGGAAAGCAGGCCTCTGAATTCAAGGCCAGCTTTGTATAGAGCAAATTTCTGCTAAAGAGAAGCTTAAGTCCAGGTATGGAGGTATGTTGGAACAATGTTATTGTGAGATGAATGCAATTTACACTTGTTCATTCAAATGCTGATTTCTCTACACCACTGTCTGGATTCAACCTTGACATTACATTGTGACATTTGTTCTAAGCATCACCTGTCTCACGTTTGTGTGAACATGCCACCATTCTTTCTCTTTATTGTCAATAAAACAACCAGCTAATGCTGAGCTATAGAGAGACTGTGGCCAGATGTTCTGTTCTTGGAGAGGGAAAAAAGTGAGTGAGAGGAGTCAGGAAGAGAGATTGGGAGAGGAAAGGTCTTGGAACCACTAGGAGAGATGAGCCAGACCTAAAACATGACAGAAAGGAAATTCAATGTGTGTTGTATTTGGTGTTAATATTTCCTGTTGATATATCTTTTGGTAAAGTTTCTGTTAATCCTAAACAGCTGTATAACCAAATCACCACACAGAGACTGTGATTTATTTAGTTAACCTAGATACCAAGGCTGGGCAATAGTTACTCCATCCTAACATTCAGATTTTACCCATTATACTTGCTTTTTGTGAAATCTTAGGTCTGGTTTATTCTCCACATAGTTCTAAGACCTCTCTTCCAGCCTCTGTACTCCCAGCCCCTCTACTTTTTCTTCTTCTCCTCCCACAACTTCATGTCTTCTGGCTCCTCTCCTCTCCTGCCTACTCCTTCCTCTCCATAACTCATCATTGTGGCTGGTTGTCTTATTTTGGCATCTTTACACAAAGTTGAGACAGATGATGCTTAGAATAAATATCACAGTGCAATGTCCAGATTGAAAACAGAGAGTGGAAGAGAGAAATAAGCAATTGAATGAACAAGGGTAAGGTGTAAACACTCCAAAAGAACATTATACCAAAAAATGTGGGAAATATGAATGGGAGGAAACTATGCTTCTTGGATTTTAGGATGGAATAACTATTACCCAACATTGTGCTTTAGGTTAGTTAAATAAATCCTAGTCTCTGTGTGGTGCTTTGTGTATACAGCTAGTTTAGGAATAACCACTGTTTAACTAAAAGATAAATCAATAATAAATATTAATAATCAACAAGAGTAGTACAAGACTTTAACCCCAGCACTCAGGAGACAGTGGTATTTACATCTCTGAGTGCCAATCAGTCAATTTGGTTGAGTCAGTCAGTTGAGAAGCATTGAAGTGGAATAGAATTTGTGATTGTTCATGGCAGTTCAGTATAGAGAATTCAAAGGAAGTTATTACCAGGGTAGTTTTACAGAGACTGTTAGCAGAATGAAGATGCTAGTCACAGGCAAAGACAGAATGAGAAAGAGAAAGAACCAGATTGCTAGAACTAGACTGAGGACAAGCAGAACAATTCAGTAAGAAACTGAGAGAAGCCAGATTGAATAAGTCAGTTTGGGTAGGAGTTTGAGACAGAACAACTGAGTTGAACAAGCCAGTATTTAGAAAGAGCTAGAGAAGTGAGTTTACTCAGCACTAAGATGACACACAGAATTAGCCAAGAAAGAATTTTAGACCAATCTCCCTTATGATCATTCATGCAAAAAATAATAAAATACACTGAATTCAAGAACACATTGAAAACATTATATAGCATGATCTTGTAGACATCATAGCAGAGATGCAGAAATGGTTCAACATATGAAAATCTATCAATGTGGTATACCATATAGATTTCTCCTGGTGATAAGGTTGAAGTTTGGTATTAGAGGTTAACCCCAGAACTCGGTGATAAAATTCCTTAGCTAAGTTCTGACCTCCCCACCAGGAGAGTCCCATAGCCCGCCTCAGGGAAGGTTAGAGGCATGACCTGATTAAAACAAACCAATAAAAATCCTCATTCTACAGTCACCTGGAACTCCCAGAAATACCTTACACGGCATGCTAAGGAGACTTTAGCTTTCAACAAATGACCTATAAGCATACCTGGAGTTCTTCCTACACTCATAATAACTGATTATTCATAGCAGGCTTAGCCCTAGCAAATCAAACACATTCACTCCTGAATCCCCTCCTACTGCCTAAGGTTTACATCCCTGTTTCCCATGAAATAAGTGAGTTCCCCTCAGCTCTTTACCATGAGCTCCTGAGATCCATCATTCACTCTAAGGAAGGGAGAGTTTTATTTTCCATAATGAATTTGCTGTTGTCCTCATGAACCTTGACTGTGAGCCAGAAAGAGGAGGAAAGTGATTGATTGTCAATGAAGCAGGAGCCAGACTTGCATTTGCGCAGCTTCACGAAATTGCTGTAACAGCAAAATAGCAAAACCAGCTTTGGAACACCCAAGTTTCCACTAACATTTGATATGCTATCTTAGTGAAAAAGAGCTAATTATAACACAGTGGCAAGCTATTTCCCACCACCTTGGTGAAATCAAAGCCTTACCCACGAACATAGCCTTGAGCATTTGAGAGAAGCAAAACCTGAAATTTCTAGGTTCCACAGGATTCTCATCCAGAAGCTGGCAGGGCCTGAGCGTATTTGTAGCAGCAGATATCAGAGAGTGCTGAATAGCACATATAAATAAACTAAAATAATACACCATCATCTCATTCCATGCTGTAAAAGCAGGGATCAGTTTGTGGAATTATAGATGGAGGAGAGAGAGGAGAGAGCATTGGCATCAGTGGGAAAGAAATCTCTGGGAGGAGCGAGAAACCTAGGACAATTGAAAACCTCAGGTATATGTGAGGATGACCCCAGCTGAGAGTCCTAGCAATGGGGGAATTATGGAGCATGAAATGGACAACTCTAGTAACCAGGCAAGATTTCCAGTGGAGGGACTTGAATACTAAACAGCCACAAAACCTTAGACTATAATTTCTTCTGCCAAAAAGATTGACATGGGTAAAAATGAAGCAAAAATTTTAGGAACATCTAATCAATGACAGGTTTGAGACTCATCTGATGAAAAAGAGACTAGCTCTAACTATATTTTGGTATACTTGCAGAGAGGAACCTAACATAAGTGTGATCTGAGAGGTTTCACACTAGTACTTGTTACACAGAAGGTATATAATGTACAACAGTTTGACTCACCTCAAATAATGAAGTCTTCTGATTTAATCATGTCTATTTAGATTCTTCAAAGCATTAGTGTTCTTCCTCTGAACTCTTAGGAAATCTACCAGGGTGAAACTCTGCTTGCCTTGTGGAAGGATGCTGTCTTGTTCTCTCTCTTAAAAGGAGAATAATCTGCAAATTTCATGATTTCCTTATTTTTTTTATTACTGAGTAATATTCCATTGTGTAGATGTACCACAATTTCTGTATCCATTCCTCCACTGAGGGGCATCTGGGCTCTTTCCAGCTTCTGGCTATTACAAATAAGGCTGCTACAAACATGGTTGAGAAAATGTCCTTATTGTGTACTTGAGCCTCTTTGCATATATGCCTAGGAGTGGTATAGCTGGATCTTGAGGAAGCACTATTCCTAGTTGTCCGAGAAAGTGCCAGATTGTTCCCCAGAATGGTTGTATAAGGTTACATTCCCACCATCAGTGGAGGAGGATTCCCTTTTCTCCACATTTGTTGTCACTTGAGTTATTCATCTTAGCCGTTCTGATGGGTATAAGGTGAAATCTTAGGGTCTTTTCAGGTAAATGTTGGGATCTGGAAAAGATCACCCTGAGTGAACTATCCCAGAAGCAGAAAGACACACACGATATATATTCACTCATATATATATAGGATAAACCTACTAAAACCTGTACACCACAAGAAACTAACCAAGAGGGAGGACTCTTGCTAAAATGCTCAACCCCTATCCAGAAAGGCAAAGAGGATGGACATCAGAAGAAGGAGAAAAGAGGGAACAAGTCAGGAGCCTGACACAGAGGACCTCTGAAAGGCTCTGCCCTGCAGACTATCAATGCAGATGCTGAGACTTATGGGCAGCCTTTGGGCAGAGTGCAGGGAATCTTAGGAAAGAGGTGGGAAACAGTAAGATCTGGAGAGGACAGGAACTCCACAAGGAGAGAGCAACAGAACCACAAAATCTCAGCACAGGGGTTTTTCCTGAGACTGATACTCCAAGGAAGGACCATG
>NW_026587281.1:0-22181 GCF_907164565.1 Psammomys obesus | reverse complement strand
CATTGATCCACCATTCTGTTTCTATGCCAGTACCATGCAGTTTTTATAACTGTTGCTCTATAGTACAGCTTGAGATCAGGGATGGAGATACTTCCAGAAGATCTTTTATTGTAGAGGATTGTTTTAGCAATTCTCGGTTTCTTGTTATTCCATACAAAGTTGAGAATTTTTCTTTCCAGGTCTGTAAAGAATTGTGTTGGCAATTTGATGGGAATTGCATTAAATCTGTAGATTGCTTTTGGTAAGATGGCCATTTTTACTATGTTAATCCTGCCAAGCCATGAGCATGGGAGATCTTTCCATCTTCTCATATCTTCCTCTAATTCTTTCTTCAGAGACTTGAAATTTTTTTCATACAAGTCTTTGACTTCCTTGGTTAGGGTTACGCCAAGGTACTTTATGTCATTTGTGGCTATTGTGAATGGTGTTGTTTCTCTAATTTCTTTCTCAGCCCTTTTGTCTTTTGTATACAGGAGTGCTACTGATTTTTTTGAGTTAATTTTATATCCGGCCACTTTGCTGAAGGTGTTTATCAGCTGTAGGAGTTCCCTGGTAGAGTTTTTGGGGTCACTCATATATACTATCATATCATCTGCAAATAGTGATAATTTGACTTCTTCCTTTCCCATCTGTATCCCCTTGATCTCCTTCGACTGTCTTATTGCTCTAGCAAGGACTTCCAGCACTATGTTGAAGAGATATGGAGACAGTGGGCAGCCTTGTCTTGTCCCTGATTTCAGTGGGATTGCTTTAAGTTTCTCTCCGTTCAGTTTGATGTTGGCTATAGGCTTGCTGTATATCGCCTTTACTATGTTTAGATATGTGCCTTGTATCCCTGAACTCTCCAGTACTTTAAACATGAATGGATGTTGGATTTTGTCAAATGCTTTTTCAGCATCTAGGGAGATTATCATGTGGTTTTTTTCTTTCAGTTTGTTAATATGGTGGATCACATTTATGGATTTCCGTATATTGAACCACCCCTGCATACCTGGGATGAAGCCTACTTGGTCATAGTGGATAATATCTTTGATGTGTTCTTGGATCCGGTTTGCAAGTATTTTGTTAAGTATTTTTGCATCAATGTTCATAAGGGAGATTGGCCTCAAATTCTCTTTCTTTGTTGAGTCTTTGTGAGGTTTAGGTACCAAGGTGATTGTGGCTTCATAGAATGAGTTTGGTAATGTTCCTTCTGTTTCTATTTTGTGGAATAGTTTGAAGAGAATTGGAGTTAGCTCTTCTTTGAAGGTCTGGTAGAATTCTGCACTGAAGCCATCTGGTCCTGGGCTTTTTTTGGATGGGAGACTTTTGATGACTGCTTCTATTTCTTTGGGGGATATAGGACTATTTAGTTGATTTACCTGGTCCTGATTCAGCTTTGGTGAGTCAAATCGATCAAGAAAATTGTCCATTTCATTTAGATTTTCAAATTTTGTGGCATATAGACTTTTGAAGTAAGTCCTAATGATTGTTTGGATTTCCTCAGTGTCTGTAGTTATGTCCCCCTTTTCATTTCTGATTTTGTTGATTTGGGTGGTGTCTCTCTGCCTTTTAGTTAGCTTGGCTAAGGGTTTGTCTATCTTGTTGATTTTCTCAAAGAACCAGCTCTTGGTTTCATTGATTCTTTGAATTGTTTTATTTGTTTCTAATTGATTGATTTCAGCCCTGAGTTTGATTATTTCCAGCCGTCTACTCCTTTTTGGTGTGTCTGCTTCTTCTTTTTCTAGGGTTTTTAAGTGGGCCATTAAGTTGCTTGAATGAGCTGTCTCGAATTTCTTCTTGAAGGCACTTAGTGCTATGAAATTTCCTCTTAGCACTGCTTTCATTGTGTCCCACAAGTTAGGGTATGTTGTGTCTTCATTTTCATTGAGTTCTAGAAAGGCTTTAATTTCTTTCTTTATTTCTTCCCTGACCCAGCTGTCATTTAGTAACAAGTTGTTCAGTTTCCATGAGTGTGTAGGCTTTTTGCTATTTCTGTTGTTGTTGAAGTCCAGCTTTATTCCATGGTGATCAGACAGGATACAAGGGATTATTTCAGTCTTCTTGTATCTGTTGAGGCTTGCTTTGTGACCAACTATATGGTCTATTTTGGAGAAGGTTCCATGAGGTGCTGAGAAGAAGGTAAATTCTTTTGTGTTTGGGTGTAAAGTTCTGTAGATGTCTGTGAGGTCCATTTGATTCATGACCTCTGTCAGAGATATTGTTTCTTTGTTTAATTTCTGTTTTGTTGACCTGTCCTTTGTTGAGAGTGGGGTGTTGAAGTCTCCCACTATTAATGTGTGGGGATCTATATGTGGTTTAAATTTTATCAATGTTTCTTTTACAAATGTGGGTGCTCTTGTATTTGGGACATAGATGTTCAGGATTGTGATGTCTTCCTGGTGGAATTTTCCCTTGATGAGTATGAAGTGTCCTTCCTCATCTCTTTTTATTATTTTTGGTTGAAAGTCTATTTTATCAGATATTAGAATGGCTACTCCTGCTTGTTTCTTGGGTCCATTTGCTTGGAAAGTCATCTTCCAACCTTTTACCCTCAGGTAATGTCTATCTTTGTGTCTTAGGTGTGTTTCTTGTATGCAACAGATTGCTGGGTTTTGTTTACGTATCCATTCTGTTAATCTGTGTCTTTTTACTGGAGAGTTGAGTCCATTGATGTTGAGAGAGATTAATGACCAGTGGCTGTTAGATCCTTTGATTTTGATGTTGGCTGTGTTCATAAGTTTGTGTGCTTGGTTGCTTTTTGTTTTGCTGTAGTAAGGTTAATTATTTCCTGTGTTTTCTTGACAGAAGCTAATTTTCTTGGGTTGTATTTTCCCTTCCAGTGTCTTCTGTAATGCTGGATTTGTGTGTAGGTATTGTTGAAATTTGTTTTTGTCATTGAATATCTTGTTTTCTCCGTCTATGAGGACTGAGAGTTTTGCAGGGTATAGTAGCCTGGGTTGACATCTGTGTTCTCTTAGGGTCTGCATGATATCTGTCCAGGCCCTTCTGGCTTTCATAGTTTCTGTTGAAAAGTCAGGTGTGATTCTAATGGGTTTGCCATTATATGTTACTTGGCCTTTTTCCCTTGCAGCTTTTAGTATTTTTTCTTTGTTCTGTATACTTCCTGTTTTGATTATTATGTGGCGGGAGGATTTTCTTTTCTGGTCAAATTTGTTGGGTGTTCTGTAGGCCTCATGTATCCTTATTGGCTTCTCCTTTAACTTGGGGAAATTTTCTTCAATGATTTTGTTGAAAATATTTTCTGGGCCTTGGAGAAGGGAGTCTTCTTTTTCCTCTATTCCTATTATTCTCAAATTTTGTCTTTTCATATTGTCTTGGATTTCTTGGACGGTCTGTGTCAGGAATTTTTTGGATTTCACATTTTCTTTGACAGATACATCGATTTCTTCCATTGTATCTTCTACACCTGAGATTCTTTCTTCCATTTCTTGTATTCTGTTGGTTATGCTTACCTCTGTAGTTCCTGTTTTCTTCCCTAAATTCTTCCTCTCCATTATTTCCTCCATTTGTGTTTTCTTTAATTTTTCTAGTTCTATCTTCAGGTCTTGAGTTGTTTTGTTTACTTCCTTCACCTGTCTGCTTGTATTTTCCTCTTTTTCTTTTAGTTCCTTCAACTCTGTCTCTTTGATTTCTTTCAGTGATTTAATTATTTCTTCTCTGAAGGCCACAAGCTGTTTGGCTGCATCTTCCCGTATTTCTTCACGGATGGCCCTAATTTGCTTGTCTTTATCTTCCTCCATTTCTTTACGGATAGCCATGATCTGTTTGGTTTTATCTTCCTCTAATTCTTTACGTATTTTATTTGTCTCCTCTATTATCCTCTTCATCAACATAGATGTAAGGTCCTCTTCTTGATTTTCTATTATGCTGCATTGTTCAGGGCTGTTCGCCCCTGGATGGCTGGGTTCTGGAGATGCCATATTGCTCTGTCTTTTGTTGGTTGAGCCTTTACGCTGACCTCTACCCATTGGGCTGATTTAGGTTTTGGCTGTTAGTTTCTGTGCTTCCTGGAGTCCTGAGGTAGGGAGTATCCCCTTGGCCGGAAGATGATTTTTCCTGAAGGAGTCCTTCTCTGATTTTTGGTTATGGTCACTGTATGGCCAGTGTTTCTCTGGAGATGCCACTGCTCACCTCAGGTTTATAGCCCTGAGTAGTAGCTGTGGTCTATGTTAGGCAGGGGGGGATCTCCTCTTACCCATAAAATTTCTCAAGACAGCTGCCCCACTGCTGGGTTTCTTGTTATAAATTTAGTGTGCTGCTGCTCACTAAATTTCCATGTACAGTCCTCTTGAAGAAACTGCTGATTCCCTAGCTATGGGGTTTTCTCCCAACAGGGAAACTCAGTCTGTTATCCTGGGGCGCACAGTTCTGTCTGAGAAAGTGGGAGGTGCACTCAGCAAGTCTCTGGGCCAAAGGCTGATTGCTCTGCTCTGGACCTGGAGAATGTGCACCTAGGTTGATTTGGCACCTGGGGGCACTGTTCTGGTCTGGAGGCTGGGTGCCTCACTCTGGACCAGAAGCTGTGTGTCTCTGTCTGGGATGGCGGCTACAGGCACTGCTCTGGTCCAGACGCTGTGGGTGCAGCCCCCCTGAAGGATCAGGGATTCCTACAGTTTTGGCAGTCCAGCCAGGGACAACTGGCCGATCCCTGGCACAGTATCTGAGGGCTGCTGTAATGGCTCTTCGACTCCTGCAGGTCCGAGGATGCAGCTGTGTGTCCCAGTGCCCCAGGGGAACGCAACAATGGCGGCAGAGCACAGCGCTTCTGCCTGCACTAGAGTCTGCGTGAGTCCAGGAAGTGTTTTGGTGCTGGGTGTCCTAAGCGTTAGAGCTGCTGACCCCCTCCGCTGGGGGTTTCCTCCTGCCAGAGACACGCAGTCTGGTGCTCTGTTGCCCTGGTGCCCACAGTTCTATCTGAGGCGGCGAATCACGCGCGCAGGCAGGGCTCTGTGCAGGCAGGCGCCTTTGTCCCTCCCGGCTCTGGGTCCGGGCTGGCTCCTGGGGCACCCGCGGAACCCGAGTCTTTTCCAGGGGATGTCTGGGTAACCTGGGGTCGGTCCCAATTGTTTCCTGCTCCGTGGGGTTATCTCTCGACTGGGAGATCCAGTCTATGGTGTTGTGGGCCCACAGTTCAGTCTGGGACCATGACCAGATCGCGCTGGCGGGTAGCTCTGGGCTGGCGACCAAGCGCCTGGCGGAACGGGGATCTCTTCCGCGGTTTTGCCGGGTGAGTTAAAGCTGATCGAATCCCCCACCGTGGGGTATCCTCTCACCTGAGAAACACAACCACTTGTGTTTTATGGCCGCGAGTTCTGATTGCTGGTCACTGTGCCAATCCTGCTGTGCTGCTCCTCAGAATGAGAGTCCTCCCGGTGCTGCCATCTTGCCCCGCCTCCCCTTTCTTTTTACATGGGAGATTTTCGATTAAAAATTCTATTTCCTTGGGGGATGTAAGATTATTTAATTTATTTATGTGAACTTGATTCATCTTTTGTAAGTGGAATCATTCAAGAAAATTGTCCATTTCATTTAGATTTTTTTAATTTTGTGGCATATAGGCTTTTGAAGAAAGACCTAATGATTGTTTGAATTTCTTCCATGTCCATTGTTATGTACCCTTTTCATTTCAGATTTTGTTGATTTGGATAGTGTCTCTCTGCCCTTCTCTGTCTTCTATCCCTTTACTATCAGGTAATATCTATCTTTGTGGCTTAAGTGTGTTTCTTGTATGCATCAGATTTTTGGGTCTTGCTTGCACATCCATTCCTTTAGTTTGTGAGTTCATTGATGTTAAGAGAGATTAATAACCAGTAGCTGTTAGATCCTTTGATTTTGCTACTGGTTGTGGTTTGTGTGCTTGGCTACTTTTAGTTTTGCTGCACTGAGGTTATTTATTTCCTGTGTTTTCCTTAATGTTGTTATTTTTCTTCAGCTGTATTTTTCCTTCTAGTGTTTTTTGTAATGCTGTATTTGTGTATAGGTATTGTTTAAATTTGCTTTTGTCCTTGAATATCTTGTTTCCTCCATCTATGATGATTGAGAGTTTTGCTGTGTAAAGTAGCCTGGGCTGATATCTATGTTTTCTTAGGGTTTGTACTATAGCCATCCAGGTCCTTCTGGCTTTCAAAGCTTCTGTTGAGAAGTCAGGTGTGATTCTGATAGTTTGCCATTATATGTTACTTGGTACTTGGCCTTTTTCCCTTGCAGCTTTTTGTATTGTTGTTGTTGTTGTTCTCTTTTGATTATTATGTGGTGGGAGGATTTTCTCCAGTTTAATTTATTAAGTGTTCTGTAGGCCTGTTGTATGCTTATAGGCCTCTTCTTTAAATTGGGAGATTTTCTTCTACGATTTTTTTTAACATATTTTCTGGGCATTGGAGACAGGAATCTTCTTTTTCCTCTATTCCTATTACTCTTAGGTTTTGTCTTTTCATGTTGTCTTGGATTTCACGGATGGTTTGTGTCAGGAATTTTTGGGATTTATTATTTTCTTTGCTGGCTACATCCATTTATTCCATTGTATCTTCCATATTTGAGAATCTTTCTTCCATCTCTTGTAGTCTGCAGGTTATGCTAATCTCTGTAGTTCCTGTGTTCTTTTCTATGTTCTTTCTCACCATGGATTCCTCTGTTTGTGTTTTCTTTAATTTTTCCAATTCTATTTTCAGATCCTGAACCATTTTTTTTAATTTCTTTTACCTGTCTGACTGTATTTTCCTTCATTTCCTTCACCTGTTTGTTTGAACATTCCTCTGTTTCTTTTATTTCTTTCAGTGATTTAATCATTTTCTCTCTGAAAGCTACAAACTGTTTTACTGCAGTCTCCTGCATTTCTTTACTGATGGTCATAATCTGTTTGACTTTATCTCCCTCTAATTCTTTACACATTTTATTTGTTTCCTCCATTATTTTCTTCATAAACATAGATGTAAAGTCATCTTCTTAAATTCCACTTATGTTAGGATGTCCAGGGCTGGCTGTCCCTGGATAACTGGGTTCTGGGGATGTCATATTGTTTTACCTTTTGTTGGTTGTGCTTTAACAGTAGCCTCTACCCATATTGGTGTCTCAGGTGTGGGCTGTTAATTTCTGGTGCCTGCTGGAATCCTGGGATTCCAAGAGAATCCCCTTGGTAAGGTTCTGAAGGAGGCCTCCTCAGCTCTTTGAGTGTGGTCAATGGATTGGTGGTGCTTCTCCAAAATTGGCACAGTTCATCTCAGTTGAAGGACCTGTGTGGTAACTATGGTTCTTGGTAGTCAGGAAGGCTCTCCTCTTTCCAGGAGAAGTCCTGGAGACAGCTGCCTCTCTGTGTTTCTTGCTTAGAACATATTGAGCTGCTACCTTTGCTCCTTTATTGTGTTTTCTGAGCATAGTCCACTTGAAGAACCAGGGAGTCCAGTGGTTTTTCAGTTTAGCTAGAGATAACTGGTGCACTTTGGAACAGTGTCTGGGGGCTGATCCAATGGTCTCAGGCTTCTGTAGGTCTGAGGTTAGAGCTACGTGCCCCAGTACCTTAGTGGTAACAAGTGGCAGTTGAGCACAGTGCTCATGTGTGTAGCCAGAGGCCAGAGCATGGAGTCTGTGGGACCCAGCAAGAACCCAGCGGGAACCCAGTGGGAACTCAGCAAGAACCCAGAGAGAACCCAGTGAGAACCCAGCGGGAACCCAGAAACTCTTCTGGAGATGGGTGTCTGGAGGTCGGTCCTGATATATCCCCCACTGTGTTGGTTCCTCCCAAAAAAAGACCTAGTGTGCAGTGTTTTGGCATCCACAGTTTCATCTCAGATGGCAAGTAGAGCATGCAGGCAGAGTGACTCTGCCTTGTTATGGACTGGGCTCCTACAGGAACCTGGCTGGGTTGGGGGTGGGAGGGTGGGAGTTGTGGTGCCCTGAGTTTGGGCCTGCTGTTTCCCACACTGTGGGTTTTCCTTCTGACAGAAAAAGACAGTCTCTGGTGCCCTGGGGCCCACATTTCTGTCTGGGACAGTGAGTCAGGTGCACAGCAGTTCTCTAGGCTGGCAGCTGAGTATCAGCTGGACCCTGGTACCTTTTGCAGGGGTTGTCTGAGTGTCCTGGGGTTGTTTCCTGATTGCTTCCTTCACCGTGGGGTTTTCTCCAGACTGGAAATCCCAGTCTCAGGTGTTGTGGGACCAACAGTTCAGGCATGCAGGCATGCGACTCTGGGCTGGTGACCAAGTGCAAGCTGGGACTTGGTACTCTTCCAGGAGTTTAGCTGCATGAACTGAACCCAATTGATTCCCACAACATGGGCTTTCCTCTCACCTGGGAAGCACAGTCTTTGGTGTGTTAGGGCCAAGAGTTCTATGTGTTAGCCACTCTCTGTCCCTGCTGTTCTGCTGGTCAGAAACAGTGTCCTCCTGGTGCTGTCACCTTAGATCCTCATTATGACTATTTTAATAATTCTCATTAAAATCTTTGCCAATATTAATTTTACTTTGTTTATTAAAATATTTAAGCTAATTTCCTACTGCTCTACATGTATGTTTTCTTCCTATTCTCATAACTAAATACTGAAAATACTTTTATGATAATGGGCTAGCTAATAAGTCTTAAGAATGAATGTGTAGAAAGGAAATTTGGGTATGTGAGGTTCTTTGTCATGGTTACCAAACCATTTAATAATTAAGCTTTTAAAGCACAAGATTCATTTATCCAGTGGTATGGATTAGAATCAGGGTCCAACTTTCTGCACTGAGTTACATACTAAACCTCAATAAAATACATTTTAGTATGATTAATACTACATAGTTTCTATCTTCGTGCTTTTATATTCTTATACATATTCACTGAAGGAAATCTACTGTTGGTAAAGTAATAGAGTCCCTATCTTGGAGCTTACCATACAGCTTGCCAACAGGAACAAGATGGCTGAGGAGGAGAAGGGAAAATGGAGAAACAGAAACTGAAAATTTGTTTGCATGACTTGCTTTATAACAACACCCTTGGATACTCTATTAGTTCCTTGTTTCACTGATGTGACAAAATAACTGAGAAGAGCAACTTCATGTGAGGACAGTAAATTCTGGTTCACATTTGAAGGGAGCTAATGCATCATGCCCAAGAGGAGGTTGGGTGAAAAGCATACTCAGCTTATTTTCAAGCATTAGTATATCTAGAACCTCAACCCATGTAATGAAGCCAAACATTGCTATAGTGCTACACTTACACTATTTCAGAAGTTTTTCCACCTCAGTTGATCTAATTGAAGCTTATCCCACAGGCATCTGGTGAGGTTTATCTTTTGGAGATTCTAGATCATATCAAGTGGGCAGATAATTTAAACCAATTCACAGGGTAAGCAGTGCAACCTCATGAAAGCAGTAGCTCATTCTCAAGAGATATTGAGTTTCTCCTAAGAACTCTTAAGTTTCTCCTAAAAGTTCCTCCTAAAATATCTGTTTAAGTATTTCTTACAAGTTACCATGTTTTCACTCTTCAAAGCGAGTTAGAAGAGGACAAACCATAAGCTACCAGTGCAATTTATATCTGTTTAAATTGTCTTATCAGAACCTTCTCTAAGTCTCAATGTCTTTATATAATTTTAAAACAATGTTCATAAACAATCCAAGTGACAAATGGATTTCTCTGTTTTCTTTTTATTCTTAGACTAGATTTTTCTTCACCTTTATAATAACATGTATTGATTTTTATCAATGGTATTTGATGGTACTTATTCATTTGTATTTCTTATATTTCTTTTTTACAATGACAGTTACATGTGTAGTCTAATTTGTCTTCTCTCTCACTAAATTTAGCCTGTTTCCTGGAAATATTTTTATTTAATATAATTTTAAATGTGCATATGTGTTTTACATAAATTAGAAATATCTATATAACAATCCTCCTGTCAGAAATTTATTTTCTCTGCTAGTAAAGTCTTTCAGAGACCCTCTATGGTAGGCTCCTGTCCTGTTTCTTGTTTTCTCCTACTTCCAATGTCTATCTCATTTGTCTTTCTAAGTGAGGACTGATCATCTTACCCTGGGTCCTGCTTCTTGCTTAGCTTCTTTAAGGATACAGGTTTTAGTATGTATATCCTATCTTTTAGGTCTAGTATCCACTTATAAGTGAGTATATACTGTGTGTGTCTTTCTGCTTCTGGGATACCTCATTCACGATGATCTTTTCTAGACCCTACCATTTGCCTGCAAATTTCATGATTTCCTTTTTTTTTTTTTAATTGCGAGTAGTATTCCATTGTGTAAATGTACCACAATTTCTGTAACCATTCCTCCATAGAGGGCCATCCAGGGTTCTTTCCAGGTTCTGGCTATTACAAGTACAAAGCAGATGCTGACATTCATAACCAAACCTTGGGCAGGGTGCAGGAAATCTTATGAAAGAAGGGGTAGTTAATAAGACATGGAGAGGACAGGAGCTCCACAAGCATCAAACATATCTGGGCACAGGAGTCTTTTCTGAAAATGATTCTCTAACAAGGAATCATGCATGGATCTAACCTAGAACCCCTTCTCAGACATAGCCCATGGCAGCTCAGTATCCAAGTTGGATACCCCAGTAAGTTAAACAGGGATTGACACTGACATGAACTCAGTTGCTGGCCCTTTAACTTCCCCCCCATCCCAAGGGAGGAGCAGCCTTGCTAGGCCACACAGGAGGCCATTGAAGCTAGTCCTGATGAGACCTGACAAGCTAGGGTCAGAGGAAGGGGAGAAGGACCTCTCTATCAGTGGACTTAGAGAAGGGCAGGGAGGAGATGAGGAAGGAACAGTAGGATTGGGAGGGAATGTGGGAGGGGGCTACAGCTGGGATACAATGTAAATAAACTGTAATTAACATAAAAAACAAAAGCTTAATTAAAATTTTTATTTTCTTTTTGTTTTAACTAATTAAGTAATAAAGGATCTACTTAAAATTTAGTTTATGTTTCTAATGAATGAACATATTTAATTCCTGTATGAAATTCCATTGAATATTAAATTGTTGCAAACTATTTATGCTTATTTAGTAATTTATAACTATCATTCTGAATTACTTTTAGATATTTCAAATATTTCAGGTAATTAAATTATATTTGTGTTATTTTTATATTATAATTTTCAGACTGTTTTGTTTTTTAAAATATTTTTTCACTCCCAAATTGATTCTTAAGTACTTTGCAATATGCTCCTTTTTTGTTTTGTTTTTACCAAAATACTAAGGAATACACAGGATAAAATTATCCACTGGAAGAAGCTCCAGGTTTTTTGAAGGAATGGTTCTATGATACCACTGTCACATCCAGACAGCCTCTTGTTGAATAAAGGCTCGCAGAAGTATGTCCTGGGAGAGAATGTGATTTTAACTCCTAACTGGCAACTACTGGTATCTCTTCATGGGCTAACCATTACATGACTGTGCTACGCAGGGTCTCCTTCATGTTTATGGTATAATTTAACCATGGTGCACATGCCCTTTGTCTTGTTTTCCTGAAGGGAAACTGATTGCCATTTTATGATTTCTGAGTAAAACTGTAATTTAACTTCTTACTTCTTGACTCTGTTCGAAAAGACTTCTGTCCTCATTTGCCACCTTAGTAGACTTTATTGACTTCTCTCATGCTGTAAACCAAACATTCACTTTGGTTTATGTAAAGTATATTAATCTCAAACCATGCATGTTATCCTTTCTCATTTACATTTGCAATGAACCAACTGAAGGAAGAAATTACATAAATGAATCACTCCGAATTCTAATTTCTCTTCTGTTTTCACTGCATCACTACAACCATGATCATGCCTTCTATTTCTAACTGGTATGCAAGGACACAGTGTTCCCTTGGAATAACTTCTCATAAATGTCTATCCGTGTTGAGTGGTTAGTGGTTGGGTTCATGATCTCCAGTACTTCAAGAAGCACACGCGAGAACACAGAGAATGAAAAATCTTCTATAGTATGTGTAGGATACCTCTTATTTCAAATGCTATCTGAGGGGTTTGTGGTTGGAGTCATGATCTCCAATTCTTCAACAAATACCTGTGAGAGCACAGAGAATAAAAAAAAAATCTTATAGGTATGTGTAGGACTCTCCTATTTCCAATTTTTGTTCCTGGTATTCACATATAATAACTAAGATACACTATGTCATAGACACTCTTTTCTCTGAAGCTTTATTTCTAAAACAAATTTTAATAAATTTTTTATTTAAATTAATTACAGTTTATTCACTTTGTATCCCAGCTGTAGCCACCATTTTTTAGTTTTTATATTAATTATAGTATTGATGATCAGTTCTCATGTCAGTTACAAAATTTGTATCTCAGTTGCTTTAGATATTGAGCCACCATTTCAGGCCACTGTGCACATTCTTACAATTGGAATCTACTTCCAACTTCATCATGTGTGATGCTTAATTTTGATTGTTAATGGTATTTTATCTGGATCCATCTATGATACAGTTCTCTAAGCACAACTCTGCAGGATTATTTCAATTATGTTGCCTTCTGTCCATGCTTCTGAGCAATTAACTGGATTAGGTATTCACGGCGAGAAAACTATAACAACCATTATTGGGCTGTGAAATTACAAGCATGATTTCCAGAATGCATAAACAGGAGAAAGCTCAGTGAGTATGAACCGTCATTGCCCTCTGTTTCTTTTTTATTATTTATTTTTATTTATTTCACTTTATTCACTTTGTATCCCCCCATAAACCCTTCCCTCCTTCCCTTCTAGTCCCACCTTCCCTCCACCTTCTTCATGCATGGCCCTCCGAAAATCCACTGATAGGGGAGTTCCCCCTCTCCTTTCTTCTGAAATTAGTCTATCAGATCTCATCAGGAGTGGCTGCATTGTCATCTTCTGCATCCCCTGCTTCTTAACTAAGTCAGCCACTTCACTTGCTGTGACCTCCTGACATCAGACCTGCCCTATAGTGATACCATAAGCCCACAAACACTGAGCCAAATGTATTTCTAATGTAAATAATATTCTAAAGCACTTTTTCACACCAAGAGGGAAATAACTTACAAATAAAAATGTTATTATAAAGCCCAGTTTGAGTCAGGTTTTGTGGTATACCCCCTTTGTTGATTCTTTGCCTTTGGGACTCTTTGGTGGCTAGAGTCTGAAAGAATTTGGTCAGAGAAATCCCCCATTTTCATTTATTAAGAAGAACTTAACATGCCATTCTGATGGGAGTTTAGAATATTTAATAAATTGATTCTTGTGGCTCTATCACATGAACGCACCTTCCTGAGTAACTGAGATGGATGAGAAGACTGTCAAATGGAATTTTTCAAATATGACATTTATTACAATAAAAGTATTTAATATACAACATAAATGAAATAGAAGTGAAACATTGTAAAGAATAATAAAGTGAAATAGAGAACATTAGGAATGTATTATAATGTGGGATAAAAGGAAGGGAAGGATGTAGGCAAATGGAATTTTGTTGAATCCATTATTCAGTTTAATAAACTGAAGGTAAGTAAGGTTGCTTGGACAATCCAAAAGCTTCTTCAGTTATCATTCTCCACAGGATGATCAATTGTACTGGAGAAGAAAATTGTTCCAATATTCACTGTCAAATGAAACAAAAAATATCATGATAAAAAGCATTCTCAGAAGACAGATTCCACTCAATTCAGATAAAATGAGTTTTTCAGTCTATTTTTACAACTCTACACAGAAAATTTCATGTGTTTACAACACATCTGATTTTGAGAGGTCCTAATTGTTGATTCAGGTATGTTTTAGCTTATTTCTCATTCTTCACATATTTGTTGTAGTGGATCCTGTGAATCCAGTAGTTACATAATGCTAAGTGTTTGATAAGATTTATCTCCCATAAAAAATCAAACCAACATTAATGTTTTTGCAGGAGGATTGCACAGTTTGTTGACAGCTGCACAGGGCTTTATCTTCCAGAGTGTTTGAGTGGTTTTTGAATCAAATCATTGTCTCTAAGTGATCTTTCCAAAAGTAATAATTTCAGTATCCAAGATATCCTACATTGACTCAGGGACCAGGAGAAGGAAAGGTGAAAAACATAGCAGGTAATATTCTAGAATCCTTTCAGGGGCTAAATTAGGAAGACATCTGTCACACATACATGCATGCATATATGTGAGTATAAACATGCATGTGTGTATATGTGTTCAAGTGCATATGTATGTATGCTTATATTTATATTTTTTAAATACACTATTGTTTAAAAAGACTTTTCCCATGCTCTAATATCAAGATGTGGGCCAATACTGCTGTGATGCTAGTTACAGTTTTGTGAAATCAGGAGATGATGTCATCCTTCCATTCATCTGATTATTACTTTAAAGCTTCCTGTTACCTGTTAGAAAGTCCTCCTGAGAAGGAACAGATGTAAGCTTTAATTCTTCAGTATTATCATTTGGAAAGTTATTCTCACTTTGGTTATGGGCATCAGCCTTATCACAAGACTTATCAACAGCAGTGTATAAACCAGAGGAGTTCTTGATTTCCTCCACACTCCTTTGCACGTCTTTATACAATGTAGTAGTATCCTCTTCAAAGATCTTTGGAAAATAGTCAGTGAGAATTTTCATAAGGGAAACCTGTAAATCAACAGTACAGAAACAAGATTCTGTCATTTCACATTGTTTACAAATTTGATACCAGAGTCTTGAAATGACAAAAATATTACTAGTTACTACGTGCAGGTATGAACCCATGAAAAGAGTAAGAATAGCATGGGCACATATTTAATATATAGTCAGTAAAATACGGAAAAGTTTATCCTCACAACAATGACTGTTTTTGTTTAACTTTTATGTTTCTTCCCATGATACACCTCATTTTATATTTGACCAGGCTTTTACAAATTATTCATTTATTACAATTTATTCAAATTTCCCTACTATAGCCCACTCCCTGGTATCCTCTTAGAATCACACACCCTCCCTCTTCTCCTTCTATGCCCCTTCCCTAAGTCCTGTGATAGGGGAGAACCTCCTCCCAGCTCAGCAGGTAAAGTCTAGGCTCACAACCAAAAATAATTGACCAGTCTTAAACAAGGTAGCAAAGAAATAATTTTCAGGAATATCACACTTAGATGATTTTCTTATTTCATACACAAATAGTTCAGAATAGTGATCCTTCTTTGTTGTCTTATCTGACCATATAAAGGAATATATTTGAATAGAACTGTTTAGAAAAGAGAATCATTATTAGCAGTTAAGAGTGAAAATTATATTTCATTGTTCTTTTTGTACTGAACGTGAATTTTAATTAAGACTTGGATTTTAGGTTGCCAGTTGCTTGGTAGCTGAATAGAGCCAAGAAGAGTCCTGGATGCGACTGTCATTTCCTGTCCTGTACTACTGCACTGTACCATGACTTCTGTCCTGTTCACCTGATTCCTGAAAGGTGCTAGTTAAATATACCCCTTGCTTTCTTTTTATTTCTTTTCTTTCTTTTTTAACATATGATTTTATTGATTCTTTGTGAATTTTCCATCATGTACCCAAAACCCACAAATTTCCCAATCCTTCCATTACTGCTCTCCACCCATTAAATCTCACAAAAGAAAATTTAAAAAAAATTATATATATATATATAATTTTTATTATCACGTGTCTGTATAAATCACTAAATCATTTCATGTAACCTGTGTTGTGCCACTGTGTGTCACACTAATATCTTTTTTCTCAAACAGCTCAGTTTGCAAATGTTTACTAAATGAGTCAATGCTCTGAGTCAGAGCCTATTGGTTTGTGCTACACCATCAATAATAGATCCTCTCAGAGATTCTGGATATCCAAATGTTGCCCCTAGCCATGGATTTTCAGCAGCTTTGGTTGTTCTGGACCAGCCTTTTCACATGCTCCAAAAGTTCATAGATGGAGATGTTGGGTTGGGCCAGCTCAAAGTCTTGGATCTGGGTAGTAGATTAGTCACCTTGCCAACTCTCCTGCAAACCATGCCACCAGGGCCAAATCTGCTGCACCTTTTTCAAGAAGGCACACCCCATACTTTCTTTTTTTTTTTAGTTCATATATATATTTTTTTAATTTTATTTTTCTTTTTAGTTACATTTTGTTAACTCTGTGTCTCAGCTGTATCCCGCTTCCTCATTCCCTCCCCCTCCCCAACTCCCTCCCTGGTCTCCTCCCTGCCCCTTTCCAAGTCCACTGATAGGGGAGGACCTCCTCCCCTTTCATTTGACCCTGTTTAACCAGGTATCTTCAGGGCTGGCTGCAAAGTCCTCCTCTGGGGCCTAACAGGACTGCTCATCGCCTGCGGGGGGGGGGGGTCAAAGAGCCTGCCCTTGAGATCCTGTTAGAAATAGTCCTTGTTCCCCTTACTTTGGAAAACTACTTGGTTACTGAGCTACCATGGACCACATTCGAGCAGAAGTTTTAGGTTATATCCATAGATGGTCCTTGGTTGAGTGTCAGTCTCAGAAAGACCCTGTGCCAGGATATATTTGGTCCTTGTAGAGCTCCTATCCTTTCCATATCATACTAACTCCCCTTCATTCATATGATTCCCTGCACTCTCCCGAGGGTTTGGTTATGAGACTTAGTGTCTGCTTTGAAACATTGCTAGGTAGAGTCTTTCAGATGCGATATGTGGTAGACTCCTGTCATACTTTCAATGCACATCCCATTTGTCTTTCTAAATGAGGATTGACCAGCTTCACCTGTGTCCACTTTCTTGATTATCTTCTTTAGGTGTGTAGATTTCATTATGTTTATCATATCTTGTAGGTCTATATAAGCGAGTATATACCAAGTTTGTCTTTCTCCTTCTGGGATACTTCACTCAGAATGATCTTTTGTAGATCCCACCACTTGCCTGCAAATTTCATGATTTCCTCCTTTTTTGATTGCTGAGTAGTATTCCATTGTGTAAAAATACCACAATTTCTGTATCCATTCCTCTGTTGATGGACATCTGGGTTGTTTCCAAGTTCTGGCTATTACAAATAAAGCTGCTAAAAACATGGTTGAACAAATGTCCTTGTTGTGTACTTAAGCAAATTTTGGGTATATACCTAGGAGTGGTATAGCTGGGTCTTGAGGTAGCACTACTCCTAGTTGTCTGAGAAAGCGCCAAATTGATTTCCAAAGTGGTTGAACCAGTTTACATTCCCACCAGCAATGGAGGAGGGTTCCCCTTTATCCACAACCTCTCCAACATGTGCTATCACTTGAGTTTTTCATCTTGGCCATTCTGATAGGTGTAAGGTGAAATCTCAGGGTCGTTTTGATTTGCATTTCCCTAATGGCTAATGAGGTTGAGCATTTATTTAAGTGTTTCTCTGCCATTCGATGTTCCTCTTTCGAGAATTCTCTGTTTAGCTCTGTTCACCATTTTTTTTAATTGGATTACTTGGTTTGTTGCTTTTCTGCTTCTTTAGTTCTTTATATATACTGGATATTAGCCCTCTGTCAGATAAAGGGTTGGTGAAGATCCTTTCCCAATCTGTAGGCTGTCTTTTTGTTTTGATGACAGTGTCTTTTGCTTTACAGAAGCTTTTCAGTTTCATGAGGTCCCATTTATTGATTGTTGCTCTTAGAGCCTGTGCTGTTGGTGTTCTGTTCAGGAAGTTGTCTCCTGTGCCAATGAGTTCTAGGATGTTCCCCACTTTTTTTTCCAACTGATTTAGAGTATCTGGTTTTATGTTGAGGTCCTTGATCCACTTTGACTTTAGTTTTGTGCAGGATGATAAATATGGATCTATTTTCATTTTTCTGCATGTAGACATCCAGTTGGTCCAGCACCATTTGTTGAAGATGCTGTCTTTTTTCCATTGAATGGTTTTGGTTTCTTTGTCAAATACTGAGTATTCATAGGTGTGTGGGTTTATTTCTGGGTCTTCTATGCAGTTCCATTGATGCTCCTTTCTGTTTCTATGCCAATACCATGCAGTATTTATTACTGTTGCCCTGTAGTACAGCTTGAGATCAGGGATGGAAATACCTCCCGATGATCTGTTGTTACAGGATCATTTTGGAGATTCTGGGGTTTTTGTTTCTCCATATGAAGCTGAGAATCTTTTTTTTCAAGGTCTGTAAAGAATTGAGTTGGTATTTTGATGGGAATTGCATTGAATCTGTAGATTGCTTTTGGCAGGATGGCCATTTTCACAATGTTAATCCTACCAATCCATGAGCACGGGTGATCTTTCCATCTTCTGATATATTCTTCGATTTCTTTCTTCAGAGACGTGAAGTTTTTCTCAAACAGGTCATTCACTTGATTGGTTAGAGTCACCCCAAGGTACTTTATGTTATTAGTGGCTATTGTGAAGGGTGTTGTTTCGCTAATTTCTTTCTCAGCCCTTTTGTCTTTGGTATACAGGAGGGCTTCTGATTTTTTTGAGTTGATTTTATATCCTGCCACTTTGCTGAAGGTGTTTATCAACTGAAAGTGATCTCTGGTTGAATTTTTGGGGTCGCTCATGTATACTATCATATCATCTCCAAATAGTGACAGTTTAAACCTCTTCCTTTCCAATTTGTATCCCCTTGATCTCCTTTAGTTGTCTTATTGCTCTGGCTAGGACTTCAAGTACTATGTTGAAGCAGTATGGAGAGAGTGGGCAGCCTTGTCTTGTCCCTGATTTCAGTGGGATTGATTTAAGTTTCTCTCCATTGAGAAACTTTCTCTCCATTGAGTTGAGTTTGATGTTGGCTATAGGCTTACTGTATATTGCCTTTACTATGTTTAGATATGTGCCTTGTATCCCTGATCTCCCCCAAGACTTTAAACATGAATGGGTGTTGGTCTTTGTCAAATGCTTTTTTGGCATCTAAGGAGATGATCATGTGGTTTATCTCCTTCAGTTTGTTTATGTGGTGGATTACATTGATGGATTTCCATATGTTGAACCACCCTTGCATGCCTGGGATGAAGCCTACTTGGTCATGGTGGATGATATCTTTGTTCTTTTTTTTTTTCTTTTTATAATTTCTTTTTATTCTTTGGTGATTTCATATATGAATACAATGTATTTATTTATTTATTTATTTTTATTTTATTTTTCTTTTTAGTTACATTTTGTTAACTCTGAGTCCAAGCTGTATCCCCCTCCCTCATTCCCTCCCCAACCCCACACTCCCTCCCTGGTCTCCTCCCTGCCCCTTTCCAAGTCCACTGATAGGGGAGGACCTCCTCCCCTTTCATTTGACCCTGTTTTATCAGGTATCTTCAAGGCTGGCTGCAAAGTCCTCCTCTGTGGCCTAACAGGACTGCTCCTCCCCTGTGGGGGGGGAGGACAAAGAGCCTGCCCTTGAGATCCTGTTAGAAATAGTCCTTGTTCCCCTTGCTTTGGAAAACTACTTGGTTACTGAGCTACCACGGGCCACATCCCAGCAGAAGTTCTATGTTATATCCATAGATGGTCCTTGGTTGAGTGTCAGTCTCAGAAAAGGCCCTGTGCCCGGATATATTCCTTACTTGTAGAGCTCCTATCATTTCCATTTTATACTAACTCCCCTTCTTTCATATGATTCCCTGCACTCTGCCATGGTTTGGTTATGAGTCTTAGTGTCTGCTTTGAAACACTGCTAGGTAGAGTCTTTCAGATGCCTTTTGCTGTAGATTCCTGTCATACATTCAATGCACATCCCATTTGTCTTTCTAAATGAGGGTTGATCATCTTCACCCATGTACACTTACTTGATTATCTTATTTAGGTAGGTAGATTTCATTATGTTTATCATATCTTGTAGGTCTATATAAGCGAGTATATACCAAGTTTGTCTTTCTCCTTCTGGGATACTTCACTCAGAATGATCTTTTCTAGATCCCACCACTTGCCTGCAAATTTCATGATTTCCTCCTTTTTGATTGCTGAGTAGTATTGCATTGTGTAAAAACACCACAATTTCTGTATCCATTCCTCCGTTGATGGACATCTGGGTTGTTTCCAAGTTCTGGCTATTACAAATAAAGCTGCTAAAAACATGGTTGAACAAATGTCCTTGTTGTGTACTTAAGCAAATTTTGGGTATATACCTAGGATTGGTATAGCTGGGTCTTGAGGTAGCACTACTCCTAGTTGTCTGAGAAAGCGCCAGATTGACTTCCAAAGTGGTTGAACCAGTTTACATTCCCACCAGCAATGGAGGAGGGTTCCCTTTTCTCCACAACCTCTCCAACATGTGCTATCACTTGAGTTTTTCATCTTGGCCATTCTGATGGGTGTAAGGTGAAATCTCAGGGTCGTTTTGATTTGCATTTCCCTAATGGCTAATGAGGTTGAGCATTTCTTTAAGTGTTTCTCTGCCATTCGATGTTCCTCTTTCGAGAATTCTCTGTTTAGCTCTGTTCCCCATTTTTTAATTGGATTACTTGGTTTGTTGCTTTTCTGCTTCTTTAGTTCTTTATATATACTGGATATTAGCCCTCTGTCAGATAAAGGGTTGGTGAAGATTCTTTCCCAATCTGTAGGCTGTCTATTTGTTTTGATGACAGTGTCTTTTGCTTTACAGAAGCTTTTCAGTTTCATGAGGTCCCATTTATTGATTGTTGCTCTTAGAGCCTGTGCTGTTGGTGTTCTGTTCAGGAAGTTGTCTCCTGTGTCAATGAGTTCTAGGCTGTTCCCCACTTTTTTTGCCAACTGATTTAGAGTATCTGGTTTTATGTTGAGGTCCTTGATCCACTTGGACTTTAGTTTTGTGCAGGATGATAAATATGGATCTATTTTCATTTTTCTGCATGTAGACATCCAGTTGGTCCAGCACCATTTGTTGAATATACTGTCTTTTTTCCATTGAATGGATTTGGCTTCTTTGTCAAATACTGAGTATTCATAGGTGTGTGGGTTTATTTCTGGGTCTTCTATGCGGTTCCATTAATCCTCCTTTCTGTTTCTATGCCAATACCATGCAGTTTTTATTACTGTTGCCCTGTAGTACAGCTTGAGATCGGGAATGGAGATACCTCCAGATGATCTGTTGTTGTACAGGATCGTTCTGGAGATTCTGGGTGTTTTGTTTCTCCATATGAAGCTGAGAATCTTTTTTTCAAGGTCTGTAAAGAATTGAGTTGGTATTTTGATGGGAATTGCATTGAATCTGTAAATTGCTTTTGGCAGGATGGCCATTTTCACAATGTTAATCATACCAATCCATGAGCACGTGTGATCTTTCCATCTTCTGAGATCTTCTTCAATTTCTTTCTTCAAAGACTTGAAGTTTTTCTCAAACAGGTCTTTCACTTGCTTGGTTAGAGTCACACCAAGGTACTTTATGTAATTTGTGGCTATTGTGAAGGGTGTTGTTTCCCTAATTTCTTTCTCAGCCTTTTTGTCTTTGGTATACAAGAGGGCTTCTGATTTTTTTGAGTTGATTTTGAATCCTGCAACTTTGCTGAAGGTTTTATCAGCTGAAGAAGTTCTCTGGTTGAATCTTTGGGGTCGCTCATGTATACTATCATAACATCTGCAAATAGTGACACTTTGACCTCTTCCTTTTTGATTTGTATTCCCTTGGTCTCCTTTAGTTGTCTTATTGCTTTGGCTAGGACTTCAAGTACAATGTTAAAGAGATATGGAGAGAGTGGGCAGCCTTGTCTTGTCCCTGATTTCAGTGGGATTGATTTAAGTTTCTCTCCATTGAGTTTGATGTTGGCTATAGGCTTGCTGTATATTGCTTTTACTATCTTTAGGCATGTGCCTTGTATCCCTGATCTCTCCAAGACTTTAAACATAAATGGGTGTTGGACTTTGTCAAATGCTTTTTCAGCATCTAAGGAGATGATCATGTGGTTTTTCTCCTTCATTTTGTTTATGTGGTGGATTAAATTGATGGATTTCCGTATGTTGTACCACCCTTGCATTCCGGGGATGAAGCCTACTTGGTCATGGTGGATGATATCTTTGATGTGTTCTTGGATTCGGTTTGCAAGTATTTTATTGAGTATTTTTGCATCAATGTTCATAAAAGAGATAGGTCTGAAGTTCTCTTTTTTTGTTGGATCTGTGTGTGGTTTAGGTATCAAAGTGACTATGGCTTCATAGAATGAGTTTGGTAGGGTTCCTTCTGTTTCTATTTTATGGAATAGTTTGAGGAGAATTGGTGTTAGTACTTCTTTGAAGGTCTTGTAGAATTCTGCGCTGAAGCCATCTGGTCCAGGGCTTTTTGTGGAGGGGAGACTGTTAATGACTGCTTCAATTTCCTTGGGAGATATAGGACTATTCAGTCTTTCTACCTGATCTTGACTTAATT
>NW_026587280.1:0-2259 GCF_907164565.1 Psammomys obesus | reverse complement strand
GACAGTGTAAATGAACTGTTTTAAGTATATTTATTGATGATGACTAACTTGTTACTAAACCATGTACCTCCATGTTAGGTGTTTGATATGTGTTTGCAAGGCATTCCTCTAAGAAAGAATGCAAGGAAATCATACTTATGCAAGATCAATGATTAAATTGTTTACTCATTAGCACTATGAGGTAAAACTGCAATTTGTTTACTCTCCTACAACTCAGAAATTGCCAAAGATATTCACAGTAAATAGGTGATGAAATTATATCCAAAACATTATACTAATCAACTCGTCCATAGTAAAATGGGGTTACTCATATACTTGTAATAATATACCTAAGTTTTGTGAGAAGGGCCATTTTTTAGTCAAGAATTTTGTTATGGAAAATCCATAATCCCTATAGCATATGTCTGTGATGAACAAAAATCAAATGTGTGAATGCATCATGAAATCATGTCATTTATTATTATTCTTTTGATAGTTAGTTATATCGTCATGTATCACAATGAGTACCAGTCATTTTAATATATGTATATTGAAAGAAACAATGTACCACCCAGAACAACTAAAAGGTATAGTAGTCCTCATTTTGAGTAGATGTTTAAAAATTGATACCTATTATGCTTTATATGGACTATTTATAGCTGCCAGCAATACAAATAATGACACAGAGGCTTTTTAATATTTTAAAGCTTAGGCAATTTAACTGGGCTGATTCTGAACACCTTTTTTCCCTAACACAAACCTAGCACAGTGTCCCAATGCATGGCCAGTTCTACCTCTTTGTTCATGTTCATGTTCATGTTCATGTTCATCTGTTAACCTCACTGTCATGCTGGTGAGTGGCCTGTCATTTGCTTTCTTTTTCCCAGCAACCCTCTCTCACTCAGAAGTTCTGTCCTTCATTTTGTGCTCTGCTATCACTTATTAGCTCTTTCTTTTTTCCAATAAATAATTAAGGAAGGGCAAATGTTTACAAAATATTAGACAGGTGATCAGCCATAGAACTAACAAAATGATGCTTTCGTCATTACTTAGCTGATTGCTGGCTCAACAGTTAGCATTCACATATAATGGCACACTTTCTCACAGTATACACCATCATCAGTTAACTGTTTTTTCATCTTCGTTAGGAATTTTCACAAAATCACACTGCAAAAAATATAATTTTAGTTATATACAAATTATTCTTTTACTCAGAGTTATCTTTACATACTTAGTATGGCTCACAGTATGGGGAAAGTTATTAATCTATTCATTGTGTTAAAGCTCTGAGGTGTTACAGTTTTCTACAAATATGTGGTAAAACATCTCATAGAAGAAAGTATATGATAAATGTTAGCCAGGTAACAAATATTTTTATCATCACAGGTATTTTCAAATATGCAAAACAACCCGTAGAGAAGGAGAACACCGTGAATATAAAAATAATGATGAAAACTCAAAATGTAATTCTTCTTTACCTTTAATTCAAATTGTAAAATTAAGTCATGTGGCAAAAACATCCATTAGTGTAATGAATGTGGAAAAGCTGTCATATGTGCCAATTATCTTTGCAGGTATGAAAACAATCATAGTGGAGACAAACTCCGTGAAGATACTCAATATGAAGTCCTTGCACATCACAGTAGTCCGCACACATGTAAAAGTATGCATACTGGTTCAGATCACTATGAATGTAGTCAATATGGTAATGCCTTTGCACATAAAAGTCATGTCCTAAGACTCAAAAGGATACATAGAGTAGAGAGCCCTCATGAATGTAACAGTGATCTCTTAAGACATAAAGGAACTCAAACAGGAGAAAAAATTTATGAATGTAACCAATGTGGTAAAGCCTTGGCATATAATAGTGATCTCCAAAATCATAAAAGAACTCACACTGGAGAGAAACCTTATGAATGTATCCAATGTGGTAATGCCTTTACAAAGAAGAGTAGTCTCCTAGTACATAAAAGAACTCACACTGGAGAAAAACCTTATGAATGTATCCAATGTGGTAAAGCCTTTGCATGTAACACTGATCTCCAAAAACATAAAAGAATTCACACTGGAGAGAAACCTTATGGATGTAACCAATGTGGTAAAGCCTTTACACAGAACAGTCATCTCCTCATACATAAAAGAACTCACACTGGAGAGAAACCTTATGGATGTAACCAATGTGGTAAAGCCTTTGCACAGAACAGTCATCTCCTCATACATAAAAGAACTCACACTGGAGAGAAACCTTATGAATGTATCCAATGTGGTAAAGCCTTTGCA
>NW_026587279.1:0-1819 GCF_907164565.1 Psammomys obesus | reverse complement strand
CCCAGACATCCCCTGGAAAAGACTCGGGTTCCGCGGGTGCCCCAGGAACACAACAGGGCACCAGACTGCGTGTCTCTGGCAGGAGGAAACCCCCAGCGGAGGGGGTCAGCAGCTCTAACGCTTAGGACACCCAGCACCAAAACACTTCCTGGACTCACGCAGACTCTAGTGCAGGCAGAAGCGCTGTGCTCTGCCGCCATTGTTGCGTTCCCCTGGGGCACTGGGACACACAGCTGCATCCTCGGACCTGCAGGAGTCCAAGAGCCATTACAGCAGCCCTCAGATACTGTGCCAGGGATCGGCCAGTTGTCCCTGGCTGGACTGCCAAAACTGTAGGAATCCCTGATCCTTCAGGGGGGCTGCACCCACAGCGTCTGGACCAGAGCAGTGCCTGTAGCCGCCATCCCAGACAGAGACACACAGCTTCTGGTCCAGAGTGAGGCACCCAGCCTCCAGACCAAAACAGTGCCCCCAGGTGCCAAATCAACCTAGGTGCACATTCTCCAGGTCCAGAGCAGAGCAATCAGCCTTTGGCCCAGAGACTTGCTGAGTGCACCTCCCACTTTCTCAGACAGAACTGTGCGCCCCAGGATAACAGACTGAGTTTCCCTGTTGGGAGAAAACCCCATAGCTAGGGAATCAGCAGTTTCTTCAAGATGACTGTATATGGAAATTTAGTGAGCAGCAGCACACTAAATTTATAACAAGAAACCCAGCAGTGGGGCAGCTGTCTTGAGAAATTTTATGGGTAAGAGGAGATCCCCCCCTGCCTAACATAGACCACAGCTACTACTCAGGGCTATAAACCTGAGGTGAGCAGTGGCATCTCCGGAGAAACACTGGCCATACAGTGACCATAACCAAAAATCAGAGAAGGACTCCTTCAGGAAAAATCATCTTCCGGCCAAGGGGATACTCCCTACCTCAGGACTCCAGGAAGTACAGAAACTAACAGCCAAAACCTAAATCAGCCCAATGGGTAGAGGTCAGCGTAAAGGCTCAACCAACAAAAGACAGAGCAATATGGCATCTCCAGAACCCAGCCATCCAGGGGCGAACAGCCCTGAACAATGCAGCATAATAGAAAATCAAGAAGAGGACCTTACATCTATGTTGATGAAGAGGATAATAGAGGAGACAAATAAAATACGTAAAGAATTAGAGGAAGAGAAAACCAAACAGATCATGGCTATCCGTAAAGAAATGGAGGAAGATAAAGACAAGCAAATTAGGGCCATCCGTGAAGAAATACGGGAAGATGCAGCCAAACAGCTTGTGGCCTTCAGAGAAGAAATAATTAAATCACTGAAAGAAATCAAAGAGACAGAGTTGAAGGAACTAAAAGAAAAAGAGGAAAATACAAGCAGACAGGTGAAGGAAGTAAACAAAACAACTCAAGACCTGAAGATAGAACTAGAAAAAATTAAAGAAAACACAAATGGAGGAAATAATGGAGAGGAAGAATTTAGGGAAGAAAACAGGAAGTACAGAGGTAAGCATAACCAACAGAATACAAGAAGTGGAAGAAAGAATCTCAGGTGTAGAAGATACAATGGAAGAAATCGATGTATCTGTCAAAGAAAATGTTAAATCCAAAAAATTCCTGACACAGACCGTCCAAGAAATCCAAGACAATATGAAAAGACAAAACCTAAGAATAATAGGAATAGAGGAAAAAGAAGACTCCCTTCTCCAAGGCCCAGAAAATATTTTCAACAAAATCATTGAAGAAAATTTCTCCAAGGTAAAGGAGAAGCCAATAAGGATACATGAGGCCTACAGAACACCCAACAAATTTGACCAGAAAAGAAAATCCTCC
>NW_026587278.1:0-6135 GCF_907164565.1 Psammomys obesus | reverse complement strand
TCTCTGAACCGGCTACGTGACTTAGCCCACATCTGCTTTCCCGCCTTCCCTGCTCCAAATACGTAACCTAACTATGGCTTTGTTCAAATCCCCCAATCAGATCCCCGTAACTATGCTTCTCGCTTCTGTAAATGTGCTTCTTGCTCCCAAGCCCTATAAAAACCCGTTACCACAACCGAGGGGCGCGCAGGTCTTCCGAAAGGCTTTGTCGCCCCGGGTACCCGTGTATCGAAATAAACCTCTTGCGGCTTGCATCCGAAGGCTGGTCTCGCTGATTCTTGGGAAGCGGGGTCTCCCCGTCTAGAGAGGCTCTAGCCAGAGTCTTTCATTTGGAGGTCCCACCGAGATCTGAGACCCCCCGCCCAAGGACCACCGACTCCATCGGGAGGTAAGCTGGCCAGCAGAGTGTCTTTTGTTGTCTTCATTCCGTCACGTGTTTACCTGTTCTATCTCTCAAAATTTGTACGATTCAGCTGAGTCGCTCCGTATTAGGTGGAAAGAGAAGAGGCTGACGAGCCTAAACTTCTCTCCCGCAACTCTGGAAGACGTTCCACGAGTGTCTGGGGCCCGATTTTTCGGAGCCCGCCTGTCTGAGAACACGTCCCAATCTGGACTTTTCGGGGCGAAGCCCTTGTCCGAGGGCTACGTGGTTCTCCTGGGGGACGAGGGATCCGGACCCTCTTCGCAGTCCCCATCTGAAGTTTTGCTTTCGGTTTGGCGCCAGAGTCGTGCCGCGCGCTGCGTTTGTGTTACTGTCTGTCTATTGTTCGTCGGATTCGTGTTTGGTGTTAGTCTTTTTGAAACCATGGGACAGTCTCTAACTACCCCCTTAAGCCTCACTCTACAGCACTGGAAGGATACCCGAGACATCGCTCATAACCACTCTGTAGAGATCCGGAAGAAAAAGTGGGACACCTTCTGCTCCTCAGAATGGCCGACATTTAATGTCGGCTGGCCAGGAGATGGCACCTTTAACCTAGACATTATTTTGCAGGTTAAGGCGAAAGTCATGGATTCAGGGCCGCACGGCCACCCGGACCAGATACCCTACATTGTTACTTGAGAAGCCCTGGCCCGGGAACCACCACTCATGGGTCAAGCCGTTTGTCACTCCCAGCCCCCCTGCTGTTCCCCCTGCAGTTCCCTCTGCCCCTGCCCTACCTCCTCCGTTGGTCCCCACACCCTCTAAGTCTGCCCTCTATCCAGCTGTAACAAAGCAGGCCCAAGGACGTAATCCGGGGGGCAAAAAGACGCCGACGACCCCGGTACAGCCAGCAGACGACGGCTCCTTGTTGGATCTGCTGACTGAAGAACCTCCCCCCTATAGGGACCCAGACCCCGACCAAGAGCCGGGAGAAGCCGCCGCGGCCGGACCTCAGGAGGAACCAGCTCCTTCCCCGGTGGCAGGGCGATTGAGAGGGCGCCGAGAGGCCCCTCCGGATTCCACATCTCAGGCTCTCCCATTACGAGCGGGGCCTAACGGCCAGCTCCAATACTGGCCTTTTTCCGCTTCGGATCTATATAACTGGAAAAATAATAATCCCCCTTTCTCTAGGGACCCTTCTAGACTCACTGCTTTAATCGAGTCCATTTTAGTAACCCACCAGCCCACCTGGGACGATTGTCAGCAGCTGTTACAGGCCCTCCTGACCACCGAGGAAAAGCAACGAGTCCTTTTGGAAGCCCGTAAGAACGTCCCGGGGGCTAACGGGCAGCCTACTCAGTTGCCAAACGAGATCAATGATGCCTTCCCCTTGGAGCGACCTGAATGGGACTTCGCCACGGAGGACGGTAGGAATCACTTACGTCTCTATCGCCAGTTGCTGATAGCGGGTCTCCATGGGGCAGCAAAGCGCCCCACTAATTTGGCTCAGGTTAAGTTAGTGACCCAAGGGTCAGAGGAGTCTCCCTCCGCCTTCCTCGAACGACTAAAGGAAGCCTATCGTGTGTACACCCCCTATGATCCGGAGGACCCTAACCAGGCTACCAATATGGCCATGTCCTTCATCTGGCAGTCTGCCCCAGATATCAGAAAAAAATTAGAGAGGCTCGAAAACTTAAGGGAAAGTACGATCCAGGATTTGCTAAAGGAGGCGGAGCGGATTTTCAACAAGAGAGAGACTCAAAAAGAGAGAGACGAAAGGTTAAAAAGAGAGACAGAGGAGAGAGAAAACGTTAGAGACCGCAAGAAAAATAGGGAATTTAGCAAATTGCTGGCCACTGTAGTGACAGGGCAGAGGCAGAATAGACAGGACCTGGGAGACTGGAGGGGTCCTCGGATAGACAGAGATCAATGCGCCTACTGCAAGGGAAAAGGGCACTGGGTTCGAGACTGCCCAAAAAGACCAAAAGGGCCACGGAAGCCTAAGCCCCAGGCCACCCTGCTAAACCTAGAGGATTAGGGGAGTCGGGGTCAGGAGCCTCCCCCTGAACCCAGGATAACCCTTAATGTGGGGGGGCAACCCGTCACCTTCCTGGTGGACACCGGAGCCCAACATTCGGTGCTCACTACCACACCGGGACCCCTGACTGACAAATCGGCGTGGGTTCAAGGAGCCACCGGAGGGAAAAGATACCGTTGGACAACTGAAAGAAGAATACAACTCGCCACCAGTAAGGTGACTCACTCTTTTTTACATGTTTCTGATTGCCCTTATCCTCTGTTGGGGAGAGATCTATTAATGAAACTCAGGGCACAAATCCACTTTGAAGGGACTAAGGCCCACATTACTGGGCCTCAGGGACAGCCTTTACATGTATTAACCATAGATCTAGAGGACGAATACCGGCTTCACGAATCTGAAAGGCCTCGGCCGCAAGAAATAACTGTTTGGTTAGAAAAATTCCCTTTAACCTGGGCGGAAACAGGGGGAGTGGGTCTCGCAACCCACCAACCGCCCCTGGTAATCACTCTAAAGACATCGGCAACTCCTGTTTCCATTAAGCAATACCCGATGTCACATGAAGCTTACCAAGGAATTAGGCCCCACATTCGGAGGCTTTTAAATCAGGGCATCCTGGTGCCTTGTCAATCCCCCTGGAATACGCCTCTCCTTCCGGTCAAAAAGCCAGGGACAGGAGACTACCGCCCAGTGCAGGACTTGAGAGAAGTCAATAAAAGGGTAAAAGATATACACCCTACAGTTCCTAACCCGTACAATTTGTTGACTGGGCTTCCTCCGACGTACACCTGGTATACGGTATTAGACCTTAAGGATGCATTCTTCTGCTTGAGGCTCCACCCTCAGAGTCAGCCTATCTTTGCCTTCGAGTGGAAGGACCCAGAATTGGGAGTATCGGGTCAGCTCACTTGGACTAGACTCCCACAGGGGTTCAAAAACAGCCCCACCCTATTTGACGAGGCGTTGCACCGGGACCTGGCCGATTTTAGAGTTCACTACCCTGCTTTAATCTTGCTCCAATATGTTGATGACCTCCTCCTGGCTGCGGAAACTGAGGAAAAATGTCTGGAGGGAACAAAGGCCCTCTTGAGGACTTTAGGAACTCTAGGATACCGGGCCTCAGCCAAAAAGGCCCAATTATGCCAGAGGCGGGTTACATACCTGGGTTACCAAATCAGAGATGGACAAAGATGGTTGACAGAGGCGCGGAAACAGACAATCCTAAAAATTCCAGTGCCCAAAAGCCCGAAACAACTAAGAGAGTTCCTGGGTACGGCGGGGTTCTGTCGCCTCTGGATTCCAGGGTTCGCAGAAATGGCTGCGCCACTTTACCCACTCACCAAGCAAGGGACTCTCTTTACGTGGAGAGATGAACAGCAGAGAGCCTATGCAGCCATAAAAGAGGCCCTGCTAACCTCCCCCGCGTTGGGGCTTCCGGACTTAAACAAGCCCTTTGAGCTGTTTGTAGACGAAAAACAGGGATATGCTAAAGGAGTCCTGGCTCAAAAACTGAGACCATGGAGGCGTCCGATAGCCTACCTGTCCAAGAAACTTGACCCGGTAGCCTCGGGATGGCCACCCTGCCTGAGGATGGTGGCAGCAATTGCCCTCTTGATTAAAGACTCTGGCAAGCTGACTATGGGACAGCCAATAATAATTTTGGCTCCTCATGCAGTGGAAGCCCTGGTCAAACAACCTCCGGGCCGATGGCTTTCCAATACCCGCATGACCCACTACCAGGCCCTACTACTGGACACTGATCGAGTATACTTTGGCCCTATAGTAGCTCTCAACCCGGCATCACTGCTTCCCCTACCGGAGGGTCCAGAAACTCATGACTGCCTCCAGATACTTGCAAAAGTACATGGTACCCGACCCGACCTGACCGACCAGCCCCTCCCCGACGCCGACTTCACCTGGTACACCGACGGGAGCAGCTTTCTAGACAACGGAGAGCGGAGAGCGGGGGCCGCAGTCACCACCGAGACTGAGGTAATTTGGGCTGAGGCCCTACCACCTGGCACTTCGGCACAGCGGGCTGAGCTCGTCGCCCTAACTCAGGCCCTCCGGATGGCGGAAGGTAAGAAGCTCAATGTTTATACCGATAGCGGCTATGCCTTTGCCACTGCTCACATCCATGGGGAAATATATCGGAGAAGAGGGTTGCTTACCTCGGAAGGAAAGCAGATCAAAAATAAAGCTGAAATATTGGCCCTGCTTAAGGCTTTGTTTTTACCCTCAAAACTGAGTATCATCCATTGCCCCGGCCACCAAAAGGGAGACAGCCGAGAAGCCAGGGGCAACCGCTTGGCGGACGCAACTGCCCGAGAAGCGGCGAGACAAAAAAGCTCAGCTACCTCCCAGCTCCTGGCTATAGAGCCGGCCGAGGCAGAGGTCCCCTCCATTCAAGAACCCCCCTTCCACTATAGTGAGGAAGATTGGGACCTCCTAAAAGAAATGGGGGCCACTTACAATCCCACGCTAAGACTCTGGACTTTCAAAGAAAAACCTGTGTGGCCCCTGCAACAGACTCGTAACCTGATTGAATACCTCCACAGACTGACTCACCTTAGCTCCAGAAAAATGAAAACCCTCCTAGAAAGGGAGGAAAGCTCCCACTATTTGCTGGGGAGGGATAAAATTCTACAGCAAGTGGCTAAAGAGTACACAGCATGCGCCCAAGTGAATGCAGGACGCCATAGGATAGGCCCAGGGACCAGGATCCGGGGACATCGCCCCGGCACCCACTGGGAGATTGACTTCACAGAGGTAAAACCTGGACTATATGGATATCGGTTCTTGCTGGTATTTGTGGACACCTTCTCGGGATGGGTAGAAGCCTACCCCACCAAACATGAAACTGCCAAAGTAGTTGCCAAAAAGCTTCTGGAAGAAATCTTCCCCAGGTATGGCATGCCCCAGGCGTTGGGCTCTGACAATGGCCCTGCCTTCGTCTCCCAGGTAAGTCAGTTAGTGGCCAAACTATTGGGGATCAATTGGAAATTACATTGTACATACCGTCCCCAGAGCTCAGGGCAGGTAAAACGAATGAATAGAACTATCAAGGAGACCTTATCCAAATTAACGCTGGCAGCTGGCTCTAGAGACTGGGTGGTCCTCCTCCCACTGGCCCTATATCGGGCCCGGAACACCCCGGGCCCCCATGGACTCACTCCTTTCGAGATCCTGTATGGAGCCCCACCACCGATCGTTAACTTCTTTGATCCCTGTATAGCTTCATTTGCTGATAGCCCCTCTCTAAAAGCCCATTTGCAGGCACTACAGATTGTCCAGAAAGAAGTCTAAAAACCCATCGCCTCTACATACCAGGAACAACTAAACCGACCGGTGGTGCCACATCTGTTCCAGATTGGAGACACAGTTTGGGTCCGTCGACATCAAACCAGAAACTTGGAACCCCGCTGAAAAGGACCCTATACTGTGTTGCTAACAACCCCGACGGCGCTCAAGGTCGACGGTATCACAGCGTGGGTACACGCCTCCCATGTCAAGGCGGCCCATCACGACGCAGAACAAGATCAGACTCCAGCCTCCTCATGGAAACTCCGACGCACCCAAAATCCACTAAAGATAAGACTCACCCGGGTTTGATATTCTTTCTCTTCCTGTTCACTCTGTCACACTCCAGTCCCCACATCCCTGTAAATTCGACTTGGGTCCTGCTAGATGGATTTGGTGTCCTTCTTAACAAAACTTCCAAAATAGCTCCCCC